>NC_143578.1:235707325-236018575 GCF_048544385.1 Mastigoproctus giganteus
TTATGCCTGGCATTTGTGGATTATGAAAAGGCATTTGACTCCATACAGCATAAGGCAATGTTTCGGGCACTGGAAAGGCAAGGCATAGATACCCCACATATTATGATTTTGAAGGAAATATATGAGAGTGCTACATCCTTTATTGGACTAGACAAAGACAGTTGGAAATTGAAAATCGAGAAAGGAGTTCGACAAGGAGACACAATATCTCCGAAGCTGTTTACTGCTGCCCTTGAGGAAACTTTCAGAAGATTAGACTGGTCGCAGAAAGGAGTCAATGTGAACAGAGAATACCTAACCCATTTAAGATTTGCAGATGACATTGTAGTCATAAGCCACGATCCCAAAGAATTAGAGGAAAATCTTAATCAGTTATGCACAGTTAGTAAGGATTTTGGACTAAAGATGAATATGGCTAAAACAAAAGTAATGATGAACAAGTATGCCACGGAAAGGGAAATAATGATTGAAGGAGCAGTAATTGAAAAGGTGGAGTCATATACTTATCTGGGACAAGTTATCAGCTGTAATAATGATAAATGGCTGGAAGTCAAGAGAAGAATAAATTTTGGATGGATAGCATTCAGGAAATATAGTCACATACTGAAGAGCAATATCCCAGTTTGTCTGAAACGTAAAATAATGAATCAATGTATACTCCCCACCATGACTTATGGAAGTGAAACTTGAGCACTCACCAAAAGAATGGAAGAGAAGCTAAGAACTACACAGCGAAGAATGGAACGAATTATATTGGGAATCAGACTGTTAGATAAGAAGAGAAACACATGGATTATGCAGCAAACTCAAGTAAAGGACATTCTTATCAAAACTAAAGAACTAAAATGGTCTTGGGCAGGACACATAGCTCGAAGACATGATGACAGATGGACTAAGAAAATAACAGAATGGTACCCAAGAGGAGCTAGAAGAAAACCTGGAAGACACAGGCGGAGATGGATAGATGAAATTCATGAGTTTTTGAGTAGTAAATTTAGTAAATGGATGGCCAGTGCTCAAAACAGAAGGAACTGGAAAGTTGCTGGAGAGGCCTTCATCCTGCAGTGGATTGAAAATGGCTGATGATGATGTGTAGTATCACAGTTGGTACATTTCTCTGGGATTACTTCTTATCATATGCAGTACTTTGCGTTTGTTTATGTTAAACTTCAGTTGCCACCTCTCAGCCCATCTGCCCAAATTTTCTAGATCCTGTTGGAGTAGCATACTGTCATTATTATCATTAACAACCATGCCAACCTTCGTATCATATGCAAACTTTGACATTATGCTTGATATTCATCAATATTAGCATTAGCATTAGTAGAGGCATATGATGCAAGAAAGCAAGCTTATTCAGCATCAGCCAAAAAAAAAAAACCACTACTCCCATTTCACCCCTCCGTTCGTTCGAAATACCTGTCCAGCTGAGCCTTAAATTTGTTTAGGCTATTAACTTCAAAAACAAGTGATGGAAGTCTATTCCACAAACCAACTGCCCGCTGGCTAAAGGCAAATTTCCACACATCTATCCGACATCTGTCCTTCCTCAATTTGAATTTATGCCCTCTCAGGCGATTATTCTAAGCAAGGGGAAGAATCCCATCGGCATTGAGCATGCTCAAGCCATTCAGAGCCTTATACACCTCTATCAGATCACCTCACCGATGCCTAGTCTCCAGACACTGTAATTTGCAAAACTTAAGCCTTTCTTCGTAAGAGCAACCCTTTGTTCCATTCACTAATCTTGTTGCTTTTCTCTGTACTCATTCCAACAGCTCTACATCCTTCTTAAATTGAGGCCTCCAGACCTGTATACAGTACTCAAGCTGTGGCCTAACCAATGCCTTATACAATGGAATAATCACATCCCTATCCCTGCTAGAAAAATTCCTGTATATCATTGACAAGACACCATGAGCTACTCTTGCAGCTCATCTGCACTGCTCAGAGAACTTCATATCTGCCTGCACAATTACCCCCAGGTCCTTTTCATTCTCTACCACTGTCAGCGTAGTATCACAGAGTTGATACGTTGATCTGGGGTTACTGTTTCCATATGTAGTACTTTACATTTGTCAATGTTAAACTTCATTTGCCACCTCTCAGCCCATCTGCTCAACCTTTCCAGATCCTGTTGCAGCAGCATAGCATCAGTAGTGTCCTCAACAATCCTGCCAACCTTTGTATCGTCTGCAAACTTGGACATTAAGCTTGATATACCATCATCAGTATCATTTATAAATACAGAAAACAACAATGGACCCAACACTGAACCCTGAGGAACTCCACTAATAACATTAGTCCACGTTGAGCAGTGTCCATTGATTACCACTCTCTGTCTTCTGCCACTCAACCATCCCTTTATTCATAGCAGCAATTTGCCTCCAATGCCACACTGCTCCAATTTGTGCAGCAGTCTTCCATGCTCAACAGTATCAGAAGCCTTTCTAAGTTCCAAATATATAATATCAAAGTTATTCCCTGCATCCAGTTCTTTTGTGACTACATCATAGTATCCAATTAAATTGGTCAGACAAGACCTGCCCTTAACAAAACCATGCTGTGTCTGAGCTATAACTGAATTCTTGTCTAGATGATCCTGCAGTGCTTCTTTAACCAGTGCCTCCATTAATTTTCCTGGAACCGAAGTTAAACTAACGGGTCTATAATTACTTGTGTCAGCCTTTGATCCTCCTTTGTGAATTGGGGTCACATTTGCACATCTCCAGTCTATGGGTACCTCCCCTGAGTCCAAAGAAGCTCTCATAATTATGGCTAGGGGTTTGCTTACTTCCTTTGCTGCCTCCTTTAATATAACTGGATAGATTCCGTCCACCCCAGGTGCCTTCCTTATGTTTATCCTCAACAATTTCTCCTCCACTTTCCTCTCAGTTATTAGAAAAATCATCTAGCTCACTGCCAATGTTTACTTCACCTAAGACATTCCCCTTCCTGAATCACTGTTTAGATTGTTAGCCACCTGAGCAGGATCCTCAACTGTTGAACCATCAACATCCAGTGGACCAATCTGATTCATTCCTTTCCTTCTTGAGTTTAAATAGGTAAAGAACTCTTTTCTGTTTTTCTTTGCATCCTTTGCCAAGGTTTTCTCATAATCTGCCTTTGCCTGCCTAATCTCCTTTGTGACTTGGTTACAGACCAACTTATATCTATCATAGGCTTCCATGTCACCCATTAATTTGTATGTATCCCATGCATTTTTCTTCTCTGCCATATGTCTCATTAGTTCATCTGACAACCATTTAGGCCTGAACCTTGAACAATATTTCTTAGTTGGTATGTAAAGCCTGGTAGCTTCCAAGATTAGTTCCTTGAATGCTTCCCATTTTGAATTTGCTGTTGGTAATATCATCAGTTGGTCCCACTGTATAGAATTTAAATACTGTCTCAGACCATCCTAGTCGCCTTTACGAAAGCAAAAACCCTTCCCTTTACCTCTGATGATAGTTACCTCCTTGAGTAAATCCCACTTCAGCACACTGTGATCACTGCCACCTAGTGGTTCCTTTATCTGCAGATTCTTAATGCATGAAGAGTCACTACTGATAATCAGATCAAGAGTATTACTCCCTCTAGTTGCCTCCCGAACATGCTGGTGTAGAAAATAATCATCCAATAAATCCACAAAAGCCTTGCTAGTGTTTGAGTGACCAACCCACAAATTCCAGTCAATATCTGGGAAATTAAAATCCCCCATTATAAGACTCTCTGATTTACTGGCCCACTCTATTTCCCTGTACAGTTCCTTATTATACTCATCAGAGTCATTAGGCCTATAGCACACTCCTACTCTCAATTTTGATTTACCTATGTTTATGTCACACCAAACTGACTCGACACTGCCAGGTGGGAAGGAGCAGCAGTGCGTAGCACACGCTTCTTGATTAGACCGGGGTTCGAGCCCGTCACCACCAAATATGGAGGATGCGGAAAGGTCCGGGAATGACCACCGCATATCCCCGGAGCAATATGGCCTTAGTTGCTAATGCTCCTAAAAACCAAATAACAACAACAACATCGACACTGCCCTGTCCATCGATGTCGACTGGCTTCACTTCCTTGGATTTTATGTGTCTCTTAACTAATAGCATAACCCCCTCCTCCCTTCCTATCCTGTCTATCCTTTCTGTAGACGTTGTACTCCCCAAATTCCAGTTCTGCATTCCTTATATCTTTGTGACACCACGTCTCTGATATCCCAACAATATCTGCCTTTGATGTTTTGAGCAATACCTCAAATTCATCAAATTTATTTACTAAACTCCTAGCATTGTTGTACACGCAAGTATACATGCACCTGTTTCTATTCTTAGCTACCCTAACACAACCCATGTGTTTACTTGTACCGCAATGACTTCCAGCAGTCTCTGAAATATCCTGCATCTTGTTTTTCAGGCTTCTGCTCATTCTTTGCAATTTGTTTGCATTTGTTTATGTTAAACTTCAGTTGCCACCTCTCAGCCCATCTGCCCAAATTTTCTAGATCCTGTTGTAGTAGCATACTGTCATTATTATCATTAACAACCATGCCAACCTTTGTATCATATGCAAACTTTGACATTAAGCTTGATATATTTTCATCAATATCATTGATAAATATACAAAACAACAGTGGGCCCAACACTGAACCCTGGGGGACTCCACTAATAACATTAGTCCATGAAGAGCAGCATACATTGATTACTACTCACTCTCTATCTTCTTCCATTTAATCACCCTTTTATTCATTGTAGCAACTTGCCCTCAATACCATACTGCTTCAATTTGTAAAGCAGTCTTCCATGTGCAACAGTATCAAAAGCTTTCCTGAAATCTAAGTATATGATATCAAAATTATTTTTTGCATCCAGTTCCTTTGTAATTACATCATAATATCCAATCAAATTTGTCAGACAAGACTTTCCCTTAAAAAGCTCATGCTGTGTCTGAATTATTGCTGCAGTCTTGTCTAGATGATCCTGCAATGCTTCTTTAACCAGTGACTCCATTATTTTCCCTGGAACAGAAGTTAAACTAACAAGTCTTTAATTACTTGTGTCACCCTTTTGATCTCTCTCTCTCTTTGTGAATTGGGGATACGTTTACACATCTCAAGTCCAAGGATGCTCTCATAATTATGGCTAATTTTTTTCTTACTTCCTTTGCCACCTCCTTTGATATAACTGGATATATGCCATTCACCTCAAGTGCCTTTCTTATGTTTAACTTCAACAATTTCGCCTCCACTTCATTAAGCCCCGTGTTATAGTTTAATAAGCTTCTGTCCTCCACTTCCCTACAGAATTCCTCATATGTGAATATAGCTGCAAAATATTCATTCAATTTGTTAGCTATCTGAGCAGATTCATCAACAGTCAAACCATCGATATCAGGTGGACCAATCTGATTCATCTCCTTCCTTTTAGAGTTTATATAAGTAAAGAAGTCCTTCCTGTTTTTCTCAGTTGTTGTTGTTGGAGGTTTTACAGCACATTGGCAGCTAAAGGCCATTATGCGCCAAACAATGGTAGGATGTTTTTCTTAGCATCCTTTTCCAAAGATTTCTCATAATCTGCCTTTGCTTGCCTAACCTCCTTTGTGAGTTGATTACAGACTAGTTTATATTTACCATAGGCATCTGTGTCTCCTGATAATCTGTATGCATGCTATGCATTTTCTCTGCCACAAGTCTCATTAGTTCATCTGACATTCATTTAGGCCTAAACCACGATTAATTCCTTGAATGCTTCCCATTTAGAATTTGCTGTTGGTAACATCATCAGTTGTTCCCACTGAGACCAATATGATGTGACTATTGCATAAACCCTTCCCTTTACCCCTGATGTAGTAATATCTTTAAGTAAATCCCACATCAGTACACTGTGATTACTTTCACCCAGTGGTTCCTTTATCTGCAAATTCTTAATGCACAAATAATCACTGCTGATAACCAGACCAAGAGTATTACTTTCTCTGGTTGCCTCTCAAATAGACACAGTATTCCTGCATATATGAATAAAACTTAAAATACATAAATCTAAAAGCCCCTTCATCGTGTATGTGAGGCATTTCCTTGGACCGTTTTTATAATTTTCCAGTTGTGAATCTTTTTCTCTTTGGTATGAATGGTCATACTACCATGTACAGAATTTGATTTTAGATGTGAAATGAAAAAAACCCTGACTTAGATAACATTTAGTTTCAGTAATTTACACATTCATCAACAGTGTAGAATATTTTTATCCAGATTTTTTTTGTAAAGTGAAACAACTTCATTTTACCAGAAATTATTTTGGAATTGCACTATTTTTAAATGAATGGCAGAAATATTTATTAAAAAAAAAAAAGACAAGAAGGCACTGCTATGGCAATCTCTTTTGCCATAGCAGTCCCCTCATAGATTTAGTAGTCCTTCATCAGATAGTCTCTAGTGACAGTTCCCTGATTAGATAGTGGTAAATGAAGATGTGAATTGTAAAAGTTAAAAAAGAAACAAAATAAAAAAAAAAACACTGCTGTTATTTTTATCCCCAAGCAGGTGTCAATGAGTTAAATTACTTTCATTAACAAAAAGATGCATATCAAAAAGACATCTAAACTTTGGCATGCATTCTATCAATTTATTTCTTACAAAGATCTTTCTTCTTCCATAAAACACACACATTGATTTTCAAAATCCTGACTATATTTTGTTTCCTACAGTGGTTGAAACAGGGGTGATCTACTTTCCAGATACACTAAACAAGTCAGAAAAAGAGTTTATAGAAGAGCTACTTCAAGTGGTAAGTGATAAAAATTAAGCACTCTGAAGAAAATTTAATAAATTAGTAATTTGTTTTTGTCCAAAAAAAATTGTACTAGGGTGCTCTGAATGAAGGTGGGGGGGGGGGATTTAATTAAATTTACAGGTTTATTAAAGAAAAGAAATTAATACACAGATTAAGTAATTAATAAAACACTAATTGATAATTCTAATTTAATAAAATTTATGTATAACTAGTTAAGGTACTAATAAAAGACACTAACATATTTCTTCAGTGGACTTTTTTTTTTTCCACTGAAGGGATATATGTGGCAATTATAATGTACATAAAATCAACTAAAACAGCACTCTAATAAAAAGTCATAATTAAAAAAGGGTAAAAGAGCACTATTCAAAGGACAAAATGGGAGAGATACTTGTATGTATTTGCATATATGCCACCCATTATATTGCTGAAATATTTTCATTTCAACTTTTATGTTTCATATTACTTTGCAGTAAGTTTCCTTTTATTCACTCACATAAAATGCTTTGTCTGTGGTGGTGATGCAGTGTCTGTCATTGCTCTGTCATTGTTTGATTCCCTTCAAACATTGGAGAACTATAAAGGATTTTTCACTTGAAGCTGTAGTTAGTCACTTTCATGCAAAGGTGAGTTTCTTTTTCTTTCCCTTGCACATTGGCCAAGAGCGGCAGTTCCCAACTTTTTTTGACTCACGAAACCCTTTCAACATAATGTTTTTATCACGAAAAACATAGCACTGGAAATTATATTTCCAGTACTACGTTTTTGAAAATAAATTTAATTTTGTCATGCATGCTCGTTATGTAAGGGTGCATGGCCTAAATCACAACTAAATATAAATTTCGAACTGAACTGCATAAATTAATATTAAACTATTTTGTAGTTTACAAAAATATACCTATGTAAATCTAAGCAGATGCCATTACAGAATTTTTAGTGCGAATCCCAGGGGTTCGCAAACCACCAGTTGGGAACCTCTTGTCTAGAGTAAATGCAGTTTATGTACAAGATATACAGCACTGATGCCTTATTTGCCTCCGTGCTCACCAAGTTTCTATGGTAATATACTGCCTCCGTAGCCAGGTGGGCAGGAGCAGCAGTGTGTAGCACATGCTTCTTGATTAGACCGGGGTTCAAGCCCGTGACCACCAAATACGGAGGATGGGGAAAGGTCAGGGAATGACCACCGCATAGCCCCGGAGCAATATGGCCTTAGTTGCTGATGCTCCTAAAAACCAAAAACAACAATAACAACAACTATGGTAATATATATATGGACATGAACATGTGCATTGCATAATTGGTTCATATAGTGCCACAAATTGTTGAATCTTTTGGTTAATGGTGGCCATACCATGTATAAATGGGAATTAATTAATTAATTTATTTATTTGGCATTTTCATAATTCCAAATGCAATACTTTTTTTGTGGCCCATTATGTGGCTATTTAGAATTTATGCTAAGGGAACTAAAGACATGAGGATCAGGGCATCACACCTGTGTGCTTGAATTCTATTGTCAGATTAGCTGCTTTACAGGATGAAAAATCAGTTTCTAGGAGAGGTAAACCATGCATCCCTAATACAACCAACTTGATCATGGTGTGCGTAGACCACAGAAGTTTTTCCATCCTCAAAAGAAGTATTTCTCAGCTTCAGCTGGTGATAAGAATCAAACCCAGGCCTTTTTCACACAGGATAGAGTAGCAAAGGTATTCATTTCACTGCCCATGAGGGTTTCAGAGCCTCTTTCTACAGTTATGTTCACTGTCTTCAAGTAAATTTAAACTGATAGCAGCTTGAAACATTTATCACAAAGGGAACACAGTGAGAAAACAAAGTTATTTGTCATCCTACTTATTTGTATAAGTTATTTTCTAGAATTTTTCTTTTCCTCTATCACTAGCCTCAATATTTAGTGGATGTAACCATATAACCATGGTAGTATCACTTGAAACGTGATATATCATGTCCATGGACTGTAAGACTAATTTCTTAAGGGGAAAGAAGATGGACTTCATCATTCCATCTCCACCATTCAGCTCATCAGGGTTGTCTGGAAGACCTGAAGCATTGTCAGCAGTCTGAAATGCCTTCTCTGCTAAGTCATTCTTGTTAGCCTAAATCTTTACTGGAGCATAAATAATGGCAGAGAACCACTTATAGAAGAACAAGGTCATGGTGGTAATGCAAGCTTTCATGTTTGAATTTCAAACAACTAGAAAACAGTTTTTCAGAGATCTTATATTCTTGTAGCCCTCCTGATTAGCTGTGGTTATGCAAGTCTTCCTTCCATACTGATGAAAATAGCCTCATTTCTAATTCTGTGAGTTGGCCTTGGGGAAGGCTGAGTGGTTTTATTTATTTATTTATTTTTTTTTTTTTTGTTAGTTGTTGGTGCATTGGCTTCTGTGGCCATAATGCACCTCCCAAAGATTTTGCATTTTCTACTCTGATCCAAACCCGAGGTGGGATTCGAACCTGTGACCTTTAGGTTGCCAGGTAGGCACTTTACCCACCCAGCTAGCCCAGTTAGCTTTTTTTTTTTTTTTTTTTATGAAGACCCCAAACACAGGAGGTCTTAGAACCTATAGTACTTAGTACCATGCATGGGCTGAAAGTTGAGAAGATGAAAGAAGAAACTTGTTGACATTAGACTTGAAAGTTTTATCTCATGGAAACTTTGGTTTTCAATCTAGCAAACAGACCATGGAGTACAAGCTATTATAGACACAATATACTGACTCCTGATATCCTTAGCCTTTTTCTTGTGGTAAATTAGCATGGATTTCAACTTGAGATTCCAAGCACCCTTGCATTCCAGAAGTGAGTTGATTCTTAGATGAATTATCATGCTCTTCACATTCTTTGTGATGAAAATTCTGTTGGGCATCACTCCAGTCCATTTTATTGATGTTGAAAATATCCTAATTTGCACAAATTTACTGACATAACCCTCCCCTTTGTCAATTGGATGTTTATGCTTTCTGAAATGTCAAACAAATGTGTTATTATTTAAGGAGGAGGGGAGGCTAAGCTTCTGATGTATTAACAAAAAAACAACTGTATCTACTCTTATTATACTCTTCCCACATCCAGGCGCCTCCGTAGCCAGGTGGGAAGGAGCAGCAGTGCGTAGCACATGCTTCTTGATTAGACCGGGGTTCGAGCCCGTCACCACCAAATACAGAGGATGTGGAAAGGTCAAGGAATGACCACCGCATATCCCGGAGCAATATGGCCTTAGTTGCTAATGCTCCTAAAAAAAAAAAAAAAAAAAAACCAAAATCCAACATCCAGAAAGTACTGATCTGGGACAGCTGCTCCTTAAATTTCACCAAACTATCAACATTTACCAATCAGAGAGGCAGTTTATTACAGCAGCCAACAACATACTGTCCAGATACTAACTTTGAGGTTTTTACTTTTCTCTAGTAGCCTGTATTTATTTGTCCCTAGTCAAAATGAATTTCACAAGCATTCATTGTGACCCCCCCCAAGTGCCTTGTACACATTAGTCCGATATCTCTCACCACCTGAATCATGCCTAGTTTTCTTGCTCTGTAGCCTACATCTTTGTAGTTGCTCTCCTCGTATATAAGTTCCTTTGCTGTTCACACCAAGTCATGTCTTTGGACCTTTAAAGAGGCTTAATGTCCGTTCCTTAGATGTGGCCTCCAGATAGTATTCCAAATGCAGGTTCACTATTCCTTAATTTAAATTTATCAAACCAGCTCTGAGTTGCAGAAAATTCTACTTGCAATTTTCTTCATTTGCCTTTGAGATTGTCAAATATCCTCTTAGCCTTCTATATTATCAAAATGGAATTCACATTAAATCCCTTAGCCTGCTGATCAGAAATCCATATTAATAATTATTCTATTTTCAGCAAAACATTTGTCAGGCACTTCTAATTTTGCAACAACCTTATGTTTATTTATCAGGCACAGCTGTTCTCTGTTGTAGATGATATTTTATGTTTGTGTCTGATATCAACCACTCAGTCAGCATCAAAACAAGCAATAGTGTTTATAACCATCCTCATTGATAATTAGAAACATTTACTGCTTCACTGTATTCAGATTCTTCTTTCTTCAGAAATGGAATCAAAATTTGCTCAAAACCTTATTGCTTAAACTTCTGGGTTAACAGTATTTCCAATATTTCAGAAAATGTTCAAAGCTTGTTCAATGTTCAATGCCTTGAGATAACAAATAACCTGTTTTTAATGCTTTCACTGCCTCTTTGTCCAGGTTCAATAACTGTGGCTGCAGATCTTGTTCTTGTGAATCTACTTCAGCTTTATCTAGTTTTTTCACACCAATATCTAGTTTCTGATTCACATTCTTCTTGGATTTTTTTTCATTTGTAACTGCTTGACCGTATAGAAAAACAGCAAAGACTCCTATGATTATATTAACAGTAGAAGGAAGTTGAATCATATTGGGCCATTCGATGTGTATGGGTTAACTGTTGATGACCCTGCTCAGGTTGTGTACAAATTGAATAGGTATTCACACATGAGGAATTCTTTAGGGAAGGGGATACCAGAAATTTATCAAACTCTAATAAGGAGCTAAATCACTGTTATAACTGAAAGGAAAGCAGAGGAGAAACTGTTGAGGATGGACATAAAAAAGGCACCTGGGGAGATGGAATCTATCCAATTATATTAAGGGAGACAGCAAAGGAGGTAAGCAAGCTGGATTCAGAGGAGGTCCCTATAGACTGGAGATGTGCAAATATATCCCTAATTCATAAAGGGGGATCAAAGGGTGACATGAGTAATTACAGACCTGTTAGCTTAATGTATGTTCCAGGGAAAATAATGGAATCACTGGTTAAATAAGTGATGCAGGATCATTTGGACAGACATGCAATTATACTGCAATCACAGCATGGATTTGTCAAGGGACAGCCCTGTCTAATCAATCTGATAGGTTACTGTAATGCAGTGGCCAAGGAACTGGTGCAGAAAATAATTTTGACATCATATATATTTGGATTTCAGGAAGGCTTTTAATGTACATAAAGACTGCTGTATAAACTGGAACAATGTGAAATTAATGAAAAGTTACTGCTATGGATAAAGGGATACTGATGAAGGTATTATCAGGCTTAATGTTACAAAGGATGACACAAAGGTTGGAAGATAAATTAACAACAGTCATCAGGGTGAGAACTGTAACAAGATCTAGCTAGCAATTGGGTTGATGGGCTGAAATAGCACTTGAAGTTTAACATTGACAATTGCAAGGTACTGCACATGGGTAGCAGTAACCACAGGTAACTTATCAATTGTGTAGTATTACACTAAGGGTAGTGAAGAATGAAAAAGACCTTGGGGTAATTGTGCAGTCAGACATGAAATTCTCTGAGTAATACAGACATGCAGCCAGGACAGCTCAGCAGGGATAAGGAGGTGATTACCCCTTTGTATGGTGCCATAGTTAGGCTGCATCTTGAGTACTGTATATTGGTTTCGAGGCCTCACTTTAGGAAGGAGATGTAGATCAACCCCTGGCATCACCATGCCGCAATGGGACTAATTATATGTAGCTTATACAGCAATTAAAGATTCTATTCTATCTGCTAGAATAGGTGCAGAGAAGGGCAACCAGACCTGGTGAATGTAACAAAATGGTGCTCTTCTAGAAAGGCTTCAGTTCTGCAAATTGTCACATCTCAAGACTAGAAGATCTGATTGGGGTGTTTAAAGACTTGAATGGATTGAGTAAGCTAAATGTTAATGATATTCTTCCACTTGCTGAGACTACACAAGAGTGAGCATAAATTCAAGATGAGGACAGATGTGCAGAAGTTTGCCTTCAGCCAGCTTGTAGTTGATTGTTGGGACAGGTCTCCATCTGTTGTGGAAGTGGATGGGTTGAATAAATTCAAAGGAGAACTAGACAAATTCTTGGAGGATATGGCTGGGTGAACTGTTTTTTTTTTGTTTTTTTTTCTTGGCTGATGCTATATAACCTTGCTTTCTTGCATCATTTACAATTACTACTACTATTACTACTACTATATCATCTCTCATATTTCTCACTGTGAAATTGCAATAAGCACATTCAAAAGTGCAAAAAGATTACCCCTCCCTAACTTTGAATAATTTCAAGGACACTTCAAAATATGATTTCTTGAAAATCATGCTATCTCCTCAAATTTCTTAAAATAATAAATGTACATATCACTGAAAAAACTAATAAATAAATCCACAAAACTACTGGAGGAGAACAAAATAATGGAAATATCTGACATGAAAATAGTAGTTTTTGTAATGGCTATGGCATATTTATGAACATGTAGGGATGATTTTTTTAAGATTAAAGCTGACATCTATTTAGAAGTGATATAAAAATATATGAAGAAAATGACTGACCTATCTGAATTCCAAAGAGGTCAAATTGTTGGTGCACATTTAGCAAAGTCATTGGTGGCCAAAACTGCTGATTTGTTTAATATATCTAGAGCAACTGTATCAAAAGTGATATCTGCATTTGGAAAACCAAACAAATAAGTATGGAAAACCAAAATCAGATATGATGAACTGGCAGAAAATTGAAGCTGACTGAAAGAGACTATCAGACACTAAAAAGGATTGTAGCCTGACAAATATAAAACTACTGCCTCAAAAATAACTGCAGAACTTAATATGAGTTTCAGCAATCTAGTTTTTAGCAAAACAGTTTGGTGAAAACTTCATAAAGTTGAAATTTATGATAGAGCTGATATTGCCAAGTCACTTGACTACAGGTGGTAATGCAAGAAAGAGATGCAGTGGTGTTAAGGAGCACAAAAACTGGACTCATGAAGATTGGAAATTTCATATTTTCAGATGAGTTTCACTTTTTTTTCACTTTCTCCAACATCATGAAGAGTTTACATCTGGCAGATGCCAAAGGAAGCATATCATCCTGACTGCCAAACATCAAACGTGGAGGAGGATCATATGGTTTGGACAGCAATATTCTTGGTATTCTTTAGGTCCTGTCATCACCCTGAATGGGCAAATTACTGCCAAAATTACCTTGATATTTTGAGTGACCAAGTTCTTCATGGTTTGTGCTGCAAACATTTTCCATGAACAGTGCCATGTTTCAAGATGATAATGCTACAATAT
The DNA here is from genome assembly GCF_048544385.1 of Mastigoproctus giganteus. Classification (NCBI taxonomy): domain Eukaryota; kingdom Metazoa; phylum Arthropoda; class Arachnida; order Uropygi; family Thelyphonidae; genus Mastigoproctus; species Mastigoproctus giganteus. Next base: position 235,721,246 of record NC_143578.1, read on the forward strand.
TCACAACCAGATGTGTCCAACCTTGATTTGAGAGTATGAAACTGAGGTTAAGCAGCCCCATGGCCTTCATCATCACCACCAGATTTAAAACTTTTTTTAGCCTCTCTGGACATATTTGGAGAGGAGAGTGAGAAGCGGATTTCCTCAACCTTCACTCAAGGAACTTAAAATGTTCCTCCGTGAAGAATGGCCCAGTATTCCTCTCCAAGATTTGAATCTATTCCACGTAGAACCCAAGCTGTTTTAAAAGCAAAGGGCGGCCCAACACCATATTAGTGCATACCTGTAACTCTATCACAGGTGTTTTCATTATTTTGTCCATCCTCCCTGTATAACAAGTAGTAATACAGCTCTAAGTGACCACCACCTATTTAATTGATTATCTCCTGAATCCAAGCATTCTCAGTGCTTAAAATTTTATCATGTCAAAATACATCATTCAGTGATGGCCAATTAGTGACAACAAAAAGCTTCATAAAACTATCATTAAAAAATAAGTTAGAAAATGCTGTTTTTGTAACAGGTTAGTTACAAAAGTTTAAAAATTAGATTAATGGTCAAATACTTTGATAAAAATAATCACTGAAAACAAACTCTGTGTATATGTAGTAATCTCTTCCTTTTGATACATGAGGTTTGAACTTCTGAGAGAACATTGATCCTCAGTTTTCAAATTATGAGAAAAAAATTTGGAACCACCTATTCAAGACATTGCTTACCAGCTATGGGGAATAAAATATAGAAATAATATATTTCTCATAATTTTCCTTTATGTACATATCTGGAAATGTAACAACACTGTGCACTAGGTCTCCTAACACTGTATAGTGTTACCAGACCTAGAAATATAAACAACACTTTCAATCAAGACAAAATTTCTGATACTAGACTTGAATTCTGTAGTTGTAATTTTCAGGAAATAACATACATTGGAAAGTTTTTCCACAGAACAGAAACGGAGGAAATAAGTGAAAAAAAAGAAAATCGAATTCAAGTGCTATTAAACTGTGAATAATGTTGGCTAGTTATTCACTAGCCAGTTTATAAGAAAATGGATTTACAGATGAGACTTCAGAACAGTGCCCATGGAAACATAAAAATTGCATCATAATGTGGTAATTATGGTATTGCAATATACTGATAAGTTTAAAGCTTTTGGTACCTTTACAATGCTGCTATCACAGTAAATCATATTCACATATGTTTTGCTTTGTTAATGGAAAAAACAATGGGATAAAATATCTCCTGCCATCATAGAATAAATACACCGAAACTAATCTATTTTATGCATGGGCTTTTCATACTAGTTATAGGCAAGTTATTTGGTTTGAGTACAACTTACTAAAGACTTTTATAATAAGGATCTGTAGTTTACAGATCCTTATTATAATCCTTATTTACAGTTTATCTGTAGTTTCTCTTAATGGTGCACATATCCAATTAAAAATTATCAAAGAAAAAAAAAAAAAAAAACAGACTCTTCATTGAAATTATTAAAAAATGAAGTTGTTCACATATCTGTGTATAAATTTGTATGATACTGTATTGCAAAGCTTAATTTCAATTAAAATACTTTTAATTTCTTTCTTGTATACAGAATCCAAAACGCAGAATGAAAGGAAGTGAAATAAAAAATCACAAATTCTTTGGAAGATCTTGTGCTTGTTGCTAGCAACATAATGTTAGCTATTTGTATTTAATTTTATTTTTTCTCTTTCTACCTCAAGTTGTTAGAGAACTTTTAAGCAAAATTAAATTTCCAGAACATAATTCCAGTCATCAAAGAATAAGCTCTGAATTAATGAACATGTAACTTTTGGAGAAACATCTACTTTTTATTCATATGGCATAGTATCATTTGTTCATATGACAGCTTTTCTTAAATCTTTATTTAAAATGCTAGCAAAGTGAAAAAGAATAATAATGATTGTTCCTCCATTTGTTTTTACCCAGGAACTTTTCTTGTCGAACCACTGCTAACTGATCATTTTTGGTATACTTTACATACCACAGTAAGAGCCCAAAATTATTTTGAAGACTGGCACAGATAGAAATGGGTACATAATAAAACATCAGAACATTTTAAGAATTTTTTTTTACAAGTTGCTTTCTTGCATCATTTGCAATTAACTACTAATAATACTAACGTTAAAGGAAAAAGAAAGTTCCTATCATATTATTCTTTTTTACTTTGCTAGTAATGTCTTTAGTTCTACAATAATTATATTTAAATAGTTCAAAATATGTAATCTGAAACTTGAACTTTTATTCTGACTTTTTACAATTTATTCATATTAAGTTATCTGAAGGATTGATGACTGACAAATAATATCAAATACAGGAACTCCCCGACTTATGTAAGGGTTATGTTCCACAGAACGCTACATAAGTTGGAATTTCCCCCATGCTTTTACGGCACTCGCAACTGTTCTCGCTGAATTGATTGAATCAAAAAAGAAATGTTCGACGAACATGTAAATAGAATTATTTATTGTATTTATTGAATTTTTTATCTTGTGCACAGAAAAAATTACAAAAGCGTGCAATTTAAAAAAAATTTCAAAATTATAAAATTACAAAAAAAAGAGAGGAGACAGGCTTAACATCAGTAAGTTTTACCTCTCGAGCATCGCTGCAAGAATCGACATCTTCAGCTCATAAGTTCGTCACTGTGGAGGTTGAGAACTGTGGAGATTTAGAAAGGGTCGGCTGCTCAACCTTACAAAAGAACATATCAGTGGATGACTGGATGGTGGCTTTTTTCTTTTCATTGTAGATTTCTTTGTAGCAAGCATGTCATTCACCCCTCTGTTAACTTTTAAGAATCGTTTGCTGTCAGGATTTATCTGAAACCTCGCCATTGCCGATGCAATTTCATGAAATGCCATTGCCATCTCTCTCTGATGATGAAGCGTCTTGGCTCCTCATTTGATTCATCTTGAGCTTCGTCAGCATTTCTTCTTTCACTATCACTGCCTGCAAGTCAATAAGTTCTTCGTTAGATAATTCCTTCTCTTCTTCCTCTATTAACTCCTCCACGTCTTTGGCAACAACCTCCAATTGAAGTAGATCTGCAACCTTTACAATCTTATCTGTAACCTCTTCATGCGATTTGTCTTTTTAAAATCCTTCGAAGCCTTTTACGTGTTGTGGGCATATTTTCCTCCATGCACCATTTAAACAACTTTTAGTAATTTCCTCCCAGGCCTTATTAATGTATAAGATGCCGTGGTAAATACTGTAAGATTTCCAAAAGTCTCTTAATGTAAAATTTTTCTCATCGTCTACTGCAGACAATGCCTGAGCAAATGTTGTGCGTAAATAGCATGCTTTTAAATTCGAAATGACACCCTGATCTATAGGAAGGTTGAATAAAGTAGTGTTTGGCGGTAGAAATATCACTCTCACGTTCGAATTGAAATCATCTAGATGCGTAGGATGTCCAGGAGCATTATCTAATAGAAGCAAAATCTTGAAAGGAACATCGTTGTCTTTACAATATTTTTGAAACTCGGGAATGAAGCAGCATTTAAACCAATCCTCAAAGAGAGATATTGTTACCATGCTCTCTGGTTCGATCGGAAATGCATGGGTAGGGTGGCTTTATTCATGCCCTTAAATGCACGAGGTTTCCAGAATGGTACACAAGCAGTGGTATTAATCTGTAATCTCCCAGTGCATTTGCCCCAAGCAAGAGCATGGCCCTATCTTTTGGCGCCTTGAAACCTGGCATTGTCTTTTTCTCTTCGGCAATGTATATTCAATCCGGCATTTTTTTTCCAATACAGAGACGTCTCGTCAACATTAAAAACTTGCTACGCCTTCATCAATAATTTTTTCCAACATATCACAAAATTTCTCTGCAGCTGCAGAATCAGCACTGGCAACTACACTGCATACTTTAATTCTGTGGAAACGATCGCAATGCTTGAACCTATTAAATCGCCCATTGCTTGCCATGAACTTGGGTTGGGGTTCGCTGTATGGGATGCAAAATAGGTTTCCACAATTTTTTTTAAGTTTGCAGCCGCCGGCAAAAACTTACATAAAATCGAATTTCCGTAAGTCAAGTATTACGTAAGTCAGGGAGTTCCTGTATAGTTCCAGCATTGCACTTTAAGACTAATGCCAGTGTATTACAATTCAGGCACATTAGCGAATAGTAATAGCATTAGTAGAAGCATACGATGCAAGAAAGCAAGCTTATGCAGCATCAGCCAAAAAAAAAAACCTCCCATTTCACCCATCCATTTGTTCCAAATGCCTATCCAGCTTAGCCTTAAATTTATTTAGGCTATCAACTTCCACAACAAAAGATGGAAGTCATACCAAATGAAACTCATGAGGTACAGAAATGATGAAGGAAACAACACCGACACAACAACGGAAAAAAAACGGTACAGAGGGACTTTATTCAAAAATGGCAACATAGCACTGGCTGCCATGATACAGATGCATCATGGAGATATGGCCACCCGTAATGTCGATGCAGGCTTTGCACCACCTGTCCATACTTAGAACAATGTTGTTGATAAGTTCTTGCGATGACATCGTCCATTCCTCTGTCAGTGCCATCTTCAGCTGGTGAGCATTTTCTGGTGGGTACGGATGTGCCGCTAGGCATCTCCCCAGAGCATCCCATATGTGTTCGATGGGATTTAGATTGGCAGAACGGGCGGGCAGGCCAATCCATACGAACAATGTCCTCACTTTCCAAAAGCATATCAACAGCTGCAGTGCGATGGCATTATCGTCCATAATCACGAACTCGGAGCCAATGGCACCGCGGAACAGATGCACATGGGAAAGGATTACCTCAGTACAGTAGCATGCACTGGTTACAGTACGGCCTTCCAGTATCTGGAGTTGTGTACATCCATCCAAGATAACGCCTCTCAAGACAAAAACACCTCGACCACCATATCGATCCCTTTCAGTGATGTTTGTAGGATGATACCATGTGCCAACCTCGTGCCAGATTAGCTGACATCCAGAATTGCTGCTGAGACTGAATCTACTCTTATCAGTAAAGAGTACCTTTAGTAAAGATTTTGTGGTTGTAACCTTTAGAAATAGTGTTGGTCCTTAAGTTTTGCACACCAGTGTAGTATCGAATCAAATTTGTCAGACAAGAACTTTAACAAACCCATGCTGTGTCTTAACTATTACTGCAGTCGTCTCGTCTAGGTGATCCTGCAATGCTTCTTTAACCAGTGATTCCATTATTTTTCCTGGAAAACAAGTGAAACTAACAGTTCTGTAGTTACTTGGGTCACCTTTTGAACCTCCTTTGTGAATTGGTGATACATTTGCACACTTCCAGTCCATGGGGACTTCCCGAGTCCAAGGAAGCTCTCATAATTATGACTAAGAATTTGCTTACTTCCTCTGCTGCCTCCTTTAATATAACTGGATAGATCCCATCCACCCCAAGTGCCTTATGTTTAACTTCAACCATTTCCCCTCCACTTTGCTCTCAGTTATTACAAAATCACTAAGCTCCCTGTTAGAGTTTGGTAATCTTCTGGCATTCCATTCAATGAATAACTCCTCATGTGTGAATGTAGATGCAAAATACTCATTCATTTTATCAGCTACCTGAGCATGATCATCAAGTTAACCCATCTATGTTAGTAGTCCAATCTGATTCATCCCTTTCCCTCTAGAGTTTACATAAGTAAAGAACTCTTTGCTGTTTTTCTTTGCATCCTTTGCCAAAGATTTCTTGTAATCTACCTTCACCTCCCTAACCTCCTTTGTGACTTGATTACAGACAAAGCTTATACCTGCCATAGGCTTCTTTGTCACCTACTACTACTACTACCTGATAATTTATATGCATCCCATACATTTTTTGTTCTCTGCCACAAGCCTCATTAATTCATCTGACATCCATTTAGGCTTCAACCTTGAACAGTATTTCTTAGTTGGAATGAAAAGCCTAGTAGCCTCCAAGATTAAGTCTCTGAAGGCTTCCGATTTAGAATTCAACATTGGCAACATCATCAGTTGATCCCACTGTACAGAATTTAAAAACTGTCTGAGACCCCTGTAGTCACCTTTACGAATGCAAAAGCCCTTCCCTTTAGCCTTGATGATAATTACATCTTTAAGTAATTCCCATATCAGTACATTGTGATCACTGCAATGATAGTTAACGTTAACTATCAATAACAAGCTCAAAGTGATAGAACAACTTGAAAATGGTGTTCCTGGAAAACAAATTGCTGAAGAATTTGGTATTGGCTAACATAAAACTAGATAGCGAAATACATAGAAGTGTATTAGAAATCTATTAGATTAATAAATTTTATTGATAATACTATACTAATCTTATTAAATTTCATAGTTAATTAAATTATACTTAAACAGAATCATGACCCAGACTAGAGCAGCAAATCAGCATTCACAGAATAGTCAGAGGGCTTTGGCTCACGGGGAACCAAAGGGGCGTTTCTCCCACACATCACAATCAAAAACAATACATAAAATGTGAAATGTTTGCAGATCTGTGTAGAACAGGACATGATCTAGCCAAGAATCTAGCACCTAGCACACCCATGTCTTTGTGTGTGCTACGTTTCTAGAGTGTCAAGAAATTAGGCGCCAACTCAGCGTTCTGATGGGCATCTATGAGAGCTTGAGATGTAGGATAAATGCCCTCGAAGAAATTAATATGAGGGACCCTTCAAGCTCTCAGCTGCCAGCTCAATGACAGTGATCACTCCTGTGCATCAGGCAAAACAGAGGCAATCTCCAAGACAGAATGTTCAAGTCCCAAAGGAACTAGTTATTGTTGGGGACTCTATTGTCAGGGAGACAGGAAATATACTATGCAAGAAGGATAGGTGGAACAGGATCAGGGTATGTGCCCTTAAAAGATGATATCTGCTTACAACATCATTAACCTTTGCCAGGGGCAAAGGTTAATGATGTTGTAAGCAGATATCATCTTTTAAGGGCACAAAAGGTGATGTTGTTGTACACGTTGGAACTAATGACATTAAGAGTAAGAGAGCTCCAGGTTTACTCAACAAGTACAGGTAAATGTTGAAAAAAAGTCGCTAGTTAGGGTTGAATGTGAAAGTATCTGCAATTCTGCTAGACACGATAGGAGGGAGTATAGTATGAGAACCTTGTCGATCAGTTCAGCACTGGAGAGATTGTCCATGGCTCACGTGGTAGAATTTTTTTCAGCATGGTCTGTGCTTGCTAACAGTAGAGACTACTTCTACAGGGATGGGATTTTCTTAAATAAAGAGGGTGCAAAAGTATTTGCTGATGCTTTGAGGAAGTATTAGGTGAGTCAGAAAACTGCTAGTTTTGGGGGGGGGGGGATTCACAGACTAAAAGATTAACGATAGCCCCAGGCAGAAGCAAAAGTGATTCTAGCACTGCTTCTATTGTAATGTGCAGCAGCCTAGAGAGCAAGTTGCTGGGGATTTCAAGAGCTGCTGGGAGTCATTACGGAACAAATAAATAAATGGGCTGTGGTAGGATAATTAAGAGTAAGAACAAGTGCATGTATACTTGCATGTACACTAATGCTAGAAGTATAGTAAATAAAATTGATGAATTTGTTGGGATATCAGAGACATGATGTCACACAGATATAAGCAGTGCAAAATTGGAATTTGGGGAGTACAATGTGTACAGAAAGGACAGACAGGGTAGGAAGGGAGGAGGGGTTATGCTGTTAGTTAAGAAACAAAATCTAAAGAAGTGCATCCAGTCAACACAAGTGGACAGCTCAATGTTGAGTCTGTTTGGTGTGACATAAACAACAGGAAAGGGGAAATGAGAGTAGAAGAATGACTGTGATGAGTACAATGAATTGTCTAGAGAAATAGAATGGGCTAGTAAATCAGAATGTCTCGTAATCGGGAATTTTAACTTTCCAGATAATGACTAGAACTTGTGAGTTGGTCACTCGCACGCTACCAAGACTTTTGGATTTATTGGAGGATTGCTTTTTACAGCAACATGTTCGAAGGGCAACCAGATGGAATAATACCCTTGATCTGATTATCAGCAGTGATGAGGCTTGCATTAGGAATTTGCAAATAAAGGAACCACTGGGTGACAGTGATCACAGTGTACTGATGTGGGATTTACTTAAAGATGTAATCACGATTAAGAGTAAAGGGAAGGGTTTTTGATTTCGCAAACATGACTACAGAAGTCTCAGACAGTTTTAAATGCTATAGAGTGGGATGGAACAACTGATGACATTACCAATGGTGAATTCTATATGGGAAGCTTTCAGGGACTTAATCTTGGAGGCTACTAGGCTTTTCATACCAACTAAGAAATACTGTTCAAGGTTCAGGCCTAAATGGATGTTGAATGATTATCTGCTGATGAGGCTACTAGGAGACGGTCGTGTTCAAAGCCGCTAAGTGGATTTTTCTTATTTATTGATTTGAAATTATTGTTTTTCTAAAACTTTTGATTTAAATATAGTAGTATAACATTATTTTGTGATTTTCTGATTAATTTGGTGTATTTATTCTTCACTCGGCCTTGTAATTGCATAAAAGTATCAGTAAGGGTATCCACGTGTTTGCAACTCCGCTGACCGAGAAGTTCTTTAGCCATATTTAGCCGCATGATTGAATATTTTTTTACATCGAATTATTTCTGTAAGTAGCTTATAGACGTAGTAAGGATCGTTAGTTTATTCTGAATTGAGACAGCGAGATTTGAAAGTTAATTAATACTTAAGTGTCCGTAGATTACCGTTCGTAACTTTCCCGCCTTTGTGATACGATAGTTATATACCGTACTAGATAGGGTTAGTTGAACTTCGTTAGCAATTAAATTGTACTTTTAAATAAATACATATAACGACTTAGATTACAAACGTAATATAATTAATTATATTTCACATAATTAATAACATAACATAATTAATTATAATTAATTAATTAATTAATAGAATCATGACTCAGACAAGAGCAGAAAAGCAAGAGCAGAAAAGCACTGTTTGCTTGATGTTTGCGGAGCAATCGGGTACGGGACATGATACTGCCATGGGGGATGTCTTTGTGTATGCGCGATGCAAGGAGTGTATCGATATCAGGCAACAACTCAGCGTTCTTGTGGGCCTATATGAGAGCTTGAAGGATTGAAGGACAGGGTGAATGCCCTCGAAGAAACTAAATTGAGGGGCCCATCAAGCTCTCAGCTGCCCACATCAACGCCAGAGACTTGCACTTGGGCATCACGTGACACAGAGGCAACCCCCAAGGCAGAATGCGCTGGTCCCGAAGGAACTAGTAGTTGTTGGTGACTCTATTGTCAGGGAAACGGGGAACATGCTTTGTAAAAAGGATAGGTGGAACAGGACCAGGGTATGTCTGCCAGGGGCAAAGGTTGATGACGTTGTAGAGCGAATATCATCTTTTAAAGGCACAAAAGGTGATATAGTTGTACACGTTGGCACTAATGATATTAAGAGTAGGAGACCACAGAATTACTTAACAAGTACAGGTCACTGTTGAATAAAAGCCGAGAATTAGGGTTGAATTTGAAAGTGTCTGCAATTCTGCCCAGACACAATAGGAGGGAGTATATGATGAGAGCCTTATCGATCAATTCGGCCCTGGAAAGATTGTGCAAGGCTCAAGGGGTGGAATTTTTTTCAGCCTGGACTGTACTTGTTAACAGGAGAGATTGCTTCTACAGGGATGGGATACATTTAAATAGAAAGGGTGCAAGAATATTTGCTGATGCTATCGAGGCAGTGTTAGGTGGGTCGGAAAACTGCTAGCTTGGGGGGAGACAAAGACCAATAGATTGACAGTAGCCACTGGCAGAGGTGAATGAGATTCTTGCACTGCTTCTATTAGAATGAGCAGAAGCCTGAAAAACAAGATGCATGATATTTCAGAGACTGCTGGGAGCCATTGCGTTACAAGTAAACACATGGGTTGTGTTAGGGTAGCTAAGAATAGAAACAGGTGCAGGTATACTTGCGTGTACACCAATGCTAGGAGTTTAGTAAATAAATTTGATGAATGTGAGGTATTGCTCAAAACATCAAAGCCAGATATTGTTGGGATATCAGAGACGTGGTGTCACACAGATATAAGGGATGCAGAACTGGGGAGTACAACGTCTACAGAAAGAATAGACAGAATAGGAAGGGGGGAGGGGTTATGCTATTAGTTAAGAAACACATAAAAACCAAGGAAGTGAAGCCAGTCTACATCGATGGACAGTGCAGTGTTGAGTCAGTTTGGTGTGACATAAGCATTGGGAGATCAAAATTGAGAGTAGGAGTGTGCTATAGGCCTAATGACTGATGAGTATAATAAGAAACTGTACAGGGAAATAGAGTGGGCCAGTAAATCAGAGAGTCTTATAATGGGAGATTTTAATTTCCCAGATATTGACTGGAATTTGGGGGCTGGTCACTCACACACTAGCAGGGCTTTTGTGGATTTATTGGATGATTGTTTTCTACATCAGCATGTTTGGGAGGCAACTAGAGGGAGTAATACTCTTGATTTGATTATCAGCAGTGATTCTTCATGCATTAAGAATCTGCAGATAAATGAACCACTAGGTGGTGATCACAGTGTGCTGAAGTGGGATTTACTCAAAGAGGTAACTACCATTAGGGGTAAAGGGAAGGGTTATTGCTTCCGTAAAGGCGACTACGATGGACTGAGACAGTATTTAAATTCTATACAGTGGGACCAACTGATGATGTTACCAACAGCAAATTCAAAATGGGAAGCATTCAAAGAATTAATCTTGGAAGCTACTAGGCTTTACATACCAACTAAGAAATATTGTTCAAGGTTTAGGCCAAAATGGATGTCAGATGAACTAATGAGGCATATGGCAGAGAAGAAAAATGCATGGGATACTTACAAATTAACACATGACACAGAAGCCTATGATAGATACAAGTTGATATGCAACCAAGTTACAAAGGAGGTTAGGCAGGCGAAGGCAGATTACGAGAAATCCTTGGCAAGGGATGCAAAGAAAAACAGCAAAGAGTTCTTTACTTATGTAAACTCTAGAAGGAAGGGGATGAATCAGATTGGTCCACTTGAATTGATGGGTCAACTGTTGATGACCCTGCTCAGGTAGCTAACAAACTAAATGAATATTTTGCATCGACATTCACACATGAGGAGTTATTCAGCGAGGGGAATTCCAGAGGTGTATTCAACTCTAGCAGTAAGCTACAGAATCTTGAAATAACTGGGAGTAAAGTGGAGGAGAAACTGTTGAAGATAAACACCAGAAAGGCACCCGGGGTGGATGGGATCAATCCAGTTATATTACAGGAGGCAGCAAAGGAAGTAAGCAAACCCTTAGCCAAAATTATGAGAGCTTCGTTGGACTCAGGGTAGGTACCCATAGACTGGAAATGTGCAAATGTGACCCCAATTCACAAAGGAGGATCAAAGGCTGACACAAGTAATTATAGACCTGTGAGCTTAACTTCTGTTCCAGGAAAATTAATGGAGGCACTGGTTAAAGAAGCACTGCAGGATCATTTAGACAAGAGTTCAGTTATAGCTCAGACACAGCATGGTTTTGTTAAGGGGAAGTCTTGCCTGACCAATTTGATTGGATACTATGATGCAGTCACAAAAGAACTGGATGCAGGGAATAACTTTGATATTATATACTTGGATCTTAGAAAGGCTTTTGATACTGTTGCACATGGAAGACTGCTGCACAAATTGGAGCAGTGTGGCATTGGAGGCAAATTCTGCTATGGATAAAGGGGTGGTTGAGGTGGAGAAGACAGAGAGTGGTAATCAGTGGACACTGCTCATCGTGGACTAATGTTATTAGTGGAGTCCCTCAGGGTTCGGTATTGGGTCCATTATTGTTTTCTGTATTTATAAATGATATTGATGATGGTATATCAAGCTTAATGTTCAAGTTTGCATACAATACAAAGGTTGGCAGGGCTGTTAAGGACCCTACTGACGCCATGCAGCTGCAACAGGATCTGGAAAGGTTGAGCAGATGGGCTGAGAGGTGGCAAATGAAGTTTAACATTGACAAATGTAAAGTACTACATACGGGAAACAGCAACCCCAGAGCAACGTATCAACTCTGTGTTACTACGCTGACAGTGTTAGAGAATGAAAAGGACCGGGCAGATATGAAGTAATTGTGGAGGCAGATATGAAGTTTTCTGAGCGGTGCAGACGGGCAGGAAGAGTAGCTCATGGTGTATTGTCGATGATATATCGGAATTTTCTAGCAGGGATAAGTAGGTGATTATTCCCTTGTATAAGGCAATGGTCAGACCACACCTAGAGTACTGTATACAGGTCTGGAGGCCTCATTTCAACGATGCTGGAACGAGTACAGAGAAGGGCAACAAGATTAGTGAATGTAACAAAGGGGTGCTCTTACGAAGAAAGGCTTAAGTTTTGCAAATTACAGTGTCTGGAGACTAGGCACCGGCAAGGTGATCTGATAGAGGTGTATAAAGCCTTGAATGGTTTGAGCATGCTCAATGCTGATGGGATTCTTCCTCTTGCTCAGAATAATGACCTGAGAGGGCATAAATTCAAATTGAGAAAGGACAGATGTAGGATAGACGTGAGGAAATTTGCCTTTAGCCAGCGGGTGGTTGGTTGGTGGAATAGACTTCCATCCCTTGTCGTGGAAGTTGATAGCCTAAATAAGTTTAAGGCTCAGCTGGACAGGTATTTCGAACAAACAGAGGGGTGAAGTGGAAGTGGTTATTTTTTATTTGTTTATTTATTTATTTTTTTTTTTGGGGTGATGCTGCATAAGCTTGCTTTCTTGCATCAAATGCCTCTGCTAATGCTAAAGTACAGGTCACTGTTGAAAAATAAGCTGTGAATTAGAGTTGAATTAAAAAGTTTCTGCAATTCTGCCCAGAAAACGATAGGAGGAAGCATGTGATGAGAGCATTGTTGATCATTTTGGCCCTGGAAAGATTGTGCAAGACTGAACGGGTAGAATTTTTTTCCGCCTGGTCTGTACTTGTTAACAGGAGAGACTGCTTCTACAGGGATGGGATACACTTAAATTGAAAGGGTGCAAGAATATTTGCTGATGCTATCGAGGCAGTGTTAGGTGGGTCGGAAAACTGCTGGTTTGGGGGATACAAGGACTAACAGATTAACAGTAGCCACTGGCAGATGGAAAGTGATTCTTGCACTGCTTTTATTGGAATGAGCAGCAGCCTGGAAAGCAAGATGCAGGATATTTCAGAGACTGCTGGAAGTCATTGCGGTACAAGTAAACACATGGGTTGTGTTAGGGTAGCTAAGAATAGGAAAAAGTGCATGTTTACTTGCGTGTACACCAATGCTAGGAGTTTTGTAAATAAATTTGATGAATTTGAGGTATTGCTCAAAACATCAAAGGCAGATATTGTTGGGATATCAGAGACGTGGTGTCACACAGATATAAGGAATGTAGAACTGGAATTTGGGGAGTACAATGTGTACAGAAAGGATAGAAAGGGAGGAGGGGTTATACTATTAGTTAAGAAATGCATAAAATCCAAGGAAGTGCAGCCAGTCGACATCGCTGAACAGTGCAGTGTCGAGTCAGTTTGGTGTGACATAAGCACTGGGAGATCAAAATTGTGAGTAGGAGTGTGCTATAGGCCTAATGACTCTGATGAGTATAATAAGAAACTGTACAGGGAAATAGAGTGGGCCAGTAAATCAGAGAGTCTTATAATGGGGGATTTTAATTTCTAGATATTGACTGGACTTTGTGGGTTGGTCACCCACACACTAGCAAGGCTTTTGTGGATTTATTGGATGATTGTTTTCTACATCAGCATGTTCGGGAGGCAACTAGAGGGAGTAATACTCTTGATTTGATTATCAGTAGTGATTCTTCATGCATTAAGAATCTGCAGATAAAGGAACCACTAAGTGGCAGTGATCACGGTGTGCTGAAGTGGGATTTACCCAAAGAGGTAACTACCATTAGGGGTAAAGGGAAGGGTTATTTCTTTCATAAAGGCGACTACAATGGTCTGAGCCAGTATTTAAATTCTATACAGTGGGACCAACTGATGATGTTATCAACAGCAAATTCAAATTGGGAAGCATTCAAAGAACTTATCTTGGAAGCTACCAGGCTTTACATACCAACTAAGAAATATCGTTCAAAGTTTAGGCCTAAACGGATGTCAGATGAACTAATGAGACATATGGCAGAGAAGAAAAATGCATGGGATACATATAAATTAACATGTGACACAGAAGCCTATGATAGACAAAAGCTGATCTGTAATCAAGTTACAAAGGAGGTTAGGCAGGCGAAGGCAGATTATGAGAAATCTTTGGTATAGGATGCAAAGAACAACAGCCAAGAGTTCTTTACTTATGTAAACTCTAGAAGGAAGGGTATGAATCAGATTGGTCCACTTGATATCGATGGTTCAACTGTTGATGATCCTGCTCAGGTAGCTAACAAACTAAACGAATATTTTGCATCGACATTCACACATGAGGAGTTATTCAGCGAGGGGAATGCCAGAGGTGTATTCAACTCTGGCAGTAAGCTAGATGATCTTGTAATAACTGAGAGTAAAGTGGAGGAGAAATTGTTGAAGATAAAGACAAGAAAGGCATCTCGGGTGAATGGGATCTATCCAGTTATATTAAAGGAGGCAGCAAAGGAAGCAAGCAAACCCTTAGCCATAATTATGAGGGCTTCCTTGGACTCAGGGGAGGTACCCATAGACAGGATGTGCAAATATGACCCTAATTCACAAAGGAGGATCAAAGTCTGACACAAGTAATTATAGACCTGTGAGTTTAACTTCTGTTACAGGAAAATTAATGGAGGCACTGGTTAAAGAAGCACTGCAAGATTATCTAGACCAGACTTCAGTTATAGCTCGGACACTTCATGGTTTTGTTAAGGGGAGCCTTGCCTGACCAATTTGATTGGATACCATAATGCAGTCACAAAAGAACTGGATGCAGGGAATAACTCTGATATTATATATTTGGATCTTAGAAAGGCTTTTGACTGCTGCACAAATTGGAGCAGTGTGGCATTGGAGTCAAATTGCTGCTATAGATAAAGGGATGGTTGAGGGGGAGAAGACAGTGGTAATCAATGGACACTGCTCATCGTGGACTAATGTTATTAGTGGAGTCTCTCAGGGTTCAGTGTTGGGTCCATTATTGTTTTCTGTATTTATAAATGATATTGATGATGGTATATCAAGCGTAATGTCCAAGTTTGCAGACGATACAAAGGTAGGCATGGTTGTTAAACACACTACTGACGCTATGCTGCTGTAACAGAATCTGGAAAGGTTGAGCAGATGGGCTGAGAGGTGGCAAATGGAGTTTAACATTGACATATGTAAAGTACTACCTATGGGAAACAGCAACCCCAGAGCAATGTATCAACTCTGTGGTACTACACTGACAGTGGTAGAGAATGAAAAGGACCTGGGGTAATTGTGCAGGCGGATATGAAGTTCTATGAGCAGTGCAGACAGGCTGCAAGAGTAGCTCTTGGTGTTTCGTCAATGATATACAGGAATTTTTCTAGCAGGGATAAGGAGATGATTATTCCCTTGTATAAGGCAATGGTCAGGCCACACCTTGAGTACTGTATACAGGTCTGGAGGCCTCATTTTAAGAAGGAAGTAGAGCTGCTGGAACAAGTACAGAGAAGGGCAACAAGATTAGTGAATGGAACAAAGGGTTGCTCTTATGAAGAAAGGCTTTAGTTTTGCAAATTACAGTGTCTGGAGACTAGGCACCGGCGAGGTGATCTGATAGAGGTGTATAAAGCCTTGAATGGCTTGAGCACGCTCAGTGCTGATGGGATTCTTCCTCTTGCTCAGAATAATCACCTGAGAGGGCATAAATTCAAATTGAGTTAAGACAGATGTAGGATGATGTGTGGAAATTTGCCTTTAGCCAGCGGGTAGTTGGTTGGTGGAACAGAATTGCATCCGTTGTTGTGGATGTTGATAGCCTAAATAAACTTAAGGCTCAGCTGGACAGGTTTTTCGAATGAACGGAGGGGAATGAAATGGGAGTGGTTTTTTTTTTTTTGGTTTTTTTTTTTGCTGATGCTGCATAAGCTTGCTTTCTTGCATCATATACCTCTACTAATGCTAATGATTGCTGGAACAGACTTCTATCTGTTGTTGTGGAAGTTGATAGCTTAAATAAATTTAAATCTGAACTAGACAAACATTTGGAGTGACTGGATGGGTGAAATGGAAGGTTTTTTTTTTTAGCTGATGCTGTATAAGCTTGCTTTCTTGCATCATATACCTCAACCAATGCTAATACTGTGTCAGATATGAAAAAAAAAAAAATAAATAATAATAATAATCTATAAAGGCATTTCCTTTAAAATTCGAAGTGGGAAGTGATAAAAGCAGTGTATCCAAATAACAGACATTAAAAAGCCAGAAGTGTTGCTGGAAGAAGCTGTATTTAAATGGTGTTCACAGCAACAATCTTGTGGTGTTGGCATGTGACGCCAATGACACCTGATAAATATATAAAGAGACAGTATATTTATCCATCTATCGATGGTTAAATGTATTTTCTTTTTATGGTTTTTAAATAAAGGCTCTACAGTGATATATATTTATTTTTATTTTTTTTTTATTTAGTTATTTCTCTCATCTTCAAAAAATTATCATTAAATTTTCCATTTTATTTGTGTTTGAATTTTTTTTTTTCTTTTAAGGACTATATTTTGCTTCACTAATTCAGATGATCTCCCCACCCCCAATTAATCTGGATTAGCGAGGGTTTACTGTATATGGTATACAAATAGCCTATATGATGTATATAAACTGACCAGATATATATGGTATATAGATAACCTATGTGATATGTATTAAAAAAAGTTTTCAAATAATTGTTAGATTTCTATTGGTCCAATTTTAATGAACTTTGGAAGACTCAACAAGTCATTCTAAAAGAGCCAAATATAAAATTAAACAAAAGTCCATCTACTGGGAATTGATTTATTACATGGGATGAACAGGCAAAAAATAATTACCATATTTCTGTTGGCCCAACTTTAATTAACTTTGAGATGGCTCAATGTTTATAACTGGCTCTTTCTAAAAGAGCCAGTTGTAAAGTTTTATGAAAAGCCACTCACTAATAGTCAGTTATTATATGTGGATATATGATGAAGACAATAGTTGCTTTACACATATATACTAACATGCCTAATAATAGGGCATATTAAAATGACACTGTGCTGCTGAAATATGAGGAGCATTCAATAAATTATATATCTAGGGTACTTTCCATAGTTATATTTCAATGATTCATGATTTATCATGTTCCTACATTTCTCAACTTGAATCATACTAATTTTGATCCGACTATGTTTTTAGGTTGTGCTGCTATAACAGAAAGAAGGAAGATACCTCTATCAAATTATGGATTTGCTGAAATTGGAGCATCGTTCAGTCATCAAGTTTCTCACCAAAGAAAGAAAGAAAGAAATGGGCTAAAGGCCATTCATGAAAGGATGATGGCTGTGTATGGCAACAGTGCACCTTCAGAGTACTCTCTAACCCATTTGAATTGTTTTGACCAGAATTTCACCTGGTAAGGTGAAATTCTAGCCAAAACAATTCAAATGGGTTAGAGTCTATCAAAGATGATCCACTCCAGAAATGTGCCAAGCTGAGGAAACCCTTGTGCTGAATGGCGGACGTTTAAAGGTGACCTAAATCTCTAAGGAATGACATATCTGAGGGAACAGTTACAACCATCCTCCATGAACATTTGGGGATGACTAAGGTCAGTGCAAGGTGGGTCCCCAGATTTCTGATCTCTGTGCAGAAGCAATTCAGAGTATGGTGTAGTAAGGAGAATTTAGAGCTTTATGGAAGGATCCTGAAACTTTACTTTTATCTCAAGAATTGTTATGGATGATGAAACATGGGTTCATCACTGGGATCCTGAGACCAAGCCAGATTCAATGCAATGGAAACACAAGAGTTCTTCCCCACCCAAAAAATTTTGGATACAACCTTCAGCTGGCAAGATTATGGCCACCATTTTTTGGGATGCTGATGGAAATTTGTATATTCACTACTTGGAACACAAGCAGACAGTCACTGGGGGAGTCATATGCATCCCTACTGTACATTGAGTGGACAGAAACCATGGCATACCTACCTAGTAACTGGTGGGCCCACCTTTCGCCCGGATAAGGGCAGTCACACGGCAAGGCATTGAATCTACTATTTTACAGAAGCATTCCACAGGTATTTCCGTCCATGTTTGCTGTCCATAATTTCATTGCATTCCCGGATAGAGGATCCAAAGCTGGAACAAACCTTTCCACAGCATCCCAAAAGGGTTCATGTCTGGTGAATGGGGAGGCTATTCCATGATGGTAAAATCTGCTCTGGGGAGGTGCATTGTTCTGCTGGAAAAGTCTATTGCCCTGTGGGTGCACTATGACCATGAAGGGATGCAGATGGTCTGCAAGGATGGACGCACTACCTGGACCATGAGCCAATATGGCTGCCTTACTAGTATGACATGTTGATCAACGCTCATTAAAAATGTGCTTAAATATGTGTTTTAATTATACTTATAGCCCCAAAACGTGTTCTCACCTAAAGAAGTCAACTAGTGGACTCCCTGGTAAGAAATTTTTAAATTTCAACTGGGAATTTAGCAGGCTATTTGCATTATCATCTATATCCTTTGTTTGTGAGACCGCAGTGATTACCATGTGGCTGGGGAGGTGCTCCAACTTGTGCCAAACCTGAGCTGCAAGAGCGCTCCATGCTGAATTACTGTTACTGTACTAGGTGAAACATGTATTTTGTATCTTTCCCCCCCCCTGCCATAGACCTACTGTGGATAGAATGGATCGTAGCAAATATACATGTAGTACAAAAACTGGTGTCACCACTGTTATCAGCGCCAACAAAAACCCCCAGAGAAAGTAACCCCGTTTTACTAGAGGCACTTTTACTAAGTTGTTTCCCTACTCCCCATACTGCCAGTTGGGGAGAGTCCAAATCTTCACCTGCAGATTGCAAGGCAACAAATATACCCACGGACTAATGGTTTATATCCTCCAACGGCTCTCAGAGCCCTCTAACAAATTAACATGCCTAGAACCCACTAATCCGGATAACCTTGAAAATCCAAAATGGATACAAACATGGCGGAGAACCACACGAAAAAGACAGTGACCAGCCTGAAGTGCTACAACATGATTCTGACTGCGAACAAGTTAACCCTGAACACCAGATCCACACCCAAGGAGTTAAACCAACACCTTTGGCTAAAAGATAAAATCAAAATCATATAGTCCTTAAATCGGACAGAACAACTAGAAGCCAGAGCCAACCAAAGGACACTCATGATGATCCTGGCACCCTACAACCAGAAAAACAAGTTGAAACCAAGCCGAAGGATTCCCCCCCCCTGCACTCCCATAGGACCTTCCCCCTGGATCAAGCACACACTCTCAAGACAGCTCTAGAGGACCTATTTAGGGACAAGAGCAACAGAATATTTGCAGGCCTCAGAGGCCAAATTGTTACTTTATGGAATAAAATGGAGTCTGTTTTATTCCAAACATACTTAGAATCTGAAATAGCCACAGCTAAACTGGTGGCTTATATGGAAGGAGGAGCAAAAAATATGCCAGTGTGCTCCGTCCTACGCAGATGCACTGAGGACATCGGCTCAGTGTAACCACACAGCCACCCAACCAACACAAGCCAAGAAGAAATCCACCTAACCTTGTAGTGGTGAGACCCCCTCAATAAAGAGGATAAACATTCTAGTGAAGGCATTAAGCAGGTAATAACTGATAATCTCTCTGATGACCTAAGGACCATGAAAATAAAATCGGCATGAAAGACAAGGAATCCAGGAGTGGTCATCAAAACAGAGACCACAGAGGAAATAAACCAAAAAAATAGCCAATCACAACCCTGCGGCTCAGAGCTGAACTCCCAAGGAAGGATGGAAGGGGCCCTCCATCCTTATATATGACCTATATAAGGATATCAAACCCAAGGAGGTCACAAGAGAATTGTTTGACAGAAATCTGTCCAAACATTTGCCAGATCAAAATCTAAATGATCATGTGACACCCAAGCACACCATCAAGACCAAGTCCTCGAGCACAGTCAACTGCTCTATAGAACTGAGCCCGGTAGCCTGAAAAATACTTATAAATCAGACTAGAGTTTATATACATTGGGGTAGCCCCTGATTCCACAAATATGTGACTATCATCAAATGCTACAACTGCTGTAAGTTCGGATGCACATCGCACACATGCTCCCAGGCTGTGCGAACCTGCAGCCACTGCGCTGGCAAGGGCCACAACTTCACTGACTGTCCAAATAAGAGCACAGACCCCGTTTATGCTAACTGCAAAGGTCAGAAAGTGGATGCCTCCCATTCTCTCAGAGACAGCATGTGTCCCATCTACCAAAAATACAAGAGCTTGACCCAATCCAGAACAGATTATGGCACCAAACCATAAACAATTCAACACTAAAGTAATCAAATTCTTCCAGCTAAGCCAGGGCAGTGGCCGACCAGGTCAGGAAGAAAGCTGACAATGAAAATAGAGATATCATCATACTCCAAGAAACATATGCAGCCACCAATTAAGTAAGGGGATACCCCCTACAATACAAGATCATACAGCCTGAAAATGAAATTCCCTGTGCCGCTATTGTGGTCAGAAACCCAGATATAACAGTTACTAGGATCACTCACCTCTGCACAGCCTGGGCAGTCTGTGCACATCTTATCTCAGCACTGGGAGCCTTCTACATTGTAGCCCTTTATTGTCGCCCTGGAGAGGACATAACAATGGCTACAAGGTACCTAGAAAGTGTAACAAATATCCTCCCTGACCAGAAACTAATAATAGGGGCGGACGTGAACTGCAAGTTACCGGCTTGGTACAGCCATACCCCGGACAGGCAGGGGACAAGGCAAAATCAACAATAACAGTGCTAAACTAACCTAATCAACTGATTTACTGCAACCTATGATGGGAAGCAACCATCGATGTCTCCCTAACCACTAGGAATATTGCTGGCAATATAACAGGCTAGATGGTTCAGGATGCCTGGACAACATCCGACCATAGGGTCCTGACCTTCCAACTCAACAGAGACAATATCCTGAGAGAAAAATGCTACACAGATATGCGATGCAAACTGGAACCAGTTCAGAGACACTCTAATACAGAAAAAGATACACAGCAAGCTGCAATTCAAACCAAGACCCTGACCAACTCCAAAAAAAGTCACTTTGTTTTATGGCAGCGAATGCTGCCATAAAAAAAAAAGAAAACCTGCCTCAGGTGTTGTACCACGGTGAAGTCCAGAGCTCCAAAGAGAAGTCCAGGACAAACGAAAAGCATTCCAGAGTGCCAGATGCTCCTGGCCTGCCCCTGAAGTGGATGCACTGCAGGAAATTTACAAGGCCAGAAATCAGTACACCTCTCATACGCAGGAGTAAACAACTCGTGGGAAAATCTGGTCGCAACCACTGGCAACACTGACCCCTGTGGGGTGGTCTACAAAGTAACCACTAATAAACTCCCCAGGGGAGAGGTAATTTCAACCACCAAAACACTACAGGGAGATGTTAGCAATTCTTGGGAGGGAGATGTTGCCAATATTTTGGACACAACCTTTCACCCTCGTTTAGACCTGCAGACACTCCAACAAATCAAGATGTGCACAGAGAATGCCACCTACTGAATAGAAGACAGAGAACCGGATTTGACAATAGAGGAATTATAAGCAGCTGTGCACCTTATTAAAAGTAAGAAATGTCCAGGTCTGGATCTCTTGGAGCCGGAAATTATCAGGAAGGTGGTGGAGATAGCCCCAATATGCTACTGAACCTCTTCAATCTGTTTCCAAACTGGGACCTATCCGAAGGACTGGAAAAAAAGCAAATATTAAACTCATAATTAAAAACCCGACAAAACCACTATACCAACTGACTTCCTACAGACCAATAGCCGTACTAACAGTCTGCAGTAAACTCTTGGAACGACTCCTATTAACCAGAATACAGGCTCATGGTCAGTTTGCTTGTTTTTCTGGATGAAAAAAAACGGTTTCTGGGGAGAAAAACCTTGCTATCTATGCCCGAGACCAACTAACTCAGCCACAGAGTGAAAAAAGCCCATTAAAGTTTCTCGTGTCATCGACAGGATTCGAACCTGGGCCTTTTCCACCCCGTACGGGGAGGACGGTAACGATACCACTGTGCTACCCGTGCAGACAGGCAAACTTAATGCTCCCAAACTGGTACAGCTTCAGACCGGGAATGTCAACTGTGGATGCCTGAAGAACCTTCTTGCACATGCAGCTGCCACAGAAAACGAATACTTCCTGGCTATCTCTATCGACTTCGCTGGGGTGTTCGACACTCTTTGGTGGCCAAGTGTCCTGGCCTGGCTCCGGGGGACTGGGATGCCAAGCAATCTCTGTGGAGTAATCCAAAGCTGCCTCCCCAGTAGACTCATCATGGTGAATGCTCCATATAAAATACTCACCAGAAAAATCAAGAGGCTGTCCACAAGGCTCCGTTTTAGGACCCACGTTATGGAACATCGTCTTGGATGAATTCCTAAATACCGATATTGGAGAGGTGTCTTCACAAGCCTTTGCAGATGACATCCTGATGAGAGGCAAAACAATAGAATCTAGCCGGAAAGAAAGGCAAATCATGCTCTTAAAATCCTACAAGAGTGGACCAATATCCACTTCCTTAGGATCTCTGCAACCAAAACAGACTCCATTCTACTCAAGGCTGCCCTAGATTACAGGAGACCCCCCACAGATTAAGATTGATGGTGTCACACTACAACTTTCCAAGGAACTTAGATACCTGGGAGTAATACTGGATCCCCACTCTCTCCTTCCAGGCACACTTGGAAGTACGGGGCTATACAGCCCTTGTTACCAGAGTCGCAAAAAGGGACTGGAGATTGAAAAAGAAGACCCTCAAGCTTTTTTACAAAGCCGCCTTCTTGCTTAGCTACCTATGCTTCTGGAACATGGTACCCCAGTTACAATGGCTGTAAATCGCAGAATCCTTGACTCTATCCATAGAGTCATGCTGCTCACTATAACCCAGGCCTGCAGCATAGTTACGTGCTGGCAGGAACCCTACCTTTAGACCTCGAAGTGACTAAATGTGGAGTATTATATGAACTTTCCAAGGGAAAAGCCTGTACCTTCGTCGCAGATCCTACCACAAACCGTTTGACTGAGAAAAAGAGACTTACAAATCACCTCATGCAGACCTGGCAAACCAGATGGGAGAATTCCCCAAATGATTCTTCCCCAACGTTGGAAAACTCTACCCAATGGTTCCAGCCTAGTTCACATGACCTTCCTGCTAATAGGACATGGTGCTTTTAAGGCTAAGCTTACAGCCCTGGGCATTACAGATGACCCTACTTGCTGCTGTGGTGGAAAGTTGGCACCATCTCATGCATGAATGCCAGCTTTATGACCTCCACTGCCAGCTCATCACCCGGATCACTTTTTTTGCCCAGAGATAAAGAATACCTTCTGGATGGGAAGCAGGAATATATTGCCTTCTCCAAGTTTGCTGAAGACTTGTACAGAAGAAGATGGACCTGAACGCACACTAGCCACATAATGGCTAGAAGCTAAAATGTGCACAACACCAAAGATGACCTAACGAACAACCATGAAAATTAGACAAAAAATCTGAATTAAGGACAAATAGCAGCTGTTCTGAGCCAAGCACTAGCCTGGCTCTCCTTTAACACCCCTTCCTGGCAGGGGAACAAGACGACCAGTCACCTCGCCCCTCTGCTACCCCACCTTTCCTTCTGGTGAGGCATGGGCATGCCTCACTGACTACCTGAGGGCATCTCCTCTGTCGTCCCCATACTTCTGCCTCTCCTCCCCACTCTACCTATACAAGATGCAAAACACCCTACACACTAAATTTAATCTAGCCCAAAAATAATCTTCGCCCAGTCTCGGCCTAATTATCCCACACATTGCCTTGCGAATGCATGCACACGTGCTGTATGCAAACATCCAAAGTAATTACGACTGCATGGATGCATATATATGTATGTGTACCTAAGTTGTTTTTTTTTTTTTTAGGTCCTAGCTGCCAAAATCTCAAGAAATTATACGGCAGGACCAGCCACAGTAATTTGAATCTACTGGTTCCTGGTCTGCCTCCATGGGGCGAAGGTGGGGCAACGCTGGGCTCCAGTGGCTAAATGACCAACGGTACATGACATTTGACATTACACAGGTACAATACCCACGCACTTTTAAACCTCTGGCATTCCCAGCAAACTGGTACACCCACAAAGAAAGCAATGCAGAAATGGGGGATTCCCTGGTGACACATGACAATATACCTTACATCTTACTTGGACCAGAGATGCATCTAGACGTACCAGAGTTCCCAACGTGAACATGCCCCAAACCATTACCGACTGTCCACCTGCCTGAACAGTTCCTTGTTGACATGACAGGTGTGTAGCCTCCTGCAGTTTCTGCCAGATACATGCACTCCCGTCTGCTCTGGAAACAGGACTCGTTGGACCAGGAAACCTATCTCCAATCATCCAAGGTCCAGTGCTGATGTTGTGCCCAGTTGAAGTTCTGTGTTGTGGTTAGCAGTGGGACTCTGGTGGGTCACTGGCTCCCATAACCTATTGTGTCTAATGATCACCTGATGGTCTTGGTGGAGACATTTCTGGCACCTCCCTCGTTGAAGTCAGCAGTGATTTGTTTCACTGTCGCTCTCTGGTTAGCTGAAACAATGCGAGACAGACAGCAACAGCCATGTTCATCCACCACCTTTCTCTGTACAGTGCAATTTCTGTACCACCTCCACAATAGAGTGACCCATGTGATAGTGCACCCACTATCATCCCTCTTTCAAAGTTGATTAAATCATGTTTATCCATACTGACATCGAATTACCATTTACGTGAATGCAGTATTCCTACATACCTGCCAAGTGGTAGGTTCATCCACTTGGCAGGTATGTAGGAATACATCAAACACAGCATTGTGTTGCCCAGGAACCCCATGATTTCTGTTCTTTCAGTGTATAACCTAAGGGATATCATAAAGGAAAAATGCCTTGGAAAACTTTTTAGAAAGCTGCTTCTTTAGGACAGTGCACAGGCTAAATACTGTTGTTTTGAGAAACTATGACTTTACAGAACTTACCCATCCACTTTACAGACCGGTCTGACCCACAGTGACTATTTCCTGTTTCGACACCTCAAGCAAAACGTACATGGATGTTGTTTTGCTGATGATAACAATCTGAAGTCTGCTGTTTGGGCAGGACAAAGAATTTTATTTGTTTGGTATTTCCTCATTGCGGACCAAATGGAACAAGTGTACAGTCAGTCCTCGTATAGCACGATAGTTGTGTTCCTAGAAACCCTCGTGCAATGCAAAATCGTGCAATATAAACAACAGGCCCTATGGGAAAAATAGGGTTAGGTGGCAACCACCCAAGATTGAACACACATTTGTAACCAAAACATTACCAAACACAATAAATAATCGTAACAAAATACGTATTTTATTACGACTATTACGTAATAAAATATTGCTACCGCTTTTGTTTCTATCGTAAGCAAACTTGTTTTTTGTTTGATTTTCTATCCAAAGAGATGACAGCCGTTTCATCTCTTCCAATTCTTGTCTTAATCTAATGGATTTTAATTACACTTTGAGTTGTTCCTGCTATGAAAGTTGTTTTTATTTTCTCTGCATTCTTTGTAATTCTCGGCGTTGCCTCATTTAGGTCTGTAGCACGTGCAATATCGCATGGTCTTTCATTTCGCTCAAAGCGTTTCACAGTTTTTTCGCTATCGACAGTGGCGGACTGGCCATAAGCCTTACCAGGGAAACCCCGGTGGGCCGGAGGCCGGTGTGATTTTGGCCATAAACCATAGTATGAGGCCACTATAAATTTTCCCGGGTAAGAATTTTTGATCCAGTCCGCCTCTGTTTATCGATATTGCTTTTCTTTTTCTCTCCGAATCTGCAGTGTCTTCACCAGGACGCTTCCTTTTCACACCTTTTTAAGTATTTTACTCATTTTTAGGGAATAAAGCAAAATTACAAAACGAGGAAGCACGCTTGATACACATAAACAAAGCTGCACGCGTGTAGCAACCGAATAAACAACACTGTAAAGGCAGAGATACACTATTAACACCTCACATTTTACTAAAGCTAGGGGTTACTACCATAAAACAATAAAAACAATTTCCAGTTGTGTTTCTGCTAGTGGAATCTGTTATAAACTGGTAGTAAACTCGATCTAATTCCATTTGCGATTATACCGATAGCTGGAATTGTGTTGGTTTTTACGTTATTATGGTGAAATGTGTTTACCCTTCACTGATATAAAACACATAAATACATTTTTGGAATCTTCTCTTCTCCCTATCGTGTTGCGTTCAGTTGGGGTGATTCCGCATTCGACTGCCATTTCTTGTAAACACAAAGGCGAATTGTGCATAAGCGAATTCGGTTCGCGTTATATAAGATAATGTTCCCCTATTTATAATTCGTGTATGATCGAATTCGTGTAATGTAAACACTTGTTATACGAGGACTGACTGTATTGAAGTTCAGTGGAGTTACACTGAAAAATAAAAGATTTTTGCTTATATCTCATTTCCTTCATAAGTAGGTAGATCATTTTTTGATGCCCATCGTAATTAATTTATTCAGAAAGAAAACTATGTTGCAATCTCCCTCTCTCTTGGTCTTTTTCAGTGGTAACAAACAAAACAGAACATGAAAAAATATTTTGCATTACACCATCAGAGAAAACCTGTCAGCTAAGTACCACATTGTGGAATCTCTTTCTGTTCTGTTCCACTTTTGTGTATTATCACTGATGAAGACTCCCAGGATTGCAACCACCATGGCTTTTCTGAATTAAGTTAGTTTAGAGTGCAGAATGTGTCATTTAATAATATTATAATGGCACCAATGTTGACCTTCTACCCAGACAGGACCACTACTATTCTAAGTAAATTTTGGCTAAACCCCTCTAGCAATTTACACATTCTGAATTGTCAGTTATGTGGAAACATAACTAAATTGTGTTGTGACTTGTGGTTATTTTATTCTTTGTTTCATAATGGAAGATTTAGAGATGCACAAAAAAGTATGTTATAAGTTATTATGTTCAATGAATACTGGGAGGCAGAGATACCATAAAAGAAACAGAAGCTTAAGAGATCAGTGTTTGAAAAGAACTGTGATTTTAAATATAACAAATGTTTTAACGAAGGACAAAAATTTGTGGCTGACAACTTTAACTTTGGGAAGCTAGGTACTTTAACTAAAATATCACTTGTCAGATGTTTGCATGCTTTATTTTACACACACACGGAACTCTGGGCAATGTGTGTCCTGGTCTGCTACATCTTTCTTTACTGTCTTGGCAGCACTTTACATAGACACAAACATATTCATAGCATACAAAAGAAAAGTTGAGAAAAATATGTTGGGTTTATCTACAATTCAACAAGCCCTTAAAACTTGCAACTTGCTTTAGCACCAGGCCCAAAAGCCTCATTACTAGTGACTACTGTTAAGTAGAGGAAGGGAGGGTGGATATTTTATTCCATTTAAGTCCTATTTTGTGTTCATTTCAAAGATTTGCCTTCCAGCTGAAACTGAAAACAATTTCAGTTTTGGGACTAAGGTGAACTGAAACGAGATATGTAAGGTAATTCTGCATTTAACCTTCCGTCACTTGTGCCCTCAACTTAACAAAGGTAGTTGTCACATCTGTGAGACATCAATTTTTGTTAATTAAAAAAAATAAATTTTTAGTTTATACTAAATTAAAAATGGTGATCTCTCAAATTATGATTTGATAGTATATAACAGAGCTATGATGCTCAATAAATTCTACGTTGATTTCAATATTTGTAGAAGAATAAGAGAAATTTACCTTAATATGATACGTAGAACACTTCCAGTATATATTTCTAGTAGATACTCTTCATTTTAAGATTTTTTTTTTCCCAGTAAAACATACTGGAAGTGTTCTACATATCATATTGAGGTAAATTTCTCTTATTCTTCTACAAATGCTAAACTCAATTAAAAACATCAAATAAAAATAAACAAGAGTAACCAATAATAATTATTCTATTATTGGTTTCTCTTGAAACCAATAATAGAATAATTAGAAATTTCAGGGTCACTGATCACCCAGATTGAAAAATGATGCTCGTGTGGTATATGTGAACATCTTTATTTTTGCCAGCTTTTTGCATTTAGCCAGTAAAACCAAAGCTCTACAGCAACTTTAGACATCTGTCACTGGTATCTCACAGACGACACACAGGAATGGGAATTGCCTATAAAAAAGATATGCTTTTGCTTGTCTGGCATCTGTTAAATGGCACACAAAAAACTTAATGTCCCATAATACAGGGTCGGACAAAAACTACCATTTTAAAAATGAAATGCCTACAGTGAAAATTCGAGAAAACATTTTTATTACAGTTTAATAATATACAGTAAAGCATTTATGTTACACTCAGTGTTTGAAAATGATGTCCCTTAAATGGCTACCACCATTGCAAACAATCTTCTACTCATATTCTCACATTATCTGTTGCTCTCTGTAAAGTTTCTGGTGGCATTCCTTTCATTTCATCACGAACATTTGATGGTTTACTTAGACTTTGGATTTTCAGAAGCCCCATAAAAAGAAATCACAAACAGATAAGTCTGGTGATTGCAGTGACCAATTTATGTTACCAAACCAAAACAATGTGATTTGGAAACAGTTCCTTTCAAGTTTCTATGGAAAGTCTTGTGCTATGTGCCATAGCACTGTCCTATTGAAAAGAGATACTTTGTAAGTTGATTCCTTTTTAGTGAAGATCCTTTCTTAAAAATTCTTGAAGTGTGTTTACAATATAGAGTTGAAGTTACCATGGCAGCTGAACCATTAGCATTTTCATAAAAGTTTGGACTGATGATGCATAAAGCAGACACCCTGTACCATATGGTAAAGTTTTGGCCATGAAGGTAATGTGGAGTTTTGGCTGTCCAATATCTAAAATTTTGTTTATTTATATACCCATTCAAATGAAAGTGGGCCTCATTAATCATGATTAAATCATCTGTAGGAATACATTGCAGAAATTCAACATGCAATATACTGCATACCTTCATTCTGATGTGTTCAATTCTCCTGATTGATGACTAATATGTGCAAGGACTGCTATGTAACATTCCTCTGATTCTCTCAGCATTTTCTGGAGTACGCCACATGCATCCAACTTGGAGGTTTCACATCTGTTATTTGTTACTATGAGGAGGGTTCATGATAATTAGACAACTATTTTAAATGCTCTTGTTTCAGCTCTCAGTCTAAGAAAAAAGTTCCAGGTTTAGCAGCATGCACAGTAGTGTTATTCTAAATCCAACATGTTATGGCCTTTTGACTTTGATACTACTATTTCTTCTGACAATGTTTATTTGAGACCACTCAATTTTTACTGAATCCTTTAGTGTACTCTACTCCAGGACACAAAACTGCATGTTCCCCTGCAACTGCTATGAAATGGCGACACTTTTAAATAGGTAGTTGTTTTTGCCCAATCCTGTGTATTGAAATGAAAAAAAGAATATACTGTATAACCAGTCAGGATTAAAATTAAGTTAAACTTAATTTACTAAAAAATTTTAAAAAGTCACACCTGTCAGATATCATATTAGCAACAGAAGGCCAATTATCATTAATTAGGCCAGTTCATCAGTCTTTTGGTAATTTTTCTCCATTGTGCAATTTGAGCTTAACATTTTGGTACTCTTTATATTATGGTAGATACCACTGCTCAAGTTTCTTATTGGAGTTATGTATATGCACACACCAAATCTTGTAGAGGTTAATATTTTTTTTAACTGTCAAGTTTTATCTTAACTTAAACTATATGAATGTCTTTCACTAAAAGATATAATTTACACAATTATACATATGTAAACAATTTATTCAAACATTTGAAAAATTACAGTAGACAACTGACGACATATACAGAAATTTAAGCCTTTCATGAAAATGAGCTGAATTGTTCTCATGTTAGTAAATACACATATGTAAGTAAATGTGAAAGTTGATCCTTATGTGGAATAAAAATACAAGCGGAATGAATATTAGTATAAAACTTATTACAAGATGGCTTGCCTGTATTTTGAGTTTGAACAAAGGTTTTTAAAATATCTGCCCTAGACTCTTGTACAGTCAAAAAACAAGACACTAAAAAAAATACAAGAATATGTATCAGTAAAAATAAATAAATCCCAGCTTACAAGAAATAAAAATAACTTAATAACCATAATTAAAAAAAAAAAAAATTTAATAAATGCAAGGAAGTTTCCAAAATGGGTGGAACAGGGTTTGTTTTGTGAAGCCTTCTTAATCCTGTGATGCTCTCAGAAAATACTGAGGTCGAAGTAAAAATTATGATTCTCTCTGTACACAATATATCGAAGTGTGTGCTTTTAAGTATAATTATAGTTAATAGATGTGAACTAATAAATTCTAATGTACACTAGTCTGTGACAAAAGTAAGATCAAATCAAAAAATATATAGTGTTGCATAAAATAACAATTCTAAATATACAGGTGAGTAAAGTTATAGACATAAAACCTGTGAAAAGGTTTTATTCTAATAATATATTAATCATATACTATACTGCATGTTAGACAGCTTGGCATTAGCTCTATGACTTCCTGTAAATTATACGAGTACAGTTCCAAATTTCACAACTTTGCCTAATTGCCCTACTTTGAACTTTATCATTCCATATTAAACAATACATTCCTTCCATTAGCATTCAAAGTTTACAACATGCTTTAGTTACTAAGTCCAACCTATTAGTTTTCAAACACCAGTTTCATTACAATATGCCTTATTAATAATACTGTGATGCCTCACAATCAGTAGACTGAGGCATCACAGCAACTTAGTAGGAAGCTAATTTCAGTCCTGCCTTCTATAATTTATCCTCACAATCTTTTATGAAAAATAAGATTAAGAATTTAAACTTAAAATATGCACTGCTTATATTTTCCCTTTACCACAGATTCCAAGTTGTTTGTAAAGTTTTTTTTATTCCACCTATGAATATTCACTGGAGGTGTATTTTCCTTTCCATTAATAGATAGAAAGGAAAGATCAGTAAGATGTAGAGAACCTTGGCTTTATCAGGAATACACACACACTATATTCTATGAGGAGGGTTCATGGTAATTAAATAACTATTTTAAATGCTCTTGTTTTAGCTCTCAGTCAAGGAACAAAGTCCAGGTTTAGCAGCATGCACAGTAAAGAAAATATTTACCATTAATACATTCCAAACTCTATACTCTACTTTCAACATAGTAAGGTATATAGTTGACCTGACTGATATATGCTTTCTCACAAATCCATTGATCTTCCTGAATAATCGTTTTAGGCTGTCATCTGTTTCAAGAGCCCTATCCTCTTCCAGTTTCCATCCTTAACTGATGTTTCATTACTTTAGTTTTAACTCTCTAGTGCACGCAGAAAATAACCATAACAACAGCACACCTGGTGCTTTTACTTTACCAATCAGTTCTTTTTTTGAAGGGGGGGGGAGGTAAGAAGTAGCTTAGAATGATAAACTTTATAAAAATTTATTCTTAATTCTGACAGTATACAGTAAACCCCCGCTATTCGCGGGGGGTTACGTTCCTGAGAAATGTCGTGAATACCGAAAACGCGAATACTGATTTATGGCTCCCATAGTAATAAAGGGGTTCCGTTCCAAAGTATGAAATATATAAGAAAAACTAGTCTAAAATTTTGTCTATGTATGTATTTATATGTACCTTCATAATATGACTATGTACATAGACAGTACATAGTGAAATGCAAGCATAAAGCATCGAAATGAAAATAAGAAACAATTTAATATTAAATGTAATATTTATTAGAAATTTCAAACAAATCTTTCAAATTAGCGCCTTTGATAGCAAAAAAAACTTATCCCGCCAGTGCTATCACCAGTTTTGCTAAAGTGTTGATAAAGGAGTTTTGCCTTTTCACGAATGATGAGTGAACTTAACAGAATTTTATTTTGAGTTCAGTCTTCTTCCACAGATTTAAAGCGTTTTCCATTTTTTTCTAATTTAACATCACGAGTTACAGAGCAAATTTTTAAAGCAATTAGCGCGTTTTCACGGACACTACAGCGGATTTTTTTATTGATCGTATCGTTGACTCACTGATTTTATAATGCTTTGCCACTGAGGAGACATTTTCACCATTAAAAATTTTGTCTAATAACTCAATTTTATTCGCTAATGTCATCACCTTTGATATTTTCACATTTCTCTTGTTATTCGTAGCCATATTTTTGTATGGGTTAGAAAGAACTTGTCCACATTAAAGTCACTTTCGTCCATTAACACACTTGAAAAAGTCTGTTTTACACTGCAAAACGGTAGATTTATCACTTTTGTAAGCATATCAATTTATAAATTGATAAATTTATTCAATTTATAAGCATATAAATTAAAAGCAAACGACGAAAACTTCCATTACAAGCGCATAACACATGCTGAACAAGGATTAGCGAAAAACATCCATGCTTGCGATTTTGTCACCCCTCTCCCCCCACCCACTGAGCGCTATTTTGACCGGGAAAGAAAATTTTAGCCACGCCCATGTTTTTTTATGGCGGATAATATTCACGGCGCTTTAAAATTCACATTTTTTTAGGTTTCATTTTATATTAAATCAGCGATCGGGAATATGCGAAACCACGAATAGCGGGGGTTTACTGTATTATATAATAAGTGTATAATATTGGCGTAAATACACCATAGTTTACCCAGAAAGTTAATTTCAAAGTAGTGTAATAGCATCATTACACTACTTTGAATAAATAACGCTTCTCTAGTAGAGGAGACTACTGTTATTTATTCTCAGTGGACTCGCCCACTGATGAGTGAGCCAACAAGCTCTGAAACTGTCTGGGTGGTGGTGCCCACTGAGAATAAATAACAGTAGTCTTCTCTCTACTAGAGAAAAATTATTTATTCGAAATAGTGCAATACCTGGTATCTCGTTGTGAAGGTAGCCACAAAATGAGATATAATCAAATGATGCTGTTACACTACTTATGTAGTTAAATTTATGGGTAAACTATGGTGTATTTACGCCAATATTATATAGTTAATCGCAACCCATAACATATTATGTCTTGTGCATTTAGTCTTCAAAAAAATGATATAATAAGATAAAAAAAAAAAAAAGAGAAAGAAACAGCAGCCCTGCTCAAAAAAAAAAAAAAAAATGTGTGTATGTATATTTCTTGAGCTACCTGTACAGCCAAATTTTGGGGTAGCAAAGTGGATGAAAAAAAACAAGCAGAGACCAAGACTGTAGCACATCAGTGAATGTTTTTTGACATACATGAGGCTGTAAAAAAAATATTACAGCTAAACTTTTCCAAGTATAAAAATAATGATGAAGTACAAAAGTGAATATCATATCAAAGGAATACCAAAACTCATGCAGATGCATTAGTAAGGCATGTGATGCAAGAAGCAAACTTTTTCTGTATCAGTCAAAAAATAAACAGAATATTCATACCATTCTCAAAAGGTAATCATCTAATCCTGCCGCAAACTTAGCCAGACTCACTGCACTATACATTTTACTTTTACCATGTTGGGAGGCAACTTATTCCAGTGTTCTACAACCCAGTGCTCACAGGTGAACCTCATTAGAACCAATCATCTTTTACTCTCTGACATTTTATATTTGTGTCCCCTGGTTCTTGTCTCACCTACATACTTTCCTTATTCATTTTCTCAACCTCATCTGCACCTTATATACCTAAATCAGATCTCCCCTTAAATTCTGCTAATTGTCCAACGTTGCAGATCACACCTTCTAAGTAATTCTTCATATGTGCATCACTTTTCACTAATCTGGTCATTCTTCTTTGAACACTGTCCAGAAGTTCTTTTATTCACCATAACTGAATACAATATTCAGATAATTCTAATAGATATTTAAATTGATAAATTTTGGTGTAAAAAAAATATACCAAAAGCACCAACTAATGGGTTAAATGCCCATGCTTGCTTGTTTTCTTTCTGCTTCCTGATCACATCCCTCCTTCTCCTTCACCTGTCTTCCCCACCAACCTGGCCCACAAACTTTTTTGTGTGCTACTTTCAGAGCAGATAGAAGCCCTGTTAATCCTGTCTAAGTATGCAGCCAGTAGACAGCATCATCTCATGGAAAAGACACAATGGTGTCATAAAAACATCTTGACATAAACATAAAAGTTGATCTTATTGCAATACCTTCACTTATACAATATTGCATTCTCAGAAATGAGGAACACGTAATTATGCGGAGGGGGGAGTAGAAAATAAAAGAAATAGTTTTCTTTTACTTTCTACTAATACTCCAACGTGTGCTCTAAGATCACATCTTAAGTTCAATATGTAAAATCGCCTTCCATTTTGCTTATGTGGTTAGTTTTAAAAGTGGTGATAATTTGCAACAGCATCCTGAAGCACATGCTCAAATCATATGATACTTGCACAAGGCCATAGGCTGATAAGAATAGAGTAAATTATAGTTGGCTGAAGTTCATTCATCCTAAAATACACAGACTCTTGATTATCTAGAGTAAAAGAGGGGGAAAAGGAGCAAAGAGAATACAAATACACAAAAAAATTTACACATATGTACATAGTGGATAACATAAAACTTGAGAAACAGCCTTTTGCACAATACACATTAAAAAAGTTATACAGAGTATATGTGGCATGTGTTTATGAATTCATGTGTTAAGTGTTCTATTTTCAGTTAATGAGTTTTCCAAATTTCAGAATGTAGATCAGCCAGTATTCTGGTATTGCAGTGGTGACTTTGGTTATCTTGGCTACCTTGTCCAGCATACTGAGGCAAACCACTCCATGATCAGAAACTTGAAACCTTAAAAAATATAAATACATTTTATTTACCTGAAATTGAAACAATGTGTATTCCGTAATTTCTTAGCAAAAAACCCGGCTCATCTTAATTTGATACGAAAATACTACGTGAACAGTTTTGGCAGACAAAAGAAAGTTTCATCCATATATAATTTTATGGAAAAAAAATGCTCCTAAAAATGTTGCTACATGGAATATATTACATAAAAACTTATGTACCTGTTAATGTGAATAGCTAGAGAAAAATACAATATAAAGATTGCAAACTTGTGGATTCATTGTGCAATTATCTGCTGAATCTAGCTGATATTTTCACTTGAATTTTTTTACACATTATGTTTTACAGAATGCTGATAACATAATGTTAAAGCATAAATGAATCTTGTTGACATACAACAAAAATTCAACGTTATTAAGGGAAAAATCTACTATATTTGCATTTAGTACTGATGAGCAGACTGTTCGCAGTATAAAAAGAAAATAAAATTATCTAGCAATGGTTTTCTCCAGTCTCTCTCTCTCTCTCTCTCTCTCTCTCTCTCTCTCTTTAAAGCACAAGCACTACAACTAAGACAAGTGGGAGGTATTCCTCAAATTATCTTAAATTTTTCTCATAATCAGACCCCCTAATTTCATCTATAAACTCTAGGTAATCAAAGAATAAACTGCCAGAAAGGATGATGATTACAGTTACTTCAACCCCCCAACACACCCGATTACATTATTCTCAGGAAGTCACCAGCTTCAGCAAGTAGATGATCCTTCATAAGAAGTGATAAAAATATCTTGCAAATTCAAACATATGCCCACAAAAATCATAATGCGCATCCATTGTTGTTGCATGCACAAAAATGAATAGACTGATCAAATTTTATTTATTGATAAATGGAGTTAAACTTGATTTTTCTATTAGGTAAGTATCAGAAGTTATCTTTATTCCCCCCCCCCTCCAATTAAAACAGTATTTGTAAAAGCATTCAAGTATACTATCCTAATTCATCATTTACAAGGCATGTTTCTACAATTTTCAGTTACTTATTTCAATAGTTAAAACAGATTGATTAGTTAAAAAAATCTGATTAATCAGAAGGTTCAGATTTTAGTCTTATTGAAAAATAAAGTTAATCTGTGAAATTACTCTATTTAAGAAAGTGTAATTTAAAATGTGGTTATACAGGATGATTCAAAAGACATGCAACCCATAGTATCATGTTTTATTTCATGATACTATGAAATAATATCATAGTTATTATTATAAACATAATTATAATAGACATTACAATAAGTGTTGAAAGTGTCCTACCCAAATGCAAGTACAAACTCTTTTCAACATATCTGATGAGACAACATAGCATTTGAATGGTTATCACTGAAATTTCTGATTCACTGACTTAATTCTTCCAATACATGAAGATTGTTAGTGCATACAATATCACTCCTTTTAAACAGTCCAAAAGTTAAAAATCTGGGGGACCATGACTGTTCATTTATGTTCCCAGGAAAATGATCTGCTCTGTTGTTTTAAATAAAACACTGGTTAGTGACAGGAAGCTAACATATAATAATAATGAGAATATCAGTGATGTCATCTTGCCCCAGAAACAATCCAACAACATCACTGCTGGATGCAAGGTGGTCATCCTACCTCACAGAATACACTCACAGACACCAGGATAATACATCAGAAGTTAGTGAAGAAATACCAGTTGATCAAAGAAAATACGCTTTATTTCAAGTACAAACCTCAGACCTACCAGAGATCCATATCCACAAGTTATACTGGGATCCCACACAACAGACTACACATAACCCTCACAAGAAGGAAAAGGCTACCTACCTAATCAACACAGCACTACTCAACACCAGCAACCTACAGAAAACCTAATGAGAAAAAGGTCAGGAAGTCAAAGTGGTGTGGTATAGGGAACAAGTAATGAACATCCAGATCACTGTGTCAACCAGTATGGTGCAAAGAGGCTACAAAAGAACATAGAAGCAGTAGGCCTCTCAGAGAACATCTATGAGGAATTCCAGAGAGTCGCAATCCTGAATACCTGTAAGACAGTCAGACAGTTCCTCGATGAATAATAATAGCTGGACATAACAACCACCCCCATGCACCTGGTACCACTATCCATTGCAGAGATGAGGAAGAAAAAAAAAAAAACCATAAGGAGGAGAAAGAAAATAACTGTTAGACATTTGGGAACGATCTGTACTGCTACTATAGCTGTTAGAATCAAATTTTAACAAGTTGTCAGGATAATTAACGCTTACAATTTGGTTTATATGAATTTTGAATCACTCTGTATCTTGCAATTCAATGTATAGAGGAATACTCCTGCACAAAAATAGTAATGCTGGAAATATAGCTAATTTTTTCTGTGTAAGATTACACATGGCATTTCTGATCATTTGCCATTTAGGATGCAATATATTTGTAACTTGATTCCTCTAACAATTTGATCTGTGACTTAGGGTAGCCTAAGTTCCATCATAAAATAATTCTGTAGTATATCTTTTCCTTCTCTTGTCTTATTTATCATGTGGCTTTATTTCTGTGGTTTACTCCGGAAGTAAAGCTATTATTTAAAATTAATTACTAGGTAGGATTTGGCTTGTTTATACCTACTGTCTCCATAGTAGTTACTTGTTCCATAATCAGCATGCACCTTCAGACAGTCACAGGGAGGTTTTATTTCATTCTGTCACTTCCTTTAATTAGCAATACATTTAGTTTTAGTCTTTAGTTTTATCTGTTTATTGATTACAGCTGAATGAAGCATATTTAATTCATTAACAGCTTTTGGGTTCTACATTTCAGTGAAAATTTTTTGTCTAAGAATATAATTACTCATCCGTGTACTGTTAATTCTTCAGTGAATGTGCATGGTGAAGGTGAGGTAAAACATTTGGATTTTAACTAGATTAAATTAATTCTGGCTTAGAAAATTTGTAAACCCTGTAAATCATGTTTAATTTTGTACAAAATTACTTATTTATTACAAGATGAAGTATTAGAAATCTATACAGAAATACAGTAGAACGTTGAAAATCTAAATGTCAATAATCTAAATAAGCCAGCATTTATTTATTTTTTATGCAGGTGCCATAAAATAATTACAGTAAGCAGCGGTTATTGTGATCACGTTTGCAAATTGAATGTTGGTTCTATTAAACAGCAATTGTAATAAGCGAAAATCAGAGGAATATTATCCAGAGGCTATAAAAATGAAGATATAAAACAAATTTACACTTTTAATACCTTACCAATTAACAAAATTAAATGATACGTTGAAAATCGACAAAAGATCAACAAACTGAATGCTGTCCAACTCAACTACTCTTGCTGAAAAGAGAGAGATCTGACAATAGAGAAATGAAAATGGTGCAGCAAAAAAGTAATTATTTTTGTTAAACGCCTATACATGTCATTGCAGCTGAAAGTTCCTTTTTTTTTTTTTTTTTTTTGTTAGCTATGAATAAAAATACATAATTACAACTTAGTAGATTTATTTCTAAACTTACTAAATCATTTTTTTTTTTTTTTTTTTAATCTCTGGAACAATATTGATAAGGAAAAGGTTTAAAACTTGTACAAATAAAGTGATGTATGAAACATTAGGTGACGAATATAAAAACGAATAAAAATGATGGACTCCATGGTATTCAGAAGACTTGCTTAGCTTACAGAATCACAGCAAAAGCAATCCAGAAACATTTACCAAATAAAACAGGTGCACAAATATAACAAGAATATAAGGAGATTTTAAACAGAACCAACATGTAGATAAGAAAAATATAAGAAGAGTATTTGGGAAAGTTTTTCCTTTTGAAAAACTGACCTAGTATTCAAAGGTTATGTTTGGAGCATAGAGGAAAATTTGGTGAATAATATGAATCAAAGAAAAGAATTAAATGAATATGTTAAAATAAACAGATTCTGTTATGTTGGTAAATCATTTTAAAAAATTATATATAAGTGAAGAGCAGCAAATATTAAAAAACAAAGAAAATAAGATTAATGAAGAGGTCATAGAATTAAATGAAAAGAAATAAACAAAAACTAAAAAAAAAAAAAAGAAGTGCAGGTATATATAAAATAAACAATGAGTGACTAAAATATGGAGGAAAAAAGCTTAACCACAGAAGCAACAGAAATATTGAAACAAATTTTTAAAGAAAAGAATACACCAAATGATTGGTGAAAAACATAATACCAATATATAAAAACAATGATTGCTGGAAAATTACAGGGGTATTAATAATTACCATCACTGAAACTGTGTATAAAGGCATTATAAGAAAAATAAAATTATAGAATTAAGTGACGAGTAGCAAGGATTTAGGAAAAATAGATCGTGAATAGATGCAATATTTATGATAAAACAATTAACAGAAAATTACCAGAGTATAACAGATCAATTTATGTGCATTTTGTATATTTAACGAAAGCTTTTGATAGAGTTAAAATAAAAAGTGTAATAGAAATCTTAAAGATATGCAAAGTTCCTCAACAATTAACAATTAACAGAAGTAATCAGAGATAAATACAGACAATATGTGCATAATCAAAACAGATCAAGGAAATGCAGAAGAAATAAAAATAACTAAAGAAATAAGACATGGAGACTCACCAAATCTGAATCGAATTTCTTCAACCTGATAATGGATGAATTAATGAAGTAAATAAAGGAATTAATATGCTATGCAGATGATGCAGTGCTTAAGGGAAGGAAGTGAAAACGATTTACAAAATATGATACATCATTCTAATAAAAAAGCAGAGTACAATATGGAAATATTCCATAGAGAAAACAAAGTGTAACAACAAAAGAACCACTCCAATGTAAATTAGAATGGAAAAAGACAAAACAAGTATTGTTCTGTCTTTTTCCAAATAAAACAAACTCAAGAAGAAATAGAAGAACAAGCAAGGGAGTAAATAATATAATTTGGAACAATCCAAATATTAATCAAGATGCTAAAGTTAAAATATATAAAACTATCGTAAGACCTATAATGATGTATGCCTCTGAGACAAGAGGTATACAAACAGCAAAAAATTACAGAAATGAAAACATTAAGGAAAATAATAAAACATTAAGAGATAATAAAAGTGAGGAAATCAGGAAACAATGCAAAATACAACCTATCAAATGAGTGGATATGTAATAGGGTAACAAAAATGGGAAAAACATACAGATAGGATAGAGAATGGCAAATAGGTAAACATATTAAAGAACTGGAGACTCATAGGCAAATGAACAGAAGACTAAGAAGACAGAAAAGTGATATATCCTAAACCAGACAAGCAATACGCTTATTGGGAAAAGAAGAATTTTACAACTCAAAATATGCAAATTTCAGCTATGCCTATAAAAGTTGAGTGAAGGGTTGCATGTGATAGTATACTGTAAGGCTTGGTTTTATATCTACTATGGTATACTAAAAATACAGACACTAACAAAGACAGTTTGCAGATCAGATTTTAATTTTCTTTGGTCTGTGTCACGTAGCACTCTTTGTAAAACACTTTCTACCAATTTATGAACCATATCAGTGGAAATATTTCTCCATTCCTCTAGCAGGGCACTTTTAATTAGGCATGTGATGTTTGGCTTCCATGGACACTCATAAGTCCTTTTCATCCCACAGTAGATTTACTGTGCTCAATGAGGTTCTGAACAGGACAGTCTATCAATATCACTTTATTCTTCCCAAATCAAGCTCTCACACAATGAACTTGGACAGGGAACCACCCTTAAACCACAAAATTGCACTGTTGGAAAAACAGCATTAATTATTTAATCCATTATTTGTGCCATCCTGTTTTTAACTGCTAAATTAAAAACAGGATACTGTAATAAATTTAATCATCAAGGTATCTAATTATAATCCCATAAATTGGTTATTTTTGAATAATTTTTTATATACATATCTCTAAAATTAGTTTTGAATTATATGATATAGGTTCCCATATGAATTGCCCTTGTGGTATACTCAGTGAAATGAAATTTTTATCTGACTGAAATGCTATTCCCAGTTTATGTTTTGAGCACTGATATACTTAAGCTCTCCTTTGTACGAGTATAGAATTCACTTTCAAAATGGCAAATTTAAACAAAAGAGTAATCATGTGACTTTCCGCTTTCTTTCTTTTTTTTTTTTTTTTTTTTTTTTCCGGCACTGCAAGACATCTATGCTGTATCCAATCTCAATTTGTCATTATTTGGGGTGCTGTTATTTCGTCAGTCTACTGTATACACCAATGAGCCAAAACATTATGACCACCTGCCTAATATAATGTTGGTCCTCCACGTGCAGCCAATGATTGCAGCCAAAACAGCTCGTACCACCCGTCAAGGCATGGACACTACAAGATTTCTAAATGTGTCTTGTGGTATCTGGTACCAACACATAACCAGCAGATCCTTTAACTCTTGTAAGGTCCATGGTTGAGATGCCCAGATCAGAGTTGCTGTTCCAACACAAACCACAGTGCTCTATGGGATTGATGTCTGGGGAATTTGGAGGCCAGGGCCTGGAAGTCTTCCTCATGTTTCATGAACCAGTCTCGAACAATCCGGGCGGTGTGGCATGGTGCATTATCCTACTGAAAGATAGCACTGCCAAAGGGGAAGACTGTTGCTATGAAAGGGTGTACCTGGTCAGCAATGATTTTTAGGTTGGGTTGCCTGAGCAGAGCCCGGAATTCCTCCCATTAGCCATCCTATTCACACTTCAGCATCATTCTGCTGGGATACACTGAACCCAGTGTATCCCAGCAGAACATTGCCCAAAGCATGACACCGCTACCATCAACTTGTTTTTGTCCCACAGGGCATCCAGGTGCCATTACTTCCCCAGGTAAACGATGTACATGTACATCGTTTACCTGGGCTGTCCACAAGGTGCAACAGGAAATGTGATTCATCGGACCAGACGACCT
Source organism: Mastigoproctus giganteus (assembly GCF_048544385.1). NCBI lineage: Eukaryota > Metazoa > Arthropoda > Arachnida > Uropygi > Thelyphonidae > Mastigoproctus > Mastigoproctus giganteus. The sequence goes on from NC_143578.1 coordinate 235,763,246, forward strand.
TCTTCCAATCACTCAAGGTCCAGTTTCGATGCTCGCGTGCCCACTCAGAACGGCCTGTGGCTACGCAGCCCCATTTTCAGTAGGGTTCTATGTACTGTGTGTTGTGACACATTACTCCCGTCACCAGCATTCCAATTACTGGCGAGTTGCGCCAGCCACCCTTCTGTTGCCATACCATCTGGGAGAGCCTTCGCACACCTCGAGCATCGATGAGCCGTGGTCATCCAATATCTTGCCGGCGGTTCGTGAGTTTTCTCTCCTCAGACCACTTTGGGTAGATACTAACCACGGCTGACCGTGAGTACCCCACCAGCCATGCCGTTTCGGATATGCCCTGACCTAGTAGTCTGGCCATTACAATTTGGCCTTTGTCAAACTCAGTTAAGTCTGCTGACTTTCCCATCTGAAAAACAAGAGTAACACTGATTAACGGAGCTCAGTATCATGTGTTTTTTATACAGTGTCCCGACCCACGTACGCACCATAGTTCACCTGCAGCTGCTTCGATTTGCATACCGACTTGCTGGTCATAATGTTTTGCCTCTTCAGTGTATAACAGACTGACAAAAAGTAATGTGTCAAATAGAAAATTTATAAGCCTTGTGCAAACACAAAAGAAAAACAAGTGCACGCAAGTTACAATTTGTATTGTTACAAAATCTATTTTTGATATTCATTTAACCTAATAACAAAATTCCGAGGAAAGTTTTTATTGGAAGCTGTGGCTCTTAAAAATTAGGGTTAAATTAAAATGAATGGAATAGATGAAACTTTTTAAAAAAATAAATACTGTGGTATTTGAGTTTCAAAAACTAGATAGTATTACTAACCAAGGGGGAAAAAAAACTTGAAATTTTTTAAAATGCCATCGCACTGTTGGGTTTTTAATTGGTTCTTGCAGCCCCTGTACCCCTGAACCTTTTCTCCACATTTCTGGCCCAGTGGCATGGTACAAAGATAGTCCACGGTTATCAAGCAATAAAACTGTATATCCCCTTCCATTAAAAAAAAACATATCAGGTCCCAGCAACACCCCCCCCCCCCCAGAATTCCATGTTTCTATCACTTACCCTACTGTCTAGTAGTACAAATGTAATGCTATTTCGAGGTTCATAAACTGAGACTCTCCTTAGTCAAAACCACATGAGTGCCATACTGGCACTGCAAAAGAAACCTGCCACATTCATAACAAAAGTATTTTGGTGATGTATGAGTATATTCTGCTCCTTTGAACAAAATCTTCGTTTTTGTCCAAGGGATGTGTTAATTATCGTGGAATTAAAAATAGAAATGGAACTGTTACTACTTGTTTTAACTTGGTAAGAGGAATTATTAAGAGGAATTTGTTTGCAAGATCATTGCAAACTCATACAGCATTGAGTGTCCAGGAATACCTCCAACTGCATCTTGTCCTGATTAGTCTGCATGAACCAGCATTTGTAGAGGCAGAGTAGAATTCTAAAAATTATGGTATGCTAATTTAAGACGATGCCTAAAATTGAATTATATGAATGTGTCTTGTGACACATTTCATATAATGAATTTATATGAAAAACACTAGTTTATTGACAGGTTATACTCCTTTGTTTTTCTGTATGACTAGAGAAATAAATCATTTTTGTGATATGTTAAAATGAACTGAAGTTTTCAAGAACTTAAGTATACAGTGTCTTCAAATATACAGTGAGAATTTTGGGGTCTTCAAATATACAGTGAGAATTTCAACATGTGCCATGGCAAGCAGCCAATTTTTATATCCAGCTTTTAGAATATGGAATCATTATTAAAAATGGAACTTGACTAATTACAAGATGCAATCAAAAAGCTTCCAAATTTCATTTTGCAGTTATTACCTTAAATGATATTATATCACACCTTTAAAATATACCCCATGCATTATCACACAGCTTTGTCACTAGGAATGGCCTGAAAAGCAGGCCTGCAAATTCTTACAAGCCTACTTTCAGTAGTGATATTCCCAGTGGCAAAGCTTTTGGTAGTGATATTCCCAGCCAGGAATATCTCCAATCTTGTCCTTTGATTAGTCTGCATGAACCTGTAATCCGTGGACACAGAAACCAAAATTCAACCCTCAATCATCTTAACCTTACAAGGGCATGCGCCATCTACTGACTGTCTGTGGGATGTTGTGGGATCAAGTTATACATGATACACTTAAAGCTCATCAGAGCAGCAGGGCAACTGCAGAATGTCAATAATCTCGGAAACTTCACTGATCATTTGCCTAGTCATATCAGACTTACAAATGTGAGCAATGGTTTCCTGATTAAAAGCACAGGACTCAACCTCTTGAAACACTAGAACGACTAGTCCTTTAAGATGGAGTCATCACCACAAGCTTGAATTATCATGCATCCTGTTTCTTTAAAATTCATCGCAGACCACACATGGAGAATCTGTTTTCTTGCTATTTTTTAGTTACAGAGCAACAGTACTGAATCTTACAAAAACGTAATCCAATCTCAACCCAAACTTGCCATTGCTAAATTAGAATATATACCCATGAACAAGAATTGCTCACGCTGGAGATTCCTATGCAAATTCATGGGTGTGTAGTCATTTGTGCATTTCAATAATATAGCATTAGCATTAGTAGAGGCATATGATGCAAGAGAGCAAGCTTATGCAGAATCAGCCACAAAAAAAAAAAAAAAAAAACACCTGCTCCCATTTCACCCCTCCGTTCATTCCAAATACCTGTCCAGCTCAGCCTTAAATTTATTTAGGCTATCAACTTCCACAACAAAAGACGAAGTCTGTTCCACCAATCAACTACCCACTGGTTAAAGGCAAACTTCCGCACATCTATCCTATAACTGTCTTTCCTCAATTTGAATTTATGCCCTCTCAGGCGATTATTCTGAGCAAGAGGAAGAATCCCATCAGCATTGAGTAACAGATGCTGAAGTTCAGAAGTTTCTTTGACTCCATTTTCAATTACAGTTTGTAACAGTTCCCCCCCCCCCAGGGCACAAGTAATGAATTGCCATATTGTGTATATAAACCAAGTATTGTATGTTATTAAATTGATATCTTTAATATATTTAGTGTTTTATTTATTGCATATCTAAGTTACAATCATATGAAACACTTAGGATTATTTTTCTCCAAACTAAACTGAAACTGGAAACTGAAAAATATCTTTGAAAAGATATATCTCAATGACTGGAAATTATATTATTCTTCATTTCCATAGCATTACAATCAACATAATACTTGCTTCTACAAATGCAACTGACCTTGTTTTCTTGTGTTATTATGTAGCTTTGTGACTAATTTTACGCACAGTGAGGGAATTCTTGCACCTTCTGGAAAGATGTTCAAATTGCTGTTTGTTAAATTTATTATTTTTAATCTTCTTTCACAATAATTAAAATCAATAAATCCATTTCAGTATATAGCAATATCTAATCCTGATCAGGTTATTCATATCCAATCACTAAGATGTATCTGAATTCTGATGTTGCATCTGTTTCTTAATAATCTGAAGATGATAGGTTATGGCAAAAAATAAATAAATAAAAATAACTTATGAAACTGCTATGAAATATATATTTTGCAAACTATGACTCACCAATTCCAATGGAACAGCTTTCAGTTATTGGCTAAAACTGGGCAGGATTTGTTAAGAGACCATCTTGTAATAATTTTAAAATGATGTCCCCCTTTATTAGGCTCTATGTTAAGGCAGCTATTACATTTTTCTATCCCTTTCTTTTTCATGTGTCATTATTCACTATTACTAATGTTAGACAAAAGAAGCTAGACTTAATTTCTGATGTTTATACGGAAACTCATTAATGTAATTCTGTTTGATGAAAATTGATGACTCAATGATTAAACATACACTTATATTTCTGGTCTTTTATACATACTAAAACAAACACCCATGATGTACACACTGTTTATTGATGTCAAGATGCATCACATTTATTTATATTAAATTACTCTTTTCTGGCAGTATGGATGAAATTTAAATTCACTGTTCAATTAAGAAAAGACCAATAAACATGACCTTTTTTTATTTTTTTAACAATGAGTAAATATTAAATTTTTTTTCAAAAAAATTTCTAAAATAAGATGACTCATCATAAACATAAGTTCATGTGTTTTAAGTTATAAAAGTTTCTAAAATTATTAAATATGGCCAGTTGTACTTTTTGTTTATCAGCACACTTAACATATGCTTTAAGTAAATTAATTTTATAACTAATGAAAATTATTATATTACACTGAAACTGGCTTGCACAATCATTTACTATTACTACTCCAGTAAATAAAAATTTAAATGGCTGACTTTATGTGATGCAAAAAAAAAAAAAGATGAAGTTTTACTGAAATAAGCAATTTATGTACAGCAGTCTACGTATGGCTGTGGGGAAGTGGGGGAGGGAGTGGATGAAGAAGTTCTGCAGCCTGCCAAACATTCCACTACTGCAGCAACTTAGCTCTTTTCATTCCAAGATATTTTAACAAAACTGAAAAAAGAAAAAGAAAAAAAAAAAAAAAGGGAAAAAAAATGCTATTATTATCATAGAAAATTACAGAAACACTGCTATTACACAGGCTGAGCATTTAACTCACTAAATGGAAGCACCACCACGCAAGCACTCAAGTTTGGTGGTGATATAGTTGCAAGTTCTGACCTGACATGTAGCTGCAAAATGGCTTAAGACACATGTTTGTATGCAACTGTTTTTTGTTATTTACTATTGCGTTCTACATGGCATGCATGCTACTGAGATTGAGGTTAAGGGAGAAGGAAAAAAAGAAAATTGCAATTTTAAAGAGGCATAGGGACATTAAAGGCCGAGAAATCTGTGGCCACAAAAACTCTCTAAAAGACTTATCAAGAAATGGCTTCCAAGAGTACTTTAAGAGTGGGTTCATCAATAGCATGAATGTATAATATGAAGGAGATTATTTTGAAAAGGAGGGGGAGAGAGCGAGCACTGGCAGACCTCTGTGAGGAAGATTAAAATTAACATAGGTCCACTCTGTGAATTAAATGATCAACCTGCGTATTACCTTAATAATATATTTGAGAATCAACCTGTAATCTACATTTGATAAGTTACTATGTTCTGACACATCTTTAGCAGGAAAAGCTGCAAGTTGGAATTTAAATTAAAATTGTAAGCAAAAATTCTATGAGCAACACTTACTTTTTTTTCACATTCATTTTAATAACTAAATATACAAATTAAATAACAGATTTAGATATTTTAAAATGTGCTGGTTGCATGAGCTTTTCGGATGGATGGATAAATGGATGCTGGAATAGCTGATACTTTACTGCAGTTTCAATGATGGTTTAATTGGACTGGAAGCATTATCCAGTAGAGTAATGTGGACAAAATTTATGACAGAAGGTAGGGGTGATGAAATTGGTTTGCACATACAGCCCAAATGAAGTTTCAAAGAAAGAAAGAAAGAAAGAATAGTAATGGCTGGAGAGTTCAGCAGCAGAGCAGGAAATGATACATTTAAGAGATATTTCAAGAAAATTTGGAGAGTGACAGATAGGCAAATTTAACAATAATAGTAAAAATTTACTAGAATTTTGTGCATGCAATCTTAATTACAACCAATATTTCAGCATAAAGATAGCCACAAGTTTACATGAAGAGAATATAAAAGAAACAAAAAAAGCATAATTGACTATATTATTATTACAGAAAATGATCTAATTGAAATGCAAGAATATAGAGCATATGAGATTAAAAGTGACCATAATCTTGTATCAAGCAAATTAAAAATGATAATTAGTGCCAAAAAAAAAAAAAAAATTATATATATAAAAAAATTAAAACAGATAAAAACCAAAGGTACTCAGATTTGTCAACAACCACTAAAAATAGAAATCTCTTTTTGTTTAAAAGTTGGGTTTTTTCCCCCTTTTTTTACTATAAAATCTAACAGGAAATAAGGTGGCATGGAAGAACAAACACCCAAGATGTACACATTAAAATAAACAATGTGGAAGGCTGACAGTCTGAAAGAACTGATTTGTATTATCACAATTGAGTACACCACTGAATATGAACAAGATTTCAAAGATGATGACAGTGTCTTGTCCAAGTCCAATTATAGTTATGTCAAGTTACTGTAATCAACACTGTAATTAATTAATTCTATATTACATTCTACATTATCAATATAAAGCAGGGCAAGCAACTCTTTTCATCACAAGAGCTACTTTACAAAATACAAAATCTTGGGATTTACCATTACAACAATAAGCTAGTTGTAAACATGCAAAACTATATCGGACAAGTAATTAATAAGATTTCTGCCACTGGTTTTATCCAGAAAAGGTACTGTATTTTTATTTCTATACACTGTGATCAAAAAGTATGCTTTACAATTGACCAGTCAATTGGATCAACCATTTGCTAACACCCAGTGTAAAAAATAAATTTGTTTATCTTTGTATACAGCCGACACTTAAGTATTGAATTTAGTGCCATCTATCAATAAGATTGGATGGCTTAATGATAGCACCGTACATCGTAATTTTTTCCTTTTGGAGTGCAAACCTAACTGGGAACATTATCGGAAGTTTTTTTTTAATGATAATGTTTAAAAATTATATATTTTTAAGTATTAATTTATACACATTACAGTAGACTCTCGATTTTCCAAGATAGATGGTAAAAAACAAATCCTGGATAATCGATTTTCCGGTTACTCCAAAAATACAAAGTCCCTGACATATGTAAGGGATAAGTTCCAGGACTTCTTACTTTGTCGAGTTTTATGTAACTCGGGATGCCTAATAACATGCCGCTACTATATTATTATTGACAAATCTGAATTCTGCGTGATATTTGTTAATGTTTGGCCATTTTCATACATCCTTATTAGTTAAATTTTCTGATCCAAATCGATGGCTTTCCTTTTGTTGGTAGAATTACTAGTAGCGCTGTCACTTATTCTCTTAGTCGGCACTGTGATAATGGTAAAAATTAAATTTTCTGAAAAGAACTTCACAGGGTTAAGGGGGAAACACACTATTATCACCTCACGCAAACTCACATTTTACTAAAGTACATTTCTGGAGGTCACTGCCATTAAACAATTTACACCTTCCAGATTACTGGGCTTTACTGTTCCTGCATCTAATTATAAACAGGTAGTAAACTCGATCTTATTGCATTTGCAATAATACCGATAGCTAGAATTGTGTGGGTTTTTACGTTATTATGGTGAAATGTGTCCCCTTCACTGAAATTTTCAGTCATAAAAAAAACCAAAAAAAAAAACCAAAAAATAAATTGTAAGAATCTTCTCTTCTTTCCTATTTTTTTGCTTGTTACTCCGTATCTCACTTGTGCAATTTGTGCGTGCCGTGATCGTCGTTATTGATTGCTTATTTTATTTATTTATTATTTTTGTTTGTTTTGAATTTTGCAATCCTAAAAAAAAATTGAGAACTAAATTAGTAAATAGTGCTGGGTCTACTTCGAGATAAGTGGAGATCTGATTCTAACTTATTAATATAATCAGGTTTATCGAGTATTACCACTTTATCTCCTTTATCTGCCCTCTGTATAATAATGTCTTTATTTTCCCGAAGTTCATGTAAGGCTGACCTGTCATGTGTATTCAATTTGGGAAGTTGCGTTTCTTTTCGTTATTTCGACATAAATAACAAAACAAAATTTGTCTTTTTGCAGTGCGACGGAACACGACAATCGACGCGACACACTAAAACAATTTTTTTTAGTGGCGGGTGTGAAGACAGCAGAGCAGTGGTTGCAAGATAATAGGTACATTAATCTCCCAAGGAAATTAAGGGTTTTTATATTTATATTAATGGCGCTTCTTATTGCAAAACATCTGTTCATGCCTATTCTTGTTATTACTTGAATTTTATGATTTCTGTTTTTTTTTTTTTTTTTTCTTCAATTTGGAGTCTTGAAGCATCCCGGTTAATCCGATCCCGGTAAATCAAGAGTCTGCTGTATATACAAAAACTACTGCCAGGAGTACTAAAGTGAAAATGTAAAACTGGAACTATAAAACTAAACTGTGAATTTTACTCCTATATTTCAATTAACTCAATTTTTATAGTGAGAAAGATTTCCTTAATTTTTATTTTCTTCAAACTGTTTTTTCTACAGATTGGATATTCATGTTGCATATAAAATCTACAAGTATAGAAACTTATTTACAATAAATATTAATTTTGGATAAAGAATATAAATTTAAATAATAGCAATGAAAATTTTTTAAAAATAGTCTTTAAGGAACTTCACACACAAAAAGTCTACTGCTTACCTTCCACCTGTTTCCACACTCATTACAAAAGACAAATGTGGTCATAGGTTCATCAGCACTCCTTGTCTGGACCTAACGGTGAAAAAGATTATATTTGCACTATATAAAACTGGAGAAAAGAAATTAAATAACTGTTGTTATTAATAATAACATTGACAAATAGAGCAAAAGAGGAAACCCAGTTTTCTTCTGCAAAAGCAGCAATATTTGTGATATACATATTAGGGTTATCTCCAGCAAAGATATGTGATCATTCTAATTTTTTAGATCTATTATATTTATGGGTTTTTATATCTATATTGTATTGTACTGTATTTGGTTGAATGTTAGCAGATCATGACCAACCAGGTCATGATCTGCTAACATTCAACTATTGCAATGATGCAGGGAATTAGGACACTGGTATATACAGGGTTTCTCAAAACTATTGGTACAAATGTTTAGGGGAGGTAGGTAACATCTAAAGGAATGTTAATCGCATAGGAACCAATAACCGGAAATGTCACCGTAAGTCGGTACACGGCGCTGTTCATCAGTTCGTGAGAGGAAAAATTTCTGGTTTACTCATTCAAGCAGTAGTCGCCGCATGAAGAGCATGCATCAATATATGAACCGTGAGCTGGCAGACATGCAACTGGGGTATGGATTAGCAGAGGGCAATGGATGAGCCGCTCAACGAATTTATGGAGAATGCTTCCCAGACAGACATGTACTGGACCACCGTTTGTTTGCATGTATGCATCAAAATTTATGCGATTATGGGTCATTTAGAGGTAACAGGAGTAGTGCGGGCAGACCACGTTTGAGTCCAGAATAATCCTACAAATAGCACACGTGCCGTTGCCTCTGCCTAAGGAGTGTCTCGTTGCAGTGTACAGCGTGTCTGGCCTGACAATTCCTTACACCCCTTTCATTTCCAAAGGATTCAGTTACTGCTCCCCCAAGATCATCCTGCACGTGTGGCTTTTTGAGCAGTGGTTTCTCCAAGAAAGTGTTCAAGACTTGAATTTTCCAGCCTATGTTTTGTTCACGGATGAGGCTTATTTCACTCGGGAAGGCTTATTCAATCGGCACAATGCTCGTGTGTGGGCTCACGACAACCCACACGGTGTGCGCCCCCATGCGGCACAAGATCGCTTCGCAATAAATGTGTGGGCAGGTATGAGCGGTGACTGCTTAGTCAGCCCATACCTGTTACCATCCCACATGAATTCCGCTAAATATGAGATCTTTCTTGAACAAGTTCTACCAGGGTTACTTCACGATGTTCCAGCAAATGTGAGATGCAACATTTGGTTTCAATCTGACGGGGCGCCTGCCCATTATGGAAGGCGTGTTCGTGACCATTTGAACAGGCGTTTTGGGCGTTGATGGATTGGCCGTGGTGGACCCGTTGCCTGGCCCCACACTCACCTGATTTATCGAGCCCTGATTTCTTTCTGTGGAGGGGGGGGGGGATGCCCCTCAAATCTATCGCGTATGAATCGCCTGTGGAGACGGAAATGGATCTCACGGCAAGACTCGTCTGCGCTGCTGCTATGTCAAAGAAACTCCAGGTGTGTTTGACCGTGTCTGCCAATCCATGCTGCATTGGTGTCACGCATGCATCGTGTCTCATAGCGGAACCTTCGAGCATCTGTTGTAACATCATGAAATGGATCCATCTCGTACTCCATTGTTAATATTATGTCAAATAAATGTTTGCCACTAATTACTGTCTTGTGTCATTTCTGCTTGTTGTGCCTCTGCTACTACTTTCCCGTGATGTTTCCGGTTATGGGTTCCTATGCAATTCACATTCCTTTAGATGTTACCTGCCTTCCCTAAATGTTTATACCAATATTTTTGAGACACCGTGTATATAGTTATGAGATTGTTAGTATTTTTGCAAGAGAATTCTATCCTGTAGTATGGATTATGATCAAGAGGACTCAAAAGCTATAGTTAACTGGTATAAGGTAACTGAAGTAAAGTTGTCCCTTTTTTTTAATCACGGTCAACAAAGCTGAGGTTTCTGTAAAGCAAAAAACTAAACACAGTTTTAAAACTGAACCATCATATTACTTAGTGAAAAGTTTATTTGTGCACTTTATCTTGATGTGATCTGTATTATCACCAGCATGCCCCCCCCCCACCCCCAATGAACCTCTAAAATTTGCTGTTTAGAAAAATGGTTGACTCTGGAAAAATCCAAGAATCAGAAATATGGTTCTTGGATTGGTCATTTGCCAAAGCAGCATGTTAGAATTGATTGAGCAGGACAGAGATTTCACAGCATAAGCTAAAATTTTTACCATGATCCAAAGAAATTGAGGAATCTGTCAGATTATGGAATTATGCACTGACATTCGTGAACAAGATTAGCAGCTCACTGATAATAAGCGAGGATTACTCAATTTCCAAGTTTCGGTATTTGTACTTGAACCATTGGGCCGAGGTAATGATTCACAAAGCATGCTTATTATTTACAGAATGTTTTTATAAGTTTTAGATAGTTGTTTGCAAACACCATCAACACAGTAACTTTCATTAGTATTTGCCCACATGTTACCTAAAAGAAAAGTAAGTAACCCAAAGGTTTGTATCCTTTCAAAAGGCAGCAAATACAGATAATCTTATGTAAAAGATTCAGAAATGCTCAACAGTGGAACTTCAATGAAGCAACTGTGTGATAAAAATTATTTCCATCTTCCAACATATACCATACACAGTGTGGTATATTTTGGAAGACGGAAATGATTTTATTTTCAGCGTACTGCACTGTACACACACACACACACACACACACACACACACACACACACACACACACACACACACACACACACACACACACACAGGGTGTCCGGGCTAGAGGCATCCAAAAATAATGGCTTATAATGCAAGAACCACCCATTATATTTTCTCAAATGAAAGCGCAGTCAACAGGAAATCTCTCCAAGATTTGTTTTGTCACACTGTAAAGGTCACTAGTGCAGGTGCGTCACCAGTAGTCGCACAAACGGTTATTGCCTCAGTCGAGATGTGGACGCCACAGCGGAAAGTGCAGTGCATGCTTTGGTTAGCTGAATTTCAATCAGTTGTGTGTGTGTTCGGTGGCATGCACGAAGGGAATGGAATGTGAATCCTCCCACATCCAAATCCATTCTACAATGGGATAAGACTCTAAAAAGGATGGGAAGTTTGGTTTCACAAACTGGGAAACACCCGAAAAGGCATGTGACCGATGAGACTGTGGATCGGGTGCATGAATCATTTTTTAGGAGCCCACATAAGTCAATTAGACTGGCTAGTAATGAACTACAGATTTCTCATTCAACAGTTCACGACATTGTTCACAAATGTCTCCATTTGCATGCGTACAAACTTCGACTTCATCACCTTAAGGCAGATGATCACTGCTTAAGAGCTGATTTCGCTGCTGAGATGATCAGCCATATTGATGACAATCCCAATTACCTTGATCTGTTGTTATCATTGTTGTTATCAAAATGGCATCATTGGTCCATTTTTTTTCATAGAACCCACAGCGACGGGACACACTTACCTTAACATGATTCAGATCTTTGCTGTTTCACAGATTCCCCCAGGTTTCAGCAAGATGGTGCTCCACCACACTTCCATCGAGATGTTACCACGTTTTTGAACAACACTTTTCCTGGATGTTGGATCGGAAGAGGAGGCCCAACTGCCTGGCTGCCTAGATCTCCGGATATGACTCCATTGGGCTTTTTTGCATGGGGGCTTTATTAAAGACTGTGTACCAGAGAAAAGTTCGGGATTTTGACAGTTTGAAACAGCGTATTGTTGAAGCAGTTGCTCTAATAACACCTCAGATGCTGGAAAACACTTGGCAAGACCTCGAGTATCATTTTGACATCTGTTGAGCTACAAAAGGTGCCTGCATTGAACTTTACTAACCTTCATAAAGCGTACAAACCATAACAAGAATGGGGAAAAGGAGTTTATCTAACGGACTTTGAACATGGCATGGTAGTAGGTGCAAGACATGCTGAACAAAGCATCTCTGAAATGGCAGTTCTGAACTTTTCACGCACCACAGTTTCAAGGGTGTATTGAGGATGGTGCAACAAACAGAAAACATCCTCTCAATGGCACTCCTGTGGAAGAAAAATCGCTTGTTGACGAGAGAGGTCAGAGGAGGATGGCTAGAATTGTGCAAGCAAACAGATGGGCCACAATGTCGCACATCACGTCAGAATACAACCTTGGTGAGCAGAACAAAATATCGCAACAGACAACTTGTTGCACTTTGTCGGAAATGGGTTACGACAGCCACATCGCGTACCTTTGAAACCAATGAAGAACAAGAGAGCATGCCTTCTGTGGTCACAGCAACACCAGCACTGGACTATCAAGGACTGGAAAACAGTTGCTTGGTCTGACGAGTCGAAGTTTCTGGTGCATCATGTTGATGGCAGGCTCAGAATTTGGCAAAAACAACATGAATCCATGGACCCGTCATGTCTGACGACTACTGTGCAAGGTGGTAGGGGCAGTGTTATGGTGTGGGGAATATTTTCTTGGCACACGTTGGGTCCATTGATACCCATAGATTCACGCCTGAATACCACATCGTACCTAAACATCATTGCTGACCAAGTGCATTCGTTCATGTTGACAGTTTATCCTCAGTCAGATGGTTACTTCCAGCAGGATAATGCACTGGTGCACAAAGCCCGAATTACTATGGAATGGTTCCAGGAACATGACAATGACTTTTATTTGCTGCAGTGGCCCGCTCAGTCCGCGGATCTCAATCCTATTGAACATCTTTGGGATGAGCTGGAAAGGGCTGTTTGCTGCAGGCCTACACCTCGGAATCTCAAGGAACTGCGTGACACACTCATGTCTGCATGGTACTCCATTCCTGCACAACATTTTCAGCATCTTGTTCAATCCATGCCTAGACGAATTCAGGCTGTTTTGAAGGCTAAAGGAGGCTCAACACACTACTAGGTAGGTGTACCTAATAAAGTGGCAGCATAGTGTATGTGTGTGTGTGTGTATTTTTGGATACCTCTAGCCTGGACACCCTATATATATATATAGGGTATTTTTTGCAACTTATTTGGCCACCAAAATCTGGAAAATTCCAAGATCTAGCGAGGATCAGAATAAAATCTGAAACAATAAGCCATCCCAAAAAATGCCTGAACACTATATAATGGTATTTGGAACTAGTTTTTCCATGATAATGGAAATCTCTGATTAGAGCTCTTCTTTTCTTATAGATAAACTGTGAAGCTTTGTTCTACCTTATTCTCTTGTTTGAATGAGACTAACAAAAAATAAAAGCAGTAGCACAAAACATTGAAAATTTCTCTTTTCAATTGAAAGTTAAAAACAATTTATTGTTTTCAAATAAAGCACTTAAAATTCCACATCCTTTTTAGCATTACATATCTATTGAGGGATAGTCAAAATGTTCTGAGAAAAGAATATAAAAATGTGTAAAAAATTAAAAACTCACCTGAAGTTTAATACACTTAATTGTATTTAATCTGAAAAGAGTTTAATCTTAAAAAAAAAAAAAAAAATCTTCGGGAGGCTGGATATCAAACCAGGCTTTCATAGCTGCTCTTAGCAGCTGATGAAGAGCTAAGAGCACAAAGACTATATTTGAAGTTTCTACAATTGATAGTCACCTGCAGCCAGATCTGAGTATTTGGGACAGGATAATTGTTCAATTCAATATTCAAAAATTTCAGCCTGTGCAACCCAGGCTTTGTACATGGGTGCATTGTCATGGAGAAGCAAAACCTGATGGCCCAACTCTGTCTTTTTTCCTTAACTGGGGCTTTTAACTTTGGCATAGGGATGGCATAATATTCCCGTTACTGTGGTTTTAGGTGCAAGGTATTCAAATTACCAACAATCCTTTCACATCCCAGAAAACTGAGACCAACACTCTTCTGAAGATGGTTGAGTTCAAAACTTTTTCACAGTTGGAGATCCACTGTGCTTCCACTGCATGCTTTCTAATTTGGATACAGAATCATAAAATGGTAGCCAAGCATTATAACCAGTCACTAAACAGGATAAAATCAATCTGGATTAGCAAGAATTAAAAACTAAATTCTCTTCTGATGGATCCACACTCTCATGTTTGTCACAAATGGAAAAGTTATTGATAAGCCATCATTAGGAACTGTTCGTGTATTATTGTTAAAATACTTCCATGGGAAATGTTAAGTAGTACTTTTTCAAGTTCAGTCACTAATTCTGTTTTATAAATTTATTTCTTCAGTGATGGTAATTGTTTCAGCATTGTCACAATTATGAGAACATCCCTGGATTCAGGGGATGTCCCTATGAACCTGAGACATGCAAATGTATCCCCAATTCACAAAGGGGAATAAAAGGGAGACATCAATAAATAAAGACCTGTTAGTTTGACCAACACTCTTCTGAAAGATGGTTGAGTTCAAAACTTTTTCAGGGTTGGAGAACCACTGCATTTCCACTGTGCTTCCATGCATGCTTTCTAATTTGGATACAGGATCATAAAATGGTAGCCAAGTATTATAACCAGTCACTAAACAGGATAAAATCGATCTGGATTAGCAAGAATTAACTAAATTCTGTTCCAGGGAAAATAATGGAGTCAATGGTTAAATAAGTAATGCAGGATCATCTAGGCAGGAATGCAGTTATACAGATACAGCACAGATTTAAGGGGCGATCTTGTCTGACCAATCTGATTAGACACTGTGAACAGAAACAGAGAAACTGGATGCAAAAAATAATTTTTGTCATATATTTAGATTTTGGGAAAGCTTTTGACACTGTTTTGCACAAAAATGACTGCTATACAAATTAGAGCAGTTGTTTATGTGGCAAGTTGCTGTTAGGGATAAAGGGATGGCTAAGCGGGAGAAAAAAGAGAGAGAGTAGCTATCAATGGACGCTGCTCTTCTCGAACTAAAGTTATTGGCAGAGTCCCCCCACGGTTCAGTGCTGGGCCCATTGTTGATTTCTATATTTTAATGATATTGATGAAGGTATATTAGGCTTAACATTTAAGTTTGCAGAGGACACAAAATTGGCACAGTAGTTAATCATAGTAATTTTTTCCAGTAGGGATGAGGAGGTGATTATCCCGTTGTATAAGGCAATAGTTAGGCCACATACCACATTTTCAGGCCTTGTTTATTACTGTATTTTGTGGTATCATGTGGATTTGAACATGCACTGTGTGTAAATCTGTATTTCTTTATTGTAATCCAACAATATGATATGAAACAAATATGAGGTGTAATCAAAAAGTTTGGGTACTAACTGTATCTTGAAACAGGTGCATCACAGCAAGTTGTGATGCACTAGTAGCCAATATGAATCAGTGCATAATGAATAGAAAGTGTTTTATGTATTTCATCCCATTCTAAAAAACTTTGTCTCAAATTTGGGAAAAGTTTAAAGATGCTAAAAAGAGCTTTTAGAGAAGATGCTATGATTGTTTGAACACTTTTCAATGGTTTGTTAAGTTTAAACTGTAAGAGTTTGTATGTATTGATTGTATATCTTGGTTTCTATTGTTGTATGAAAAATTAATAAGCTGAAGAAAAATATTTACCCTTCATTTCTATGTTTGCTTATTACTGTAACAAATTCAGTTAATGTAGTAGTAGTAGTAGTAGTGGCATGTGATGCAAGAAAGCAACTGTATGAGCTTATGCAGCATCAGCCAAAAAAAAAAAAAAAAAAAAAATCACACCATTCCCTCCAAATGCCTGTCCAGTTCCTCCTATCAACTTCCACGACAGATGGAAGTTTGTTCCAGCAATTAACCACCCGCTGGCTAAAGGCAAATTTCTGCACATCTATTCTGCACATCTACAGATGTAGAATAGATGTGCTGGAACAAACTTCCATCTGTTGTTGTGGAAGTTGATAGGAGGAACTGGACAGGCATTTGGAGGGAATGGTGTGATTTTTTTTTTTTTTTTGTCCTTTCTTAATTTGAATTTATGCCCCCTTAGTCTTTTGCTTTTTTGATGTGAGTTTTCTCTTGCAAAGCAGATGCACATACCTTATCGCATGTCGAGAGAGAAAAAGATAAGTCTTCAGAAACAAAAAACGAAAAGAGGTGAATGTGTTTTCTATAGTGTAGTTTAATGATCAATGATAAAATAAAGAGAAATTAAAAGTTTCTTATTTGACTGTAGGTACCAGTTGTAGTCTTTTATAGATTGTTAAGGATAAGCCATATGTATTGTTAATTTATGACAGAAGCACCTGCATTGATTTATTCTCCCATGGTTGAATTAAGCTGTTGCAATGGAATATGTTGCTTGTTGAGAGAACACAGAAAATTTGTGTTATTTAAAAATGCTCATTAGACGAGCATAATCAATGACTGCTTCAACTTGATGATTTTCATAAAAGGGATGCACTTAGAACATTAATGCATGTAAAAAGAAAATTTAAGCACTTGAATTAATTCTTTTCATGTGAGTTAATACTGAGTGTTAGCATGGAATACTAACACTCAGTATTAACTCATATGTAAAGCCCCTGAAGTACTACACGAACAATTTGTAGGTTAAAGGAAATTGACCTGAACCGACATAATTTGATAAAAGGAGAAAATTCGAGAAACAAAGGTTTACTTTATTTTTTTTAAGAATTAATGCATTGCCTCTTGTTAAGAATATTACTTGACCAGTTTTTCTTGTTATACGTGTGACATTAGATATGACAAATACACATAGTTATTAAAGCTATACTTTGTTAGAAATAGTCATTGACATATAGTCAGGTTGTTGACAAAAGAAGGTCACCTGTCTGTCAAAGATGATGCTCACTCTGGTCACCCTTCAACTTCAAAAACCAATGATACAATCACTCGTGTTCATGATTTGATTAGGAATAACTACCAGAAAAGTTGCTAATGAAATTGGCCTCATTTACAAATGAAGATTTAGAAATGAAAAACATTCCTTTCATCCTCACTGATGTTATAGAACAGTTAGTTCTGTCATGGCAGGATCTTCATTGATGCGCTGCTGCTGACACTGTTTCTTCAATCATTACAGATAATGAATATAATTATGGCCCAGAAACAAAAGCCCGGTCCTCTCAATGGAAAATTCATTCTCCCAGGCCCAAAAATAAAAGATAATCCTGACAAAATGTGAAGATCGTGCTTATCTGAGTCACAGGGCAGTATTTACTATGAATTTGTTCTGCATAGTCAAACAGTGAACTAGGACTACAAAATAGTCTTACTGATTGTGAGATACTGTTTGAAGAAAACAGCCAGAAAAGTAGGCTCTGGAAAATTTGGGAAATTGGTGCTCACTTCATGACCACTGCACATTCAGCACTTTCTACTCATGAATTTATTGAGTAGAAGGAATAGCAGAAGCACTGGAATTGGCATATTAGTTCAGTCCATGGTGATCACATTCTCATCAACTATGACAGGATAAATTATCCTGGCATAGTTGATGTGGTATCTTGCATATAAATATTATATAGTATGAATCGGAGCTGTAATACTCAATACGTTCTATATTGATATTAATATTTGTAAAATAATAAGAGGAGTTTACCTCAATATAGTACGTAGAACACTTCTGTATGATACTCTCCAGAAATTAAAACAAAAAAATCAAAAACTGACAGAGTAAAAAATAAATAATTAAAAACCAATTTAATACAATTCAAATCAATTTAACACAATTAAAAGTTCAAAAGAATCTAACAAAAATATTCAAAACGATTTTCCTTCCTGAAGCTGACAACGCTATTCGACCATATGTCGTGATCACAGGAATGAAAATTACCGAATAGGGTTGAACCTGAAACTTAAATAGTGGTTATTTGTCTTCGCACATGCGTGTAAAAGCCCACGCACCAGAGTCCACGCCACCGAACATTAACAGAATTCTCGTGTAATTTAATTTCTACGGTTTCTGCAATTAATAGTCGCGTATAATTACGTTGAACATTAAGTATTTTGGCCCCGTTAAATAAAAAGGTATGTTTTTCATTAATGGCATGAAAGGCTAATTCTGACGCTGCTGAACGAAAAGCACAAACTGAGGCTTCATGTTGATTTACACGAATATTCAGAGAAAATTGCGTCGATCCTTGGTATGACGAGTTGCAATCGCCGCAATAAATGTTGTATACCATATCATTAATTTGTGTTACAAACGCAGAAAGAACCAAGCGATTGTTCAGTGTAGTGTGTAATTTCGGTATTGGCCTGGCCACAATTTTAAATTAGCATTAGCATTAGTAGAGGCATTTGATGCAAGAAAGCAAGCTTATGAAGCATCAGCCAAAAAAAAAAAACAAATAAATAAATAAATAAAAAATAACCACTTCCACTTCACCCCTCTGTTCGTTAGAAATACCTGTCCAGCTGAGCCTTAAACTTATTTAGGCCATCAACTTCCATGACAAGGGATGGAAGTCTATTCCAGCAACCAACCACCCGCTGGCTAAAGGCAAATTTCCTCACGTCTATCCTACATCTGTCTTTCCTCAATTTGAATTTATGCCCTCTTAGGTGATTCTGAGCAAGAGGAAGAATCCCATCAGCATTGAGCATGCTCAAACCATTCAAGGCTTTATACACCTCTATCAGATCACCTCGCCGGTGCCTAGTCTCCAAACACTGTAATTTGCAAAACGTAAGCCTTTCTTCGTAAGAGCACCCCTTCGTTCCATTCACTAATATTGTTGCCCTTCTCTCTACTCATTCCAGCATCTCTACGTCCTTCATGAAATGAGGCCTCCAGACCTGTATACAGTACTCTAGGTTCGGTCTGACCATTGCCTTACACAAGGGAATAATCACCTCCTTATCCCTGCTAGAAAAATTCCTATATCATTGACAATACACCATGAGCTACTCTTGCAGCCCATCTACACTGCTCAGAAAACTTAGTATCTGCCTGCACAACCACCCCCAGGTCCCTTTCATTCTCTACCACTGTCAGTGTAGTATCACAGAGTTGATACGTTGCTCTGGGGTTGCTATTTCCCATATGTAGTACTTTACATTTGTCAATGTTAAACTTAATTTGCCACCTCTCAGCCCATCTGCTCAACCTTTCCAGATCCTGTTGCAGTAGCATAGTGTCAGTAGTGTCCTTGACAACCCTGCCAACCTTCGTATCGTCTGCAAACTTGGACATTAAGCTTGCTATGCCATCATCAATATCATTTATAAATACAGAAAACAATAATGGACCCAACACTGAGCCCTGAGGGACTCCACTAATAACATTAGTCCACGATGAGCAGTGTCCATTGATTACCACTCTCTGTGTTCTCCCCCTCAACCACCCCTTTATCCATAACAGCAATTTGCCTCCAATGCCACACTCCTCCAATTTGTGCAGCAGTCTTCCATGTGCAACAGTATCAAAAGCCTTTCTAAGATCCAAGTATATAATATCAAAGTTATTCCCTGCATCCAGTTCTTTTGTGACTGCATCATAGTATCCAATCAAATTGGTCAGGCAAGACTTCCCCTTAACAAAACCATGCTGTGTCTGAGCTATAACTGAAGTCTTGTCTAGATGATCCCGCAGTGCTTCTTTAACCAGTGCCTCCATTAATTTTCCAGGAACAGAAGTTAAACTAACAGGTCTATAATTACTTGTGTCGCCCTTTGATCCTCCTTTGTGAATTGGGGTCACATTTGCACATCTCCAGTCTATGGGTACCTCCCCTGAGTCCAAGGAAGTTCTCATAATTATGGCTAAGGGTTTGCTTACTTCCTTTGCTGCTGTTTGTTTTGTTTGTTTATTTGGTTTTTAGGAGCATTAGCACCTAAGGCCATATTGCTCCAAATATGCGGTGGTCATTCCCTGACCTTCCGCATCCTCCGTATTTGGTGGTGACGGGCTTGAACCCCGGTCTAATCAAGAAGCGTGTGCTACGCACTGCTGCTCCTTCCCACCTGGCTACGGAGGCGCCTCCTTTGCTGCTTCCTTTAATATCACTGCATAGATCCCATCCACCCCAGGTGCCTTTCTTGTATTTATCTTCAACAATTTCTCCTCCACTTTACTCTCAGTTATTACAAGATTCTCTAGCTTACTGCCAGAGTTGAATACACCTCTGGCATTCCCCTCGCTGAATAACTCCTCATGTGTGAATGTCGATGCAAAATATTCATTCAGTTTGTTAGCTACCTGAGCAGGATCATCAACAGTTGACCCATCGATATCAAATGGACCAATCTGATTCATCCCCTTCCTTGTGGAGTTTACATAAGTAAAGAACTCTTTGCTGTTTTTCTTTGCATCCCTTGCCAAAGTTTTCTCGTAATCTGCCTTCGCCTGCCTAAATTCGGTATCTTTAAAGAATCTATTAAGCTGCTTGTGCCACTGTTCAACATATGGGAGAGAAATTAAGTATTTTTTGATATTACTATTGTTGGTTGGTTGCAGTATTTTGTATCCTATCCTTAGCCTGTTCACTAATTCAGTTTATTGTGGCAAGGGGATAACTCCTGTTTAAGAACCTGCTAGTTAATATTTGTATTTCTGAGCCCAAAGCAGATTCCATCGTTGAATATTTATAGGAATTTAGAAATTGATTAAAGATAATCGATCTCTTGTAGGTGAACGGGTGATAGCTATTATAATGTAGAAGCATACCCGTGTTTGTAGGTTTTCGATAGATGCTAAATTGGATTTTATTCGAGTCCCGAGTAAGCGTGAAATTTAGAAAGTTTAATGACTTTGTATCCGTATCCTCTCTTTACAATGTAAATTTGAGTCTAGAATGAATATTATTAAACGAATGTAAAATGTCTTGGATAGTACTACTGTCAGTAATAACTAGAACTTCGTCTAAATACCTCCCATAGTATGTGATACGGTGTCGAAAAGGTGTCAAATGTATATGCTCAATCGCTGAGAGATAGATGTCTGCTATTAAGCTGCTCGGGCTCAAACCCATTGGTAATCCAAAAATTTGTTTGTACACCTTGTCTCGAAAGGTGATATAGTTGGTCTCAACTAACAGTTTAATTAAGTGAAAAATTTCTTTAATAGGTAGCTTCATATAATTAATCGGTATCGAGTTTTTATTTAACATATCCCAAATAATATCTAATGTGTATTCAACATTTACATTCGTATATAACGAGGTAACATCTAGTGAGAATAAATTGTCATTGTCGCCAAGTCTACAGTCTTTAAGATTATTAAATAATGTATCGTAGCTCTTAATCTCAAATTGTATTACCTGTCTAAAGGGTTTTATAATGTTATATACATGTGTGGCTAAGGATGAAAATGGCGAGTTCCTGTAGGAAACAATAGGTCGAATAGGAAATCCAGTCTTGTGTAATTTTACCTGACCGAAAAGTGCAGGAATATTGTATGTTCTGGCCTTCGACTCCTTTAACTGGGCCACAGTAATGTAGTTGTTTTTTCGATACGTGGTTAACGTTTTATTGTACTGATTGACCAAATTGGAAAACAGTGCCGGGTCTACCTCAAGATAAGTGGAGGTATCTGAAACAACTGAATCTAACTTATTAATATAATCAGGTTTATCTAATATCACCACTGTATTTCCTTTATCTGCCCTTTGTATAATAATATCCTTATTTCCCCGAAGTTCTCGTAAAGCTGAACTGTCACGTGTATTCAATTTAGGAAGTCGCGTTTCTTTTGTTATTCACTACTTGGTTAACTTGTTGAATAAATAAATCTTTTTGTGGAACATTATGAAGTCCAAATTCAATATCAATTATGCATTGTTTTTTAGGTATTTTTTTGAGGTGGTGAATTATAATTTAGACCTTTGGATAAAAGTGAAATCTGGTCCTGCGATAGCGTAGACGAGGAAAGATTTGTAACCTGTTGATATGTCGATTCGTTAAATACTGGGTGAGGGGGTTGTTTGTAAACTAGCTGACGTATTCTGTGGTAGTACGTGTGTGTGTCTGTGGAGGGGTTGTCCCCCAACTCGTATGTACTTGGTCGCAAGCCCGCGACAATGTGTTAGAATTCGCACGAACATGTCTTGACCTATCCAATAATGTTTGCAATTTATTAACGTGTCTGTTTTTTATTTTTGAGGCCTGTGCTTCCCGTCACAAATCTATGGAGGTCTTCAATACAGACCAATCATTAGGATATAGATCATTTTTTAATTTACCGCGAAGTTTCCTAACCTGGGAAAGGTATTTTTGTTTATTCGAATATCGAGATTTTAAGGCAAGCTTAACAATATTACGCTATGTGGTCGGTGTTAGTTGTTTTATGCCTGAAATTTTTTGATCTAAATTAACCCTGGAAAACTTCGGAACGATGTTGTTTTGAAGACAATATTTCAAAACAACATCATTCTAACACATTGTAACACATTGGTGTGGGCTTGCGACCAAGTACATACGATTTGGGGAACAACCCCCCACAGACACACAATGTACTACCACAGAATACGTCAGCTAGTTCACGAACACCCAGTATTCAACGAACCGACATATCAACACGTTACAAATCTTTCCTCGTGTACGCTGTTACAGGACCAGATTTCACTTTTATCCAAAGGACTAAATTATAATTTACCACCTCGAAAACTACCTAAAAAACAATGCGTAATTGATATTGAATTTGGACTTCATAATGTTCCACAAAAAGATTTATTTATTCAACAAGTTAACCAAGTAATGAATAACATAAAAGAAACACGACTTCCTAAATTGAATACACATAACAGTTCAGCTTTACGAGAACTTCAGGGAAATAAGGACATTATACTACACCAACCAACAATAGTAATATCAAAAAATACTTTATTTCTGTCCCATATGTTGAACAGTGGCACAAACAGCTTAATAGATTCTTTAAAGATACTGAATTTAAAATTGTGGCCAGGCCAATACGGAAATTACACACTATACTGAACAATCGCTCGGTTGTTTCTGCATTTGCAACACAAATTAATGATCTGGTATACATTTCTTGCGATGATCGCGACTCATCTTACCAAGGTTCGATGCGATTTTCTCTGAATATTCATGTAAATCAACATGAAGCCTCAGTTCGTGCTTCTTGTTAAGCAGCGTCAGAATTAGCCTTTCATGCCATTAACGAAAAACATACTTTTTCATTTAACAAGGCCAAAATACTTAATGTTCAACATAATTATATGCAACTATTAATTGTAGAAACCGTAGAAATCAAATTACATGAGAATTCTGTTAATGTTCGGTGGCCATATTTGATCTCCGATGCGTGGACCTTTACGCGCATGCGCGAAGACAAATAACCACTATTTAAGTTTCGGGTTCAACCCTATTCGGTAATTTTCATTCCTGTGATTACGACATACGGTCGAAAAGTGTTGTCAGCTTCAGGAAGGAAAATTGTTTTGAATATTTTTGTTAGATTCTTTTTAATTTTTAATTGTGTTAAATTGGTTTAAATTCAAAAATAGCAAAGGCTTAATTTTTTCAGTATTCACCTTGATCGATCTGCAATTGTTATTGGTGGTGAATAATAAGAGATTGGCTAATTTTAGGGTGATTAGTTTTTAAGTTAAGATGATAAGTTACGGGTAATTGATAATTACAATGGAAACGGGATTAAAATATGCGCAAGGAAGTAGAAGTGTACTTACTCTGCCCTTGGTTGTCATGAAGTTGATTTAACTTAATATTCTAAATTATGAATAAGCCAATAGTCTTAATGGTGGACTTTCGTTAAAACGTCTTCAGTTGGCTAGTTAAGTGAAAGGGAACGCGAACTGTATTTAAGAAGAATTTTGTAATCCCATGATGCACTTTGCCACATGCGGAAATCTCAGATTGGTGAGATTCCAAACCGGAGAAAGATTGAAGGGAGTTTCGCATTTAAAATGTTTTAAGTCTGAGTGGTGACGGAACCACTCTATAATAAGGGCTTCGTATTGTAGGATTTTGTATCCTACTCGTAATTTATCCCCTTAACTTAAAAACTAATCACCCTAAAATTAGCCAATCTCTTATTATTCAACACCCAATAACAACTGCAGATCGATCAAGGTGAATACTGAAAAAATTAAGCCTTTGTTATTTTTTGAATTTAGTCTAGTTATATAGTACTTTAAGACTTACTATAACTATCTAAATGTCAAGTTATTAGATCTTTTCAACGATTATAAATACACCTAATCTGCACCGCCTATCTAATTTTATCCCGATGCCTTTGAATTTGCCAGATAGTAAGACTCAATTTTCAAAAATACTTATAAAACATTTTACCAATAAATTACATATCTCGTTTCTACAGAAATGTTTAAATCACAATGTGATTCCGAAATTTGCCCATGTATTCCCAAAAAAATTTATAAAAAATATCCGCGCATCACATATCAAACTTCCATCGCCATCATACGAGAGGAACTACAAAAAGATTTAATAAGAAATATCAGCTTTTACATCAAATACATTATTTAAAATTTAAGCTTAAGAGAGATATGTATCCTAATAATTGGATCGAATTCACAAACCTTAACAGTATACGTATTAACGCAGTCCTCCAGGAAATTGAACAAAGACATTCTAAGAAATGGATTACACTTACCCAGAAAACCCAAAAAACAAAAACCCCTCCACAAATCTCCACCATTAATATCTCCTCCTAAACTTTTACTCCTACTGAACTCACAGGTTTAGAACATAGTTTCAACTTTGCTATAAAATGCCACCAATATCCCATAAAAGTGCATCATAGAACTTCAAATTAAGCTTGAACACCAGCCTGACAAGTGGCGCATTATACATCAAACTAACTCTGTAATTAATTGAAAACTCTCCCCTCAATCCAATATAACAAAACAACAGCTCAACGACATACATAAATTAAGTAATATCCTTGACATTATTATTCAAAAAGCAGATAAAGGAGATACAATAATAATTTTAGATTAAGCTACTTACATAGAAAAAAAATGGAACAAATCCTCGTTGATCAAGACACTTACATAATCAATAATTCTTACAATATATCTAAACTTAAAAATAAGCTTGACATTATCCTTAGGAAACTTAGGTCTAACAAAGAAATTACCCTACATAATCTACAACAGATTGGTATACGAAATAATATTCTCCCCCATACGTTTGGTATCACCAAACTACATAAACCAGGGCACCCCCTAAGACCGATAATCTCTTTTAGTAAATCCGCCTTCACAAACTTATCCTCCTTTCTAGTCAAAATCATATCTCCCCTTACCAGGTTCTCTAGATTTAAAATTAATACTACCAACCAAGCCTTTGAAAAAATAAATACTACCATAATCTCCAACAATGACATCTTAGCATTCTTTGATGTTGTATCATTATACACCAATGTACATATACCTTTCACCTTACAAGCCCTACGGGAATACTTAACTGCTGACAGCACCCCTTATCAACTGCACCTCCCTTTCTATAAATAATATCTTAGAATTTACCTCTTTACTATTAGACGCCAGACATTTCAGGTTTCATAATCAGATCTTCCAACAAATATTCGGCTTGGGAATTTGGGAATGATTTTGGGAATTTCCGTTCCCCCCTATCCGAAATTTACCTAGCTACAGTAGAAAATCAAATCCTACAACCTTACCCCTCCAGGATAAAGCTATAAACGGGTGATTCACTACCAGCGCGACAAACTTACTTAGGGGGCACAAAGACGAATCGGAATCACATAGCATTGCAGGGTCTTAAATGCCTTCGTCATGCAGTAGAGGACGTTGAATGGGAAGTTGCATGAACAGCGATCCTGCTGGAAGTCAGCATTTGCGAACCGGTTCCCGAGGCAGCAGGAGGGACAAGTATTCAAACGTTGAACTGGCCGACATGCACCTCGCGTATGGAGCTGCGGACTGTAACGGTGCGCCGCTCTGCGCTTGTACCAGGAACGTTTCCCGCACAGGCGTACTCCTCATAATACGATTTTCGCACGTGTGCACAGAAGGTTACGTGAGACTGGTTGTTTCACGAGAGGTACCATGAATCGAGAGCGAACGACGAGGACGCCAGACAATGAGGAGAATGTCCTATGTCTTGCAGAAGGCAATCCGAGTACGAGTACTCGAGCGATAGGCCAACGATTGGGTATTTCCCAATACACTGTATGAACAATACTGTCAACAAACCAAATGAGTTCATACCATCTGCAACACGTCCAATCATTGGAGCCTGCGGATTATCCACTCTGGAGGACTTTTGCTACTTGGTTTCTTCAACAGAAACGGTTTGCAAATGCTGACTTCCAGCGGGATCGCTGTTCACGCGACCTCCCGTTCAACGTCCTCTACCGCATGACAAAGGCATTTCGGACCCTGCAATGCTATGTGATTCCGATTCGTCTTTGTGTCCCCTACACCTCCTGCAAGTTTGTCGCACTGGTAGTGAATCACCCTGTATACGATACGCCGATTGATATACTCATAATAGGAAATAAAATTATAATTGATAACTTTTTCACAAAATTTAACTAAATACACGACAGATTAAAATAATCACTTGAAATAGAAACTAATAACCAAATCAACTTCCTTAATCTCACCATATATAAAACAGGTATTAAACTAGGAACTAAGATTTTTAGAAAACATATGCACACAGGGAAATTCCTACACTTTACATCACATCATCCTCTTCGCACAAAAAAATCCGTTCTCTATAATCAAATTCATAATGCCATGAAATACAGTACCTCATAAGATGACCTAACCAACGAGTTACAATATCTCACAAAAATATTTATAGCCAGAAACTACCCACAATACTTAATTCAACATACTATTTCCATCGCAAAAAACAATATTAATAATCCTATAAAACAAATTACAAATAGCAATACACGCCTCGTTCTTCCCTACCAGTGGTCTTGCAGGACA
The DNA here is from genome assembly GCF_048544385.1 of Mastigoproctus giganteus. NCBI lineage: Eukaryota > Metazoa > Arthropoda > Arachnida > Uropygi > Thelyphonidae > Mastigoproctus > Mastigoproctus giganteus. Next base: position 235,790,435 of record NC_143578.1, read on the forward strand.
ATTTTGGCGAATTTTTCCTGGTACAGACATCACACTTATTTTTTCTACGTATAATAAACTTGGATCACCTTTCAACAAATATAAAGAAACACATAAATACCCAACAAACGAAATGATTGTTTAATGTTTATTTAATTAAATAAACAATGTCATTTATTTAATTAAATGTCAACAAAATTGTAATGCATGTTATATTGGCAGTACCACAACCAAATTCGGTTCAACCCATTCCTCTAATACAAGAGCTTATTATCATTACGATAGTTTCAGAACAGGACAATCCAGCACTGAACTCACATTACATGTTCACTCAAACAACCATACCCCCCTAGTTGATTCAGCTATTACCATATTAAAATAAAAAAATAGTTACAAAATCCTACAATACGAAGCCCTTATTATAGAGTGGTTCCGTCACCACTCCAACTTAAACATTTTAAATACGAACTCGCCTTCAATCTTTCTCCGGTTTGGAATCTCACCAATCTGAGATTCTTGCATGTGGAAAAGTGCATCATGGGATTACAAAATTCTTCTTAAATACATTACGCGTTCCCTTTCACTTAACTAGCCAACCGAAGACATTTTAATGAAAGTCCACCATTAAGACTATTGGCTTATTCACAATTTAGAATATTAATTTAAATCAACTTCATGACAACCAAGGGCGGAGTAAGTGCACTTCTACTTCCTTGCACATATTTTAATCCCATTTCCATTGTAATTATCAATTACCCGTAACTTATCCCCTTAACTTAAAAACTAATCACCCTAAAATTAGCCAATCTCTTATTATTCACCACCGATAACAATTGCAGATCGATCAAGGTGAGTACTGAAAAAATTAAGCTTTTGCTATTTTTGAATTTAGTCTAATTATAAAGTACTTCAAGACTTACTATAACTATCTAAATGTTAAATCGGTTTTTAATTATTTATTTTTTACTGTAATTTAAGTTTTCGATTTTTTTTTTTAATTTCTGGAGAGTATCATAAGGAAGTGTTCTACGTATTATATTGAGGTAAACTCCTCTTATTATTTTACAAATATGAATATCATACAACACAAGTCCACATATTTCAATTTTATTTTTTTCATCCCAATAAGCTTTATTCTAAAATTCACTGCCTTACACATTTTTCCTAAGGAAATTAACTCTGACAGAATTTTACCAACTATCATGATTCACTTCACTATGAAGAAAATACATAAAAATTACAAGTAATGTTGGCTGCAAAGTTATCATAAAGGGAAGTCAAGTAACACTAGAGTTCTGGCACTGGACTCTAATTGCCTTAATTTGTTTCCATAACTCCGAGGAACAAAAAATAATAGATACGCCATGCTGCATCAACAGAAGTAAAAATTAAAGCTTGATTTTAATCTTATTATGTTCCAAACACTTCTGTACATCATTATATGCCAGACAGAGGCTAAGTGCTTTCAGCTGAAAACTATCTACTATAAATTATTCTGGAGCCAAACTGGTACAAATGACTTTATTACATTTGTGTAACAGCATTCAAGAAAAAAAAAAGTATATAAACCACTAATCTAGAATATAAAATTATATAAACTAAGGAATTACTTGTTAAGATTTTCAATAAGTTATGATGAATAAATTCAGATAATGTACCTGGTTGTATGTGCAATTGCTTTTTTTGCATTTTTGACATTTGAGAAGATCTGTTTTGGTTCCACCTGTTACTGCCATCTGGTGATCATTAATAGCCTCTGTGGTAAACTTCTGTCTCAGCTTTTTCATTTCATCACTGGCCATTTCCTAAATATAAGAAATTTAACAATAAAAATACTTCAATAAAATTACTTAAGCAGTCATATAAAAAAAAAAAAAAAAAAAATGTCAGTGAGCATGGTACATTGGTGTACAAACTTCACCAAATAACAAGGAATAGTTTAAAAATTTATTCTTAATTCTGACATAATAAAATCTAAAATATTAAAAATAACGATCTTGTTATCTAAAAATATTAGCACCTTAACTGCCTAGGGCTGTTGCGGAGAAGAATAAAGATTACCACAACTGGCTTGCATTAAAATCTATTGCTTCATTTCCTCCTTATGATAAAACTCACAGTAATTTCAAACATTATTAATAAATTCAAATTTAAAAATTTCCAGCTTTTTTGCAAGAAAGTATTTTTATCTAGCACGTCTCTTGTTAGATTGTGACAAATTCCCACAACTTTATATGGGGCAAGAATCCTTAAATTCTGGTCTTCCTTTATTCTTCACAGAGAAAAAGTATAAAACTTAGTTAATCCTTTCAAAATCTTTTCAAAATTAAAAAAAGTGCAGAGAAAACATTTAAATAAATTAATTCATTAAGTATTCTTTGATTCTTGTTTTATATTTTAATATAAGAACTTATTTAACTTCAATCATTCCAAAACACAATCCAGCCTTGTTAAAAAAAAAAAAAAAAGAATCTACTGCTCCCCTCAACACCAGATTTCTAAACAACAGTACATCTTTTACTTGGATTAAACCAAGTAAAATGGATTATAAACTTATAAATATTTATAAGTTTATAAATATTATTAAGTATTATAAACATTATAAATATTACTTCCAAAAACTGGTGTTCGGCATAATTAACAATCCCTTTTTTCACAAATTTGCTCCTCTCATACAGGCATTTGGTTTGTGCTGCATACCCTTTCTACAGATATTTCCATGAACATGGTTGTTCTGAATTTATATCTGTAATTCCACCTTTTTCTTTACAACCTGTCCAAATACATGCATCAACTAATCGGCATTTATCCACAGTTAATATACAAATGCACTGATCTAACTAGAATAACCCGTATTCTCTAGAAGATCTTCCTCATTATGCATTTTACAACTAATAAAGGATAACCGCATATTATAAACAAGAAAACATGTCTTTAGCCAGCATAGCTGTTTACAAGAAACCGTTTCCCGTCCCAATCTGGAAAGTTTAAGAGCAATTGAATAAATACTTAAGATTGAAAGAAATGAGGGATACACAAGTTATAATGTTTTCCCCTTTTTGGTTGTTAAATTTTAATTCTCTGTTATTTTGCCAATAATGATACTAATATATTCTAAATTAAACACATATTTTAGATGAGTGGTAACTAACAGAACTTACCTAAGTCCTGTTAGATATTTTAAGAGAAAAATGTTTTTCTCAATTTTGAAAATACATACAGTGTCTAGCACTGTATGTGTTTTCAAAATTGTTTAATTCATAAGATAATACTAGTTAGTACTTCTGCCTCCAAAAGAATTTTAAGATACACAGATTGTTGTATTTGGTTTCTATGAGCATTGGCAACTAAGACCATATTGCTCCATGTATACTGTCTGTAAACTGTGTGTTCTGTAGTTAATTTTCTGTTTGCTGGATGAAAACCAAAGTTTCTAGGAGAAAAAAAAAACATTCTACCTCACCTGAAACCAACTAACTCAACCAATGAAAAAGCATATAAAAATTCCCCCGCCATTGATGGGACTCAAATTCGGGTCTTTTTCACCTAGAGTGGGGAGGACAGCGATCCTACTAACTGTGCTGCCCAAGATGGCAAAGATACACAGAGTGCTAGATAGCAGCCCCTTGAAATGTATGTGTGTGATAGTGCTAGATAATACTAGTAATCACTTGTGTTCAACATATAATTCAAAATGATAAATTCTAAGACTCAGATCAGTGTTTTACAATTTAATCTCTAATCTTAACTGCCCAAGTATCAACAGACAGTTTAATCTTTCTAAAGGTCATATTTGCCAGCTCTGGATCAGCTTACAAAGAAAAAAAGTATACTCACACTATAGAGAATGTTTACTTAAGTTAGATTAAAAAAAATACTCTCTTTTTCACACAGTAAGGTTGTCACTTACCTCCGCAGTCATGACAGCAATTTTTTCAGGAGATATTATACCTCTAACGACATTTATCCTTAAATTTGGATTCTTTGAATCTTTGAGATTTGACACTCTGCTACGTATTCTATTCTTGTACTTCATGTTGGTATCCTTAAATTCATTAAAAATACTTGAAAAAGTTAAGTATCATATGTATAAAAGAAACTCACATTTAGTTAAATAACACACCTATCAACGTTTTTATAAATTGGAATCCAAAAAAACTTCTAATATAGATGTATTAAACAGTTTAGAATGGCATTCCAAAATGTTTCTTCCAATAATAATAATCATTAATGTATGTTATTTGACGGAAAAGGAAAATTAACTGTATTAAGAAATGCAATAAAAAACATTTTAAAGTCTTCTTTGTTTCTAGGTTCTAAAAATACTTGATTAATTTTATTTTGTTAGATTAACACAGTATTTACTATTGATCATTTTTATGTTCCAAAATTTTCCCACCCATTAGAGGGGGAAAAAATAAGTGTTCTGGGGGATCCAATAAGAGTATTCAACGGATAGTGAAGATGTGCTCAGGCAGCAGAATGTAACTTTCTACTGCAGTGTACATAAAATTTGATTGTACGCTACAGTAGATGATTATCCAGTTTACTGGATAAAAAAAAAAAAAAAAAAGTGCAGCCATTATCAACCCACTGCAGGATGGAAGCCTCCTCAGCAATTCATGTTGAGGGAAATGGACCATAATCTGCCACGCTGGTCCAATACGGGTTGGCAGATCGACCGTATTCAGCAGTCAGGGTCTTGAACCCCGGTCAACTCAAAGAGCGTGCTACTGCACTCCCACTCCTGACCACTCGGCTACGGAGACTGATAACCCAAATCAGGGGTGGTAAACTTGTTGTTATTTGGTTTTTAGGAGCATTAACAAGTAAGGCCATACTGCTCCAGGAATATGCGATGGTCATTCCCTGACCTTTCCACATCCCCCGTATTTGGTGGTGACGGGCTCGAACCCCGGTCTAATCAAGAAGTGTTTGCTATGCACTGCTGCTCCTTCCCACCTGACTACGGAGGCACCAGGTGGCAAACTTAATTTGTGATGCGATCTACTTTTTTTCTTCAAAATGTCTTCAAAATGTGCCGTAATCTACCATCTCAAGAATTTCATTGCACATGGTTAAAAAAGTTAATCAACGTATATTGAAAAATGTTTATAAATTTTAAAATTAAATACAATTCAGAATTCTTATTTTAAATTCAGACATATTTAAATTTTTAATGTATGCAAAGTTTGTGTCTTCATGTCATCCGCCAAGCTTTCAAAATCGGGGATATACAGCGGCCAACCGTAAAAATTGTCTGTATGCAAGTCTGTAAGAGTAGAGCGAAAGAAAGGCACTGCAGTGCACTGAAGTGCCTTTCTAAATTTCCTTTTTTTTTGGGTATAGCCACGGAAGCACTGCAAATCAAACAACAGCATTTTTCTTTTATCATTACAAAAAAAGTATTCTAGTTCCCACTCTTGATGAAAATGATACATTTTGCTCTTTTTCGTAGTATTCATTTTAAATCAAATGTTATTAAATTAAAGTATAAGTACTGTCCAGTTATTAACATTAAGTAAGCTAAATAAGAATTCGACACATACTGCGTGAATTTTCATTAGACAAGCCTAGCAGCTGCACGTCAAAAAGAGTACAGTAAACCCCCGCTATTCGCGGGGGTTACGTTCCTGAGAAATTCCGCGAATACTGAAAACGCGAATACTGAGTTATGGCGCCCATGGTAATAAAAGGGTTCCGTTCCAAAGTATGAAATATACTGTATAACAAAAATTAGTCTAAAATTTTGTCTGTACGTATTATGTGTATTTACCTACATAATATGACTATGTACATAGACAAACGTAGAGAGTAAGTACATAAAAAAAAAAAAAAAAGCATAAGGCATCGAAATGAAAATAAGAAACAATTTATTAAATGTAATACTGTACATATTTATTAGACATTTTAAAGAAACCTTTCAAAAACATATCAAGAACATGGGTTGCTGGGCGAAAAATAACCATATCGATTTTTAAATCTTTCAAACCAGCCTTTGCTGGCTAAAAAACTTATCCCGCCAGTGCTATCACCAGTTTCACTAAAGTGTTGATAAAGGTGTTTTGCCTTTTCACGAATGATAAGTGAACTTAACGGAATTTTATTTTGAGTTCGGTCTTCTATCCACAGATTTAAAGCCTTTTCCATTTTTTCTAATTTTACATCACGAGTTATAGAGCAAATTTTTGATGCAATTAGCGCGTTTTCACGGACACTACGGCGGATTTTTTCTTCCGATTTCTTGATTGATCGTACCGTTGACTCATTGATTTTATAATGTTTTGCCACTGAGGAGACACTTTCACCATTAGAAATTTTGTCTAACAATTCAGTTTTACTCGCTAATGTCATCACCTTCTTTGATCTTTTCACAATTCCCTTTTTATTTGCGGCCATATTTTTGTAGGATCAGAAAAGAACCTGTCCACAATAAAGTCACTTTCTTTTAACTTTAACACGCTCGAAAAAGTCTGTTTACATCAACACACTGCAAAATGGTAGATTTTTCACTTTTGTAAATGTATCAATTAAAAGCAAGAGATGAAACCTTCTATGACAAGCGCATTACACATACTGAACAAGGATTAGCTTGAAACATCTGCGCTCGCGATTTTGTCACCCCCCACCCATTGAGTGCAGGACACTTCTTTTTTACACCTTTTAAGTTATTTTTACTCATTTTTAGAGAATAAAGCACAATTACAAAATGAGGAGGCACACTTGATACACATAAAGCTGTGAGCGTGTAGCAACTGAATAAACAACACCATAAAACAACACCACAACTCTATTAACACCTCACTAGCTCACATTTTACATTTCTGGGGGTTACTACCATAAAACAATAAAAACAATTTCCAGTTGCGTTCCTGCTAGTGGAATCTGTTATGAACTGGTAGTAAACTCGATCTAATTGTATTTGCGATAATACCGATGGCTGGAATTGTGTTGGTTTTTATGTTATTATGGTGAAATGTGTTTCCCCTTCACTGCTATAAAAAAATAAATACATTTTCAGAATCTTCTCTTCATTCCTATCGTGTTGCGTTCAGTTGGGGTGATTCCGCTTTCAACTGCCATTTCTTGTAAACACAAAGGCGAATCGTGCATATGCGAATTCAGTTCGTGTTATATAAGATATCGTTCCCCTATTTATAAATCGTGTAAGATCGAATCAGTGTAGTGTAAACACGTGTTATACGACGACTGACTGTACTACTCTGTGGACTGGGCAAAATGATTTTAGCCACACCCATGTTTTTTTCATGGCGGAAAATGTTCACGGCGCTTTAAAATTCACATTTTTTTAGGTTTAAATCAGCGACCGCGAATACGCGAAACCGCGAATACAGATACCGCGAATAGCGGGGGTTTACTGTTGTTACATAGTTCAATGGATTTGTAATTAGCATATGCAGTGGAGCGCATAATAATAATATTTAGATTTTGCCCAATTAATTTTTTTATATATATTTAAAATTAAAATTAAAGCTGCGATCGACTTGTTGGCAACCCTGACCTAAATAAACTGGATGATTATATGGAAAAGTAACTAATATGTTCTGCCATCTTACCTACGTTTTGTTAATACAATAAAGTAGCTTGCTGGCACACCCTCATATTAAAGAGGTACACTTTACTTCTCAACTCAGCGTTGCTATGGGCCTATATGAGAGTTTGAAGGACAGGGTGGATGCCCTCGAAAGATCTAAACTGAAGGGCCCATCAGGCTCTCAGCTGCCCACATCAACGCCAGAGATGGCACCTGGTCATCACACAATACAGCGGCAACCCCCAAGGCAGAATGCGCTGGTCCCTCAAGACCTAGTAGTTGTTGGAGACTATTTTCAGGGAAACGGGAAACATGCTTTGTAAAAAGGATAGGTGGAACAGGACCAGGATATGTCTGCCAGGGGCAAAGGTTGATGACGTTGTAGAGCATATATCATCTTTTAAGGGCACAAAAGGTGATATAGTTGTACACGTTGACACTAATGATATTAGGAGTAGGAGACCGGCAGAATTACTTAACAAGTACAGGTGACTGTTGAACGAAAGCCGAGAATTAGGGTTGAATTTGAAAGTGTCTGCAATTCTGAATAGACACGATAGAAGGGAGTATATGATGACAGCATTGTTGATCAATTCGGCCCTGGAAAGAATGTGCAAGGCTCAAAGGGTAGAATTTTTTTCCAGCCCGGACAGAACTTGTTAACAGGAGAGACTGCTTCTATAGGAATGGGATACACTTAAATAGAAAGGGTTGTTTGTTATTTGGTCTTTAGGAGCATTAGCAACTAAGGCCATATTGCTCGGGGAATATATGGTGGTCATTCCCTGACCTTTCCGCATCCTCCGTATTTGGTGGTGATGGGCTCGAATCGCAGTCTAATCAAGAAGCGTGTGCTATGCACTGCTGCTCCTTCCCACCTGGCTACAGAGGTGTCAAATAAATAGAAAGGGTGCAAGAATATTTGCTGATGCTATCGAGGCAGTGTTAGGTGGGTCAGAAAACTGCTAGTTTGGTGGGGGATACAAGGACTAACAGTTTAACAGTAGCCGTAGGCAGAGGTGATTCTTGCACAACTTCTATTAGAATAAGTAGCGACCTGGAGCGTGGGGTGTATTGGGGGTTTCAGGGACGGATGGCAGTCATCCTGAAATAGGTGGGCATATGGGATGTGTTAGGGTAACTAAGAATAGGAGTAGGAGCATGTACGCTTGCATGTATACGAATGCTAGAAGTATAGTAAATAAATTCGATGAATTTGAAGTGTTGGTCAAGACATCAAAGGCGGATATTGTTGGGATAGCAGAGACGTGGTGTCACACAGATATAAGGAATGCTGAACTGGAATTAAAATCAAAAGAAGTGCATCCAGTTGATATAGATGAACAGTGCACTGTTGAGACAGACATAAGCACTGCGAAAGCAAAAATAAGAGTAGGAGTGTGTTATAGGCCTAATGATTCGAATGAGAACAATGAACAATTGTACAGAGAAATAGAGTGGGCTAATAAATCGGAATGTCTTATAATGGGGGATTTTAACTTCCCAGATATTGACTGGAACTTGTGGGTTGGGCACTCACACACTAGTCAGACTTTTGTGGATTTATTGGATGATTGTTTTCTGCAGCAGCATGTTCGAGAGGCAACCAGAGAAAGTAATACTCTTGATCTGGTTATCAGCAGTGATCATTCGTGTATTAAGAATTTGAAGATAAATGAACCACTAGGTGGCAGTGATCACAGTGTACTGATGTGGGATTTACTTCAAGATTTAATTACCATCAAGGTTAAAGGAAAGGGTTTTTGCTTCCGTAAAGGTGAGTACAGTGGTCTCTCACAGTTTGTAAATTCTGTACAGTGGGATAAACTGACAACGTTACTAACAGTAAATTCTAAGTGGGAAGCATTCAAGGAATTAATCAGCATTTTTAGCATTAGTAGAGGCATTTGATGCAAGAAAGCAAGCTTATGCAGCATCAGCCAAAAAAAAAAAAAAAAAAACCCACTTCCACTTCACCCCTCTGTTCGTTCAAAATACCTGTCCAGCTGAGCCTTAAACTTATTTAGGCTATCAACCTCCACCACAAGGGATGGCAGTCTGTTCCACCAACCAACCACCCGCTGGCTAAAGGCAAATTTCCGCACGTCTATCCTACATCTGTCTTTCCTCAATTTGAATTTATGCCCTCTCAGGTGATTTTTCTGAGCTAGAGGAAGAATCCCATCAGCATTGAGCATGCTTAAACCATTCAAGGCTTTATACACCTCTATCAGATCACCTCGCTGGTGCCTAGTCTCCAGACACTGTAATTTGCAAAACTTAAGCCTTTCTTCGTAAGAGCACCCCTTTGTTCCATTCACTAATCTTGTTGCCCTTCTCTGTACTCGTTCCAGCAGCTCTACATCCTTCTTGAAATGAGGCCTCCAGACCTGTATACAGTACTCTACGTATGGCCTGACCATTGCCTTATACAATGGAATAATCACCTCCTTATCCCTGCTGGAAAAATTCCTGTATATCATTGACAATACTCCATGAGCTACTCTTGCAGCCCGTCTGCACTGATCAGAGAACTTCATATCTGCCTGCACAATCACCCCCAAGTCCCTTTCATTCTCTACCACTGTCAGTGTAGTACCACAGAGTTGATACGTTGCTCTGGGGTTGCTGTTTCCCATGTGTAGTACTTTACATTTGTCAATGTTAAACTTCATTTGCCACCTCTCAGCCCATCTGCTCAACCTTTCCAGATCTGTTGCAGCAGCATAGTGTCAGTAGTGTCCTTGACAACCCTGCCAACCTTTGTATCATCTGCAAACTTGGACATTAAGCTTGATATACCATCATCAATATCATTTATAAATACAGAAAACAATAATGGACCCAACACTGAGCCCTGAGGGACTCCACTAATAACATTAGTCCACGATGAGCAGTGTCCATTGATTACCACTCTCTGTCTTCTCCCCCTCAACCACCCCTTTATCCATAGCAGCAATTTGCCTCCAATGTCACACTGCTCCAATTTGTGTAGCAGTCTTCCATGTGCAACAGTATCAAAAGCCTTTCTAAGATCCAAGTATATAATATCAAAGTTATTCCCTGCATCCAGTTCTTTTGTGACTGCATCATAGTATCCAATCAAGTTGGTCAGGCAAGACTTCCCCTTAACAAAACCATGCTGTGTCTGAGCTATAACTGAAGTCTTGTCTAAATGATCCTGCAGTGCTTCTTTAACCAGTGCCTCCATTAATTTTCCTGGAACAGAAGTTAAGCTCACAGGTCTATAATTACTTGTGTCAGCCTTTGATCCTCCTTTGTGAATTGGGGTCACATTTGCACATTTCCAGTCTATGGGTACCCCCCCTGAGTCCAAGGAAGCTCTCATAATTATGAGAGCTTCCTTGGACTCAGGGAAGCTCTCATAATTATGGCTAAGGGTTTGCTTACTTCCTTTGCTGCCTCCTTTAATATAACTGGATAGATCCCATCCACCCCGGGTGCCTTCTTGTGTTTATCTTCAACAGTTTCTCCTCCACTTTACTCCCAGTTATTTCAAGATTCTGTAGCTTACTGCTAGAGTTGAATACACCTCTGGCATTCCCCTTGCTGAATAACTCCTCATGTGTGAATGTCGATGCAAAATATTCATTTAGTTTGTTATCGTGGAAGCTACTAAAAGTTTCATACCTATTAAGAAATATTGTTCAAGGTTTAGGCCTAAATGGTTATCTAATGAACTAATGAGACTCTTAATAGAGAAGTAAAATGCATGGGATGCATATAAATTATCAAGCGACTCAGAAGCCTATGGCAGATATAAGCTAGTCTGTAATCAGGTCACAAAGGAGGTTAGGCAGGCGAAGGCAGATTACGAGAAATCCTTGGCAAAAGATGCTAAAAAAAACAGCAAGGATTTCTTTACTTATATAAACTCTAAAAGGAAGGGGATGAATATGATTGGTCCACTTGACATTGATGGTTCGACTGTTGATGATCCTGCTCAGATAGCAAACAAACTGAATGAGTATTTTGCATCTACATTCACACATGAGGAATTATTAAGGTTTGAAAATGGCAGAAGGTTATCAAGTTGTAGCAGGATACTTAATGATTTTGTAATAACTGAAAGCAAAGTGGAGGAGAAATTGTTGAAGTTAAACATAAGAAAAGTACCTGGGGTGGATGGGATCTATCCAGTTATATTAAAGGAGGCAGCAAAGCAACTAAGCAAACCTTTAGCCATAATTATGAGAGCGTCCTTGGACTCACGGGAGGTTCCCACGGACTGGAGATGTGCAAATGTATCCCCAATTCACAAAAGGGGATCAAAGGGTGACACGAGTAATTACAGACCAGTTAGTTTAACTTCTGTTCCGGGGAAAATAATGGAGTCACTGGTTAAAGATGCATTGCAGGATCATCTAGACAAGACTGCAGCAATCATTCAGACACAGCATGGGTTTGTTAAGGGAAAGTCTTGTCTGACAAATTTCATAGGATACTATGATGTGGTTACAAAGGAACTGGATGCAAAAAATAATTTTGATATCATATATTTGGATTTCAGGAAAGCTTTTAACACTGTTGCGCATGGAAGACTATTGTACAAATTGGAGCAGAATGGTATTAAGGGTAAGTTGCTACAATGGATAAAAGGATGGTTATGTGGGAGAAGACAGAGGGTGGTAATCAATGAGTGCTGCTCTCCTTGGACTAATGTTATTAGTGGAGTCCCACAGGGTTCGGTGTTAGGTCCACTGTTGTTTTGTATATTTATCAATGATATTGATGAAGGTATATCAGTCTTCATGTCAAAGTTTGCAGATGATACAAAGGTTGGCAGGGTTGTTAATGACAGTAATGGCAGTGTGCTACTGCAACAGGATCTAGATAATTTGGGCAGATGGGCTAAGAAGTGGCAACTGAAGTTTAACCTTGACAAATGCAAAGTACTGCATATGGGTAGAAGTAACCCCAGAGAAACGTACCAACTGTGTGGTACTACACTTAAGGTGGTAGAAAATGAAAAAGACCTGGGAGTAATTGTGCAGTCAGATATGAAGTTTTCTGAGCAATGCAGACAGGCTGCCAGGGCAGGTCATGGGGTTTTGTCAATGATATATAGGAATTTTCTAGCAGGGAAAAGGAGGTGATTATCCCTCTGTATAAGGCAATGGTCAGGCCACGCCTTGAGTACTGCGTACAGGTCTGGAGGCCTCATTTTAGGAAGGATGTAGATTTATTTGAGCGTGTACAGAGAAGGGCAACAAGATTGGTGAGGGGAATGAAGGAATCCTCTTACCAAGAGAGGCTTAAGTTCTGCAAATTGCAGTGGCTGGAGACTAGGCACCTGCGTGGTGATCTGGTTGAGGTGTATAAGGCCTTGAATGGGTTGAGCACGATGAATTCTGATGGGATCCTTCCACTTGTTCAGATTACAAACCTAAGGGGGAATAAATTCAAATTAAGAAAAGACAGATGTAGATTAATGTGCGGAAATTTGCCTTTAGCCAGTGGGTGGTTATTTGCTGGAACAAACTTCCATCTGTCATTGTGGAAGTTGATAGGTTGAATAAATTTGAGGAGGAACTGGACAGGCATTTGGAGGGAATGGTGTGATTTTTTTTTTTTTGGCTGATGCTGCATAAGCTCATACACTTGCTTTCTTGCATCAAATGCCACTGCTGCTACTACTACTACTACTTTTCCCTGCACTAAAGTCTTCTTATAACAAAAATCCAAATTTTCTGTACTTTTAAAAATGTAGTTGATTAATGTTTTATTTGATTAGATGATCTCAATTCTATTTTATTCCTTTTTTTAAAGATAGACTATTGACATTCTGCATTACTGTCATGTCTGCATCACTATCATGGATAGATAACAATGACAAGAAGAGTTTAAAAATAAAGAGTTCAAGAAGAGACAATATAAAGAGTAATATATTTATAATTAAAAAAAATCCTCAGGTATACTGTCCAGTTACTATATCCAAAAAAATTAGTATTAGTATTATATGTCTAGTTCTTGACAAACTGGCAGCAATATACTATGCAAAGTGATGCAAGGAAGCAAGCTTAAACAACATCAACTTAAAAAAAATTTTAAAAAATAACAAACTCATCTGTCCATCCCTCTAACAATTTGTTTACTTCCTTATTAAATTGATTCAAACTACTCACTTTCACAATACCAGATGGAAGTTTACTCCAGAAATCAATTACTCCATGGCTGAGGGCAAATTTTCACACATCTATCCAGTAACTATCCTTTTTTGACTTAAAAATATATATCCCATTATGCGTATTGCCTGAGAAACAGCATGGATGCCATCAGCATTTTGTTTATTCAATCCATTCAAAGCCTTAAAAATTTCAATGACATATCCTCAGAGATGCCTAGTTTCCAAGTGCTGCAATGCAGAAATTAAGACTTTTGTGGTAAGAAAACCTTTTTGTGCCTTGACTAATCTTGTTACTCTTCTCTACACCCACTCCACCAGTTCCGAATCCTTCTCAAAATAATAAGGTTACTTAGCATGCAACCTAACCATTCCTTTTCATAATGTCATCTATGATATGAACATAATGAATTTATATGCTACCACATAAACAGTTAAAAATGAATTTTTGAACTTTTCTTGTCATCTTAGCTGCCCCAGTATAATATAACAATTTAATACAGTCAATTTCGGTTAACTGGGACACATCGGAACTAGTGCATTTTGGCCCAATTAAGCGGCTGCCCCAATTATCTGAAGTTCCACGTAAAAAAAAGTTAAAAATACAATGGACCCCTGCTTTACAATTGGTTCACTGTACAATCAAATCACATTACGATAAAGTACCGTTCACTGTACGATGTGTAGTAAGTGTCGGTCATTGTGATCACGTTTGTGAATTGAATTTTAATTTTATTAAACAGTGATTCTAATTAGCGAAAATAGGAGGAATATTATCCACAGCTATAAAAATAAAGAAATATTAAGCACAAATTTACCCTTTGTTACCTTACCAATTAAAAAATTAAATGATAAGTGAAAATCGGAAGAATATACGTGATAATCGAAATAATTAATACGTACTGTAATATGTACATACTAACTAGTTGACATTTCTGTTCACTGACATTTGTGGGTGGGGGTTAAAATTTAAAACGGTAAAATGATAAGGAATCAATGATAAAGAACACGGCACACACAAATTGTAAGTAACACGATACATGCAAGTGAGAACGGAGTAACAATTTTACGAAGCTTTAAAAATAGGAATGAAGAGAAGATTCTGAAAATTAATTTTTTTATATGATTGAAGATTCCATGGAAGTGTAAGCACATTTCACCATAATAACCCACAGAATTCCAGCTGTTGGTATTATCACAAATTCAATAAGATCGAGTTTACTATTCATTTATGATAAATTGCAATAACAGAAAAGCCCAATAAACAGGTGACTTAATTGTTTTTGTTTTATGGTTGTGACCTCCAGAAATCCGAGCGAACCACGTGGATTGGTCAGAGAAAATTGTAGGGTAATCTCCAGTGCTGCGGTCTCCTGCCACGATTAAATGGCATGTTGTCCCAATTAAGCAAAGTAAATCCTGGCTATTTTCTCAATTGGGTTCTGTTTTTTAAGATTTGTCCCAAATAAACAGCTGCCCCGATTAACCAGTGGCCCAAATAACCGGAATCCACTGTATCACAATTTGTGTATCTGATCAATTTACATACATGCACTAATTATAATTTGTAGAATACCATAGAATATTTTATTACGACAAGAAAGGACCAGCTCCCCATAATATATTACAGCAAAGAACTGTTTGTTAGTTATTTGGTTTTTAGGAGCATTAGCAAATAAGGCCATATTGCTCCGGTATATGCGGTGGTCATTCTCTGACCTTTCCGCATCCTCCGTATTTGGTGGTGATGGGCTGGAACCCTGGTCTAATCAAGAAGCGTGTGCTACGCACTGCTGCTCCTTCCCACCTGGCTACAGAGACGCCTTCAGCAAAGAACTGACGACACTTAACTTCAAAAGGATAAATCCATTATAGGTGAATGTTAGCATTAGTACAGGCCCATGATGCAAGAAAGCAAGCTTATACAGCATCAACAAAAAAAAAAAAAAAAATCCCATTTGACTGATCCATTTGTTACAAAATGTTTGTCTAGTTCTGCCTTCAATTTAATTAAGCTATCAACTTCCACAGAGAGAGAGATGGAAGTTTGTTCCAGCAATCAACTACCCGCTGGCAAAGGCAAACTTCTGCACTCTATTCTACAACTGTCTTTCCTCAGTTTGAATCTATGCCCCCTAAGGTTTGTAACCTGAGCAAGAGGAAGAATCCCATCGGCACTGAGCCTGTTCAGTGCCTCAATCAGATAACCTCGCAGATGCCTAGTCTTCAGAAGCTGCAATTTACAGAATTTAAACCTTTCTTCATAAGAGCACCCCTTTGTTCCCTTCACCACCCTTGGTGCCCCAGTCTCCGTACTCATTCTAGCAACTCTACATCCTTGCTAAAATGAAGCTTCCGGACCTGTATGCAGTAATCAAGGAGTGGCCTGATCACTGCCTTATACAAGGGGATAATCAACTCCTTATCGCTGCTTGCAAAATTCTTGTATATCATTGATAAGACCCACTCTGGCAGCCTGTCTACACTGCTCAGAAAAATTCATATCTGACTGCAAAATTACCACCAGTTCTCTTTCATTCTTCACTACACTAAGTGTAACACCACCCAGTTGGCACATACATTTCTCTGGGGTTACTGCTACCCATATGAAGTACTTTGCATTTGTCAATGTTAAACTTCAGTTGCCACTTCTCAGCACATCTACCCAACTTTTCAGGCACCTCCGTAGCCAGGTGGGAAGGAGCAGCAGTGCGTAGCACACGCTTCTTGATTAGACCGGGGTTCGAGCCCGTCACCACCAAATACGGAGGATGCGGAAAGGTCAGGGAATGACCACCGCATATCCCGGAGCAATATGGCCTTAGTTGCTAATGCTCCTAAAAACCAAATAACAAACAAACAAACCCAACTTTTCCAGATCCTGTTGCAGCAGCATACTGTCATTACTGTTATTAACAAACCTGCCAACCTTTGTATCACCTGCAAACTTGGACATTAAGCCTGATATACCTTCATTAATATCATTGATAAATATACAAAATGGGCCCAACACCAAACCCTGAGGGACACCACTAATAACATTAGTCCACGTAGAGCAGTATCCACTGATTACCACTCTCTATCTTCTCCCACTCAACCAGCCCTTTTCCCATTGTAGCAACTTGCCCTTAATGCCATACTGCTCCAATTTGTACAGTAGTCTTCCATGCACAACAGTGTCAAAAGCTTTCCTGAAATCCAAATATATGATATCAAAATTATTTTGACATTCAGTTCCTTTGTGACCACATCAATAATATCCAATCAAATTGGTCAGACAAGACTTCCCCCTTGACAAACCTGCTGTGTCTGAATTATTACTGCTGTCTCATCTAGATGATCCAGCAATGCTTCTTTAAACAGTGACTCCATTATTTTCCCTGAACAGAAGTCAAACTAAAAGGACTGTAATTACTTGCCACCCTTTGATTCCTCCCTTTGTGAATTGGAGATACATTTGCACATCTCCAGTCCGTGGGACTTCCCCCGAGTCCAAGGATGCTCACATAATTATGGCTAAGAGGTTTGCTTACTTCCTTTGCCACCTCCTTTAATATAACTGGATAGATCCCATCTACCCCAGGTGCCTTTCTTATATATAACTTCAACAATTTCTCCTCCACTTTAATTTGTTATTACAAAATCATTTAACTCCCTGTTAGAATTTGATAAACATCTAGTCATCTCCTGCTTGAACAACTCCTCATGTGCAAATATAGATGTAATACTCATTTAGTTTGGCAGCTATAGTCTACAGTCAAACCATTAATATTAAGTAGACCAATCTGACTCATCCCCTTCGTTTTAGGTTCATATAAATAAAGAAATCTTTTCTGTTTTCTTTGCATCATTTGCCAAAGATTTTTCGTGATCTGTCTTTGCTTGCCTAACCTCTTTTGTGACTTGATTACAGACTAGTTTGTATATACCATAGGCTTCTGTGTCGCCTGACAATTTATGTGCATCCCATGCATTTCTCTGCGACGAGTCTCAATAGTTCATCTGACGTCCATTTGGGCCTAAACCTAGAGCAGTATTTCTTAGAACAAAAAGCCTAGTGGCTTCCAAAATTACTTCCTCGAATGTTTCGCATTTACAATTTGCTGGTGGTAACATCATCCAGTTGGTCATTGTACAGAACCTTAAAAATTTTTGAGACCACTGTAATCGCCTTTATGAAAGCAAATCCCTTCCCTTTACCCCAGATGGTAGTTACATCTTTAAGTAAATCCCACATCAGTACACTGTGATCACTGTTTCCTAGTGGTTCCTTTATCTGTAAATTCTTAATGCATGAATAACACTGCTGATAATCAGATCAAGAGTGTTAACCCCTCTTGTTGTCTCTCTAAAATGCTGCTATAGAAAATCATCCGATAAATCCACAAAAGACTTGCTAGTGTACGAGTGACCAATCCACAAGTTCTAGTTTATATCTGGGAAGTTAAAATCCCCCATTATAAGACACTGATTTACTGGCCTACTGTATTTCTCTATATAATTTTGATTGTATTCATCAGACCTATAACAAACTCGTACCCTCATTTTTGCTTTCCCAGTGCTTATGTCACCAAACTGACTCAAAATTGCACTGTCAATCTATGTCAACTGGATGCACTTCTTTAGATTTTATGTGGTTCTTAACTAACAGCATAACCCTCCATCCTTATCCTTTCTGTACACATTGTACTTCCCAAATTCCAATTCTGCATTCCAATTCTTATATCTAAGTGACACCACATCTCTGATATCCCAACAATATCTGCCTTAGTTGTCTTAACCAGCACTTCAAATTCATCAGATTTATTTATTATACTCCTAGCACTGGTGTACATGCAAGTATACATGCACCTGTTCTTACTCTTAGTTACTCTAACACAGCCCATGTATTTATTTGTTTCACAACCCCCAGCAGTTCCTGAAATCCCCAGCAACTGGCTTTCTGGCTGCTGCTCATTCCAATAGAAGTAGTGCAAGAATCATTTCTATCTCTGCCTGCGGCTACTGTTAATCTATTAGTCTGTGACCCCCCCTTAAGATGGCAGTTTTCTGACCTACATAATATTGCCTCTATAGCATCAGCAAATATTCTTGCACCCTTTCTATTTAAGTGTATCCCATCCCTGTAGAAGCATCTCTCCTGTTAACAAGCACAGAACGCTGAGGAAAATTCTACCCCATGAGCCCTGCACAACCTTACCAGGGCCGAACTGATTGACAAGACTCTCATCATATACTCCTTTCTATCGTGTCTGGGCAGGATTGCAGACACTAAATGTTGTTCTTTGCTACTGAAATATCACAAGAAATTTCAAATATTCTGGGAAAATTCTTTCCAGAGACAAGGCTCAGGTAACTATGGATATAATTAAAAAATTTAGGTTATGAATTGTTTTCAAAAATCATCTTATTCACTGGATATAGCCCCATTGGATTACTACCCATTTTCTGCACAAAAAAAAAAAAAAAACTTTCAGACAAATGTGGTCTTAAAGTGATTAAGACCAAGGCAGTGGGGCTCTAAGTAAAGGGTATAAAAAAGATGAGGAAATGCTTCATCAAATTCCAGATTGCTTCATTCTCTCTATGGCAGGTCAGAAAATTTTCAGACATCTCTTATAAAGATTAAAAACAAAAAAAATTTAAACTGTAAAAATAAAATTTAAGAACTCAATGAACAAAAACATGATTGTTGTGGTCCTGTTTGAAGAAACTGGCTATTATATCTTTGAGATAAAAAATGAATAAACTGGTTAAAAAAAAAAAAAATTTTTTTGTATTCAATAAAAGGATATAATCTTCAATTTTAGCACCAAGGTCATCAGCATCATACGGACCATCTGACATATCTATAAAAGAAAAAAATTTTACATTGAAGAAGAACACCAGTTTAATAAATTAAAATATTAAAAATATTACAAAGACCTTTCATAAAATTGTCAACAGTAATGGTATATAATGTAACATATATTCTATAAAAGTCATTATTAAGCATTCTTTCAGATAGCTATGATCATTCAAAAATCAGAACATTGTGGTAGCAAACTGTTCATGCGTTGGGCTGTCACTTCTTGAACCAACTGTAGTTTCCAGGCAAATAACTGAAGCCTTTGGTGGAGAACATCATGTATAACTGATTTTGGTATTTGAAATTTTACATGTGCCATATGAATTTGACTTGGCTGGGCTTTGGTGGAATGCTACATGAATTTCTCAACAACTTTGAGTGATGTTCACGGCTGTTAACTTTAGAATGGAACAGGGTAAAAATTTTCATATATTTAATCATCCAAGCATAATTGCTACTAACACTCTTTTTCATACACCCTATGATGAAAACAAATGAGGATGAAAAATTGATGAGGCAATTAGGAAAGCATGTGATGTTCTGTCTATGATTTATAGGCCCTTTGCAAGAAGGAGGAGAGTAATACAGTCTCACCACCATCTTCTTTTATAGCAGATGGTGGTGAGACTGTATTTTGAATACTTTATTCGGTATCTGAGATTTACAGCTAAAAAAGAGACCAGAATTTCTACAGAGATAGTTCAGAAAAGGGTGAGCAGCACTATTCTATGTCCATATGAAGAATGGCCTAGAATAGAGATTCTCAAACTGTGGTGTGTAGACCTCTGAGGATCCACAGAAATACAGGGTGTCTGCAAATAAAGTCTGAAATTTGTTATCAGTATTTAAAAACTAAAAAAATAAATATATAAATAAATAAACGTGGGAGTCTGAAACATTTTAGAGCTAAAAGGTCTGCTACAAAGCTTAGCATCTATATAGCTTGTTTTGGAGGGGGGAGCAGTTGTTGTGGGGGTTTCATGGTGCATAAGCTACTTTGGCTATAATGCACCTATTCATTAATTATAAAAAGGAAAACAGAAAGTCTTGTAAAGTCTCAAAAAGTCCTTAATCAGAAAAGATTAAAAATTCCAGTTTGCTTGAGGAAGTGGAAAAAGTCAGAAATATTGGCCTTGTCACCAATCAGATTCTCTAGAGTTACTGGTTGATGAAAGTTAACCATTGACTGCAGGGTTGAAATTGTCTTGTTTATAATTAGGGCAGTCAATGAGAATGTGTTTAACAGTCAGATTTATATAACAATGTGGCACTGTGGTGGATCACCTCCTGTGAGTATATGAATGTGGGTCAGGTGAGTATGAAGTATTCTTACTCTTGAAAGTATTACTCCTTGCCTTGATGTACAGACACTGGAGTGCCAGATTTTAGGATCCTGCCTAATCTGAAAGAGTTTATTATTAGTTTGAGAATGCCAAAGTGCTGTCCATTCTGATAGGCATGTAGCATGAATTATTAGTGCATAGTCTGATGCTGGAACAGGGATATTGATTAAATCTAAGATGGTTGGATTTTTTGCAGCTTTATCGGCCAGTTCATTGCCCAGTTCGCTACCAGTGTGTGTGCCGGAATCCAACAGAAGGTAAACAGTTGGTAACGTTCTTCAGTCTGCAGTAATAATCTTCTAATTTCATTTATAACAGGGTGAACTTTATCTGAGGAATTACATAAAGCCTTGATGAGCTGAGGGAATCAGTGTAAATTACAGATTTTAAGAAACAGTCAGAACAGAGTTTTTGTAAAGCTAGTTTAATTGCAAATAATTTAGCTGAAAAGATACTGACTTCAGAAGGAAGGGATGCTGATATAATTGTATTCAAAAACATTGCAGCTGCTCCAACGTTTGAATTGGATTTAGAGCCATCTGTGTATATTGGGAAAAAAATCAATATATCTTTGAGTATGAACTGCATGAAGTTGTCAGATATTTGATGCTTGCAAAATATTCTTTCCCCATTGACAGAGATAAGTGTCACAGGTCAGTATAGGAGGCGGAACCCATGGTGGATGGATGAAAACATTTCAAACCTGCATTAGTTCAAGAAGGCGAAGACCAACTGGTTTTACTATGCTAGATTTATTTCTGTACAGATTTTCTATTGGTGAATTGAAAAGGTATGACTGAATGGGGTGTGAGGCAAATCTTTGCATCTTGACAGTGAACTTCAGCAATTTCCTATGTAAAGATAGTGGGGGCATTAATGTAAAGGCTATGTGCTGGCAATGTTCTGAATGCATCAAGTGCAATTTTCAGTGTTGAACTGTATCAAGCCAGTGTAATGTGCTCTTTCTGGCAGAATCATAGATGGGAGCTCCAAAATCAAGACAGGATCTGATTAATGCTATTTATAATTGAAGTAGGGATGTACAATCTGCACCCCATGTTAGGGCAGATAGTGCTCTCAGTATGTTTATCTTTTTTAGACAAGCGGTACATACCTTTTTAATGTGCTCTAAGAATTTTTTTTTTTTAATGTTCCTATAGTACTTAGTACCATGCATGGGTTGGAGGCTGAGAAGAAGATATTTGTTGACATTATACTCAAACTTCTTTAGACAGTAATTTTCAGGAAATACGTATGAAGGTTGTTCCAGAAAACGGCAGTTGAATGAATAAATGAGGAAGATGAAAAGTTGGTTCTTTGAGTGTGAATTTGAACAGTAAATGGATGATTGGCTGGTGGCGGCATGTGTTCGGACTGTTTCGAAAGAGAGAGAGAGAGAGAGAGAGAGAGAGAGAGCAGGAATTATAGAAGCCAATTCAGAAGAACAGTGCCCGTGGAAGTATCTGTAGAAAAGGCATGCAGCAGCAACAGTACGTCTATGAGACAGAGAGTGGAGAAACTGTTATAGATGAGTCATTAATTAACCTAATGAATGGAATCTAAAGGCCTGAGAGAGGTTTTGGGGGCACCTCCCCAGATGTAGGAACAATATTCCATGGTAGGATGGATTTGCGATTTGTACAGAGTGAACAGCTGTTTGGAAGAAAAGTAATACCGAAAGTGAAAGAGAAAACCAAGTTTTTTAGATGCAGAGGGAGCAATATTTGTAATTTGCTTGTGCCAAGAGAGCCACTGGAGAATTAGCGGCACGTGTTCGGACTGTTTCGAAAGAGAGAGAGAGAGAGAGAGAGAGAGAGAGAGCAGGAATTATAGAAGCCAATTCAGAAGAACAGTGCCCGTGGAAGTATCTGTAGAAAATATAGATACTTCCACGCAGCAGAAACAGTACGTCTATGAGACAGAGCGGAGAAACGGTTATAGATCAGTCATTAATTAACCTAATGAATGGAATCTAAAGGCCTGAGAGAGGTTTATTGAATATTCCATGGTAGGATGGATTTGCGATTTGTACAGAGTGAACAGCTGTTTGGAAGAAAAGTAATACCGAAAGTGAAAGAGAAAACCAAGTTTTTTAGATGCAGAGGGAGCAATATTTGTAATTTGCTTGTGCCAAGAGAGCCACTGGAGAATTACCTGGAGATCAGCATTTAAGGAATTGGTAGCAGATATTTGAGAAGTTGAGGATGATTGGGCAGTTCAAGGTTTCTCAAACTGGAAAGTGGAATGCAATGTGCTATCATCAGCAAAACTATGGATAGGATTTCCAGTCAATGGAAGGTCATTAAATTACAAGAGCAAAAGAGTGGGGGAAAGAACTGAACCTTGGGGGACACCAACATTAGTGCAGAAGTTAGAAGACAGAGAGAAAACTGGATAACCAATTACAAAAAAACTGTTGGAAAACCATAAGATGGAAGCTTGTTTAGAAGACCTTTATGCCATACACGATCAAAAGCCGTTGAGATGTCAAGAGCAACTGCTTATGTTTCACCGAACTTTTCCATTGAATTTGTCCATAAATGGGTAAAATAAGCCAGCATATCATCAGTGGATCGACACTGATGGAATCCATACTGGCGATCGTTGATCAGACGGAAGGTTTCTAGGTAGTTTAAGAGTTGGCAGTTAATTGATTTCTCCATTACTTTAGAAAGAGTAGAAGTAATTGCAATGGGACGATAATTGTATGGGAGAGATTTATCACCCTATTTAGGAACTGGCTGGATATGATCAAATTTCCAAGCAGAAGGAAAAACACTTTTGGAATAAGAAAGTGAAAAAAGGCGGCAAAGAATAGGAGTAAGTTCAGAATGCACCAAGTGCAATCCTCAGTGCACTGTGTTGAATTGGTTCAAGCTAACTCTTTCTGGCAGAATCATAGATGGGAACTCCATAATCAAGATAGATCTGATTAATGCCCTGTATAATCAAAGCAGATAGTGCACTCAGCATATTTATCTTTTTTAGACAAGTGGTACATACCTTTTTAATGTGCTCTAAGAAATTTAATTTATTGTCCAGAATTAATCCTAGAAATCTGATGTCATTAGTGACTGGGATGGAGATACTAGATATTTGAAGTTCAGGTTCCGGATGAAACTTGCGTTGTCTACAAAAATGGATAGCAACTGTTTTCTGCTGCGAGAGTCGATAGCCGTTGATGCTGGTCCATTGCTGTATTTTATTTTATTTTTTTAATGAAAACCCCAAACATGAGAGGTATCAAAACCTATAGTACTTACTACAGTGCATGGGTTGAAGGATCTACCAAAGCATCTACCAAAAAAAAAAAAAAAAAAAAAAAAAAAAGCTATCACTCATACCGAACCCCATCACCAAAAATTGAAATGGGATAGTATCCAATTCATTCCAATGATCAACAAAGTGCTGCCTGAAAGTAAACTTTAAGTTCAGCCTTCTGTTACTCCTCAAAATTTTGTATTTCTATCTCCCTGATTCTTCTCTTCTACCAGTGAAAATATACCTCCCTTATTTCTTCTACTGTTCCTCTTTGGGGCCTTATATACCTCTATCAAGTCCCTCCCACCCTCCTATAAGATGACTAGTTACCAAACTTTGCACTCCACACTTTTCAGCCATTCTTCATATGGTTATTGATTATCACTCCTCACCAATCTGGCTGCGCTTCTTCAAACTCATTCTAGAAACTCAACATATTTCTTCAAGTGTGGCCTCAGTGCTAAACACTATTCTAAATGTGGGCTCGCCATCATCTTATATAGAGGGACAGTGACATTCTTTTTTCCCTATTTATGATGGTCCTATATATCACAGACAGGATACCATACACTTTCCTAGTCACTTGTTTACATCTGCAGTAGTCTGACTGTGGAATTTGCATACATTCATATCAAGACAATCTTGGGTCTGTTAAGATCCCACATGCAAGATGATAGTAGCTAACTTTAGACAGGACACTGGTTGTACAATCTGTTTTCCTTGTTAATCTAGTTGAGATTTGAATTTTCCATTGCTATTATAATAGTCATTATAACTGTAGATTGGCTGATTGGTTCGTTGGTTAGAGACTTAGCACATCATCTGAAATGGCAGTAGATGAGCTAGCTATACATTTTCTGTACAGTGTGTGCTTACAGGTTGAAAAATCCAAAATAACTCACAGGGCTAAAATCATACTCCTGAAAAAATTGGATAACTACTCTGACTAGAGGTTTAACCCAGTGACTTTCTTATTATATACATAATGAGCAAGCCAAACATATGTTTTTGTTTATTATGTATAAACTGAATGATCACTGAATTATGATCACCTACCTAATTCTTCGTAGGTCCTCCTTTTTCCCTCAGTACAGCAGCTATCTGATGTGGCATTGATTCAACAAGATGTTGGAAGCGTTCAGGAGGTATGGCCAACCAAGCTGTGTGTAATGCGGCCAGCAATGCAAGTATGGAGGTAATTGGTGTATCCAGATGCCTGATATGTTTTTCCACAGTGTCAAATAAGTGCTCTATGGGATTGATATCGGGGAGTTCAGAGGCCAATCAATATGCTGGAAGTCAGAACTGTGTCCCTCAAACCATTCCTGCACAAGTGTCCGATGGCTCAGTGCATTGTCATCTTGGAAAACACCATCGCCATTCGGGAAAAAATATATATAACATAGCAGGGTGCACACAGTGAGCAAGCAGTTGACAATAGCGGAGACCACTGATACATTGTTCCACATGCAGGGCTCCAAGTTCCTGCCAATGAAACATGCCCCACACAACAGCCTCCACTGGCCTGCACTTTTGATACCATGAAGGATGGATCAAGAGCTACATGTTGTTGATGCCAAATCTGTACACGACCATCCACAGTGTGGAGTAAATAACGTGACTCATCCAACCAGCACACCTTCTTCCAGTCTTCTAACATCCAATTTGCATGCTCTTTGCACCAGGCAAGTCTTTTAAGCCAATAAACCCTAGTTAGGAGAGAATGCCACAGGGGTTGTCTGCTGGTATAGCCCATACATGCAATGCATAGTCATCCAGATATTGTTCTGGGTTAGCATTAGCATTAGTAGAGGCATTTGATGCAAGAAAGCAAGCTTATGCAGCATCAGCCAAAAAAAAAAAAAAAAAACCACTTCCACTTCACCCCTCTGTTCGTTCAAAATACCTGTCCAGCTGAGCCTTAAACTTATTTAGGCTATCAACCTCCACCACAAGGGATGGAAGTCTGTTCCACCAACCAACCACCCGCTGGCTAAAGACAAATTTCCGCACGTCTATCCTACATCTGTCTTTCCTCAATTTGAATTTATGCCCTCTCAGGTGATTATTCTGAGCTAGAGGAAGAATCCCATCAGCATTGAGCATGCTTAAACCATTCAAGGCTTTATACACCTCTATCAGATCACCTCGCTGGTGCCTAGTCTCCAGACACTGTAATTTGCAAAATTTAAGCCTTTCTTCGTAAGAGCACCCCTTTGTTCCATTCACTAATCTTGTTGCCCTTCTCTGTACTCGTTCCAGCAGCTCTACATCCTTCTTGAAATGAGGCCTCCAGACCTGTATACAGTACTCTAGGTGTGGCCTGACCATCGCCTTATACAATGGAATAATCACCTCCTTATCCCTGCTGGAAAAATTCCTGTATATCATTGACAATACTCCATGAGCTACTCTTGCAGCCCGTCTGCACTGCTCAGAGAACTTCATATCTGCCTGCACAACCACCCCCAAGTCCCTTTCATTCTCTACCACTGTCAGTGTTGTACCACAGAGTTGATACGTTGCTCTGGGGTTGCTGTTTCCCATGTGTAGTACTTTACATTTGTCAATGTTAAACTTCATTTGCCACCTCTCAGCCCATCTGCTAAACCTTTCCAGATCCTGTTGCAGCAGCCTAGTGTCAGTAGTGTCCTTGACAACCCTGCCAACCTTTGTATCGTCTGCAAACTTGGACATTAATCCCGATATACCATCATCAATATCATTTATAAATACAGAAAACAATAATGGACCCAACACTGAGCCCTGAGGGACTCCACTAATAACATCAGTCCACGATGAGCAGTGTCCATTGATTACCACTCTCTGTCTTCTCCCCCTCAACCACCCCTTTATCCATAGCAGCAATTTGCCTCCAATGTCACACTGCTCCAATTTGTGTAGCAGTCTTCCATGTGCAACAGTATCAAAAGCCTTTCTAAGATCCAAGTATATAATATCAAAGTTATTCCCTGCATCCAGTTCTTTTGTGACTGCATCATAGTATCCAATCAAGTTGGTCAGGCAAGACTTCCCCTTAACAAAACCATGCTGTGTCTGGGCTATAACTGAAGTCTTGTCTAAATGATCCTGCAGTGCTTCTTTAACCAGTGCCTCCATTAATTTTCCTGGAACAGAAGTTAAGCTCACAGGTCTATAATTACTTGTGTCAGCCTTTGATCCTCCTTTGTGAATTGGGGTCACATTTGCACATTTCCAGTCTATGGGTACCTCCCCTGAGTCCAACGAAGCTCTCATAATTATGGCTAAGGGTTTGCTTACTTCCTTTGCTGCCTCCTTTAATATAACTGGATAGATCCCATCCACCCCGGGTGCCTTTCTTGTGTTTATCTTCAACAGTTTCTCCTCCACTTTACTCCCAGTTATTTCAAGATTCTGTAACTTACTGCTAGAGTTGAATACACCTCTGGCATTCCCCTCGATGAATAACTCCTCATGTGTGAATGTCGATGCAAAATATTCATTTAGTTTGTTAGCCACCTGAGCAGGATCATCAACACTTGACCCATCAATATCAAGTGGACCAATCTGATTCATCCCTTTCCTTCTAGAGTTTACATAAGTAAAGAACTCTTTGCATCCCTTGCCAAGGATTTCTCGTAATCTGCCTTCGCCTGCCTAACCTCCTTTGTAACTTGGTTGCATATCAACTTGTATCTATCATAGGCTTCTGTGTCATGTGTTAATTTGTAAGTATCCCATGCATTTTTCTTCTCTGCCATATGCCTCATTAGTTCATCTGACATCCATTTTGGCCTAAACCTTGAACAATATTTCTTTGTTGGTATGTAAAGCCTAGTAGCTTCCAAGATAAGTTCTTTGAATGCTTCCCATTTTGAATTTGCTGTTGGTAACATCATCAGTTGGTCCCACTGTATAGAATTTAAATACTGTCTCAGTCCATCGTAGTCGCCTTTACGGAAGCAATAACCCTTCCCTTTACCCCTAATGGTAGTTACCTCTTTGAGTAAATCCCACTTCAGCACACTGTGATCACTGCCACCTAGTGGTTCATTTATCTGCAGATTCTTAATGCATGAAGAATCACTGCTGATAATCAAATCAAGAGTATTACTCCCTCTAGTTGCCTCCCGAACATGCTGATGTAGAAAACAATCATCCAATAAATCCACAAAAGCCCTGCTAGTGTGTGAGTATCCAGCCCCCAAATTCCAGTCAATATCTGGGAAATTAAAATCTCCCATTATAAGACACTCTGATTTACTGGCCCACTCTATTTCCCTGTACAGTTCCTTATTATACTCATCAGAGTCATTAGGCCTATAGCACACTCCTACTCTCAATTTTGATCTCCCAATGTTTATGTCACACCAAACTGACTCCACACTGCACTGTCCAGCGATGTCGACTGGCTTCACTTCCTTGGTTTTTATGTGTTTCTTAACTAATAGCATAACACCTCCCCCCTTCCTATCCTGTCTATCCTTTCTGTAGACGTTGTACTCCCCAAATTGCAGTTCCGCATCCCTTATATCTGTGTGACACCACGTCTCTGATATCCCAACAATATCTGCCTTCGATGTTTTGAGCAATACCTCAAATTCATCAAATTTATTTACTAAACTCCTAGCATTGGTGTACACGCAAGTATACCTGCACCTGTTTCTATTCTTAGCTACCCTAACACAACCCATGTGTTTACTTGTACCACAATGGCTCCCAGCAGTCTCTGAAATACCATGCATCTTGTTTTTCAGGCTTCTGCTCATTCTAATAGAAGCAGTGCAAGAATCTCTTTCACCTCTGCCAGTGGCTACTGTCAATCTATTGGTCTTTGTCTCCCCCCAAGCTAGCAGTTTTCCGACCCACCTAACACTGCCTCGATAGCATCAGCAAATATTCTTGCACCTTTCTATTTAAGTGTATCCCATCCCTGTAGAAGCAATCTCTCCTGTTAACAAGTACAGTCCAGGCTGAAAAAAATTCTACCCCTTGAGCCTTGCACAATCTTTCCGGGGCCGAATTGATCGACAAGGCTCTCATCATATACTCCCTCCTATCGTGTCTGGGAAGAATTGCAGACACTTTCAAATTCAACCCTAATTCTCGGCTTTTGTTCAACAGTGACCTGTACTTGTTAAGTAATTCTGCCGGTCTCCTACTCTTAATATTGGGTTGGTCCATGTTGTATTGGTAGTCAACTCTTCAAGAGTGCTGAGCCTGTTTGCCTGTATGAGTCATCAGACCTAGCGCTCACCTCTAACATCAACCTTTCGCTGACCTTTGCAGTTTTGCCGTTGGGTCGTTGTTTGACCATTTTGATGCCAGTTCTGATACATTTTAACTATGGCAACTCTCGAACACCCCACTAGTTCAGCCATTTGGGAAATCAAGGCACCAGCTCATCAAGCACCCGCAATCTATCCTTTATCAAAGTCCAATAAATTCTTCCTTTTATCCATCACACTCAATTTCATTACCTACTGAACCACTGACATCTTATCTATGCTATGTAGGTCAATGCTATGTAAGATGCACTCTTGTACCTTACATGGTCAACGGGTCGCATTCAGTTTTCATAGGGGTGGTGATAATTTAGTGATCACACACACACACAAATTTATTTAATTCAATATATATAGCATAAAATGGAGGTGAATATCTGCAACCTACAAAGGACCCTATCAGCCTCTATATATAGAGCAAAGCCAATCAAAATCATAACAATCCATATTTACAAAATACCAAAATACAGAAAAATACCAAATTTTAACAGTTATTATTGAAATAGGCTTATATTGAAAGGCATGTCATCGTGGGGCTAGCAACTCTCAATATATGCCATCAATAACAATTTATGGTATATGTTTCTGATAATTATATGCCAGCCTAACCGTATTATGATATACTAAATATATAAATAATAGTATTAAGTTTTTATTAGATTATGCAAAGCTGAATTTTGATTTGATAATAGTTCACATTATAATCAGTTATCCGAAATTACGTAATATGAAAATAACACAAAATTTCCATACATGCATTGGATCCATAAATTTAACAAGTCTCCTGTACCGTTCAGATTTATAACTTCTTGCAGAGATAGTTATGTAAAAATACCACATAAAAAGCTAGAATCTTTGTTAAAAATTATATTGGAAAATGTGGGTGATTCTCAAATTATTTTAAAAAATAATATGGTATTGGATTATCTGAATACCAATTCAGCAGGTATTAGACATATCGGAACATGTGACTTTAAAAATATTTTCACTAGTATATCACATGACAACTTAAAAAAAGTATTCAGTGAATATTATAATGCATATAATAGGGTTATATCTTGTGATAAGTATTACTGGGATAAGTATTACTGGATAATTTAATGATAAGTATTACTGGATAATTTAATGATAAGTATTACTGGATAATTTAATGATAAGTATTACTGGATAATTTAATAGACTTATGATTATTTAATTGCTATATCATCAATGGTAGTACAGTATATAGACAGCATATGGATATAGCTAAGGGAGCATGTAGTTTGTGTATTGTAGCTAATCTGTATTTGCATCAACTATGAATGTAAATTTAGAAAAAGTACAATACTTTATAGATGGAGTATGTTGGCAGCCACATTAATGCTAATGCTAAATGTGGCTGCCAACATACTCCATTTATTTATACACTCAAGCTGCAATTCTGTAGGATAAAAGATAGCCATTTCCTGTAAAAAAATTAGGCTCATTAATAGCTATAAGGCCATCAATATATCTATAAAGTATTTCTAGATATAGATATTGAAATTACAAATGAGAAAGTAGAAATTAAAGTATATGACAAACAGATTTTAAATTTGAGACAGTTAACCTCACACACTGGCATTCAAACATCTCCCATAGAATTCATAGTAATATAATTTTATTGATAGCATGAAGATTAATTAGAATATGCAATAGTTTCGAAAATATTTTAGTTTCACTAAAAGAATTTATTAATAAGCTTCGGAAAAATGGTTTCCCTCTTAAATTTATATTTAAGCATCTATTTAGAGCTGTTTTTATAGCTATGAAATTATAGCATGAAAATATTAACCCTAATACAGTGGTTAAAAGTTAGAGAAATACTAATGAGAGGCCTTCATCCTACAGTGGATTGAAAATGGCTGATGATGATTAGGCACTTCCACAGAACTGTTGATCTGTGTCTAACACTCTGAAAAAGTTGTACACATAGTTTTTCTATGGGAAGGAATGAATTTGTAATTTTATTCTTATTTATGAGTCAATTTATATTTTGTATTGATATTTAGTATTAGTATTTGGTGTTTTTTCATCATTTTATATGATAATTGGTTTCTGTTGCTTATTTTTCAATTTAACATTTGGTTTATGTAGCTTAAATTTTTTTTTGTCGGCATTTGATTTTTGTTCAGAGGTCGCTGCTGTCCACATTGTTTTTAATTGAATGAAGAGTGATCTGTGATTTTGTTTGACCATGGAAGGAGCTTTAAAATTTCTTCCATTTCATGTAGCAGCTTGAATGTATCCACGTTTTTTTGTAAGTTCTGATGCATTGGCAAGGATTGCTTTGTTCTTTAAGATGGTCACTCGGTACATAATACAGGCAATTTTAATTATTCTGTCTTTTAATTTTAGCATTTAGCATTAGTAGAGGCATATGATGCAAGGAAGCAAGCTTATGCAGCATCAATCAAAAAAAAAAAAAAAAAAAAACCACTCCCATTTCACCCCTTCTTTCGTTCTAAATACCTGTCCAGCTCAGCCTTAAATTTATTTAGGCTATCAACTTCCACAACAAAAGATGGAAGTCTGTTCCAGTAATCAACTACCTGCAAGCTAAAGGCAAACTTCTGCACATCTATCCTACAACTGTCTTTCCTCAATTTGAATTTATGTCCTCTCAGGTGATTATTCTGAGCAAGAGGAAGAATCTCATCAGCATCGAGCATGCTCAAACCATTCAAGGTTTTATACACCTCAATCAGATCACCTCGCAGGTGCCTAGTCTCCAGACACTGTAATCTGCAAAACTTAAACCTTTCTTCGTAAGAGCAACCCTTTGTTCCATTCACTAATCTTGTTGCCCTTCTCTGTACTCGTTCCAACAGTTCTACATCCTTCGTAAAATGAGGCCTCCAGACCAGTATACAGTACTCAAGGTGTGGTCTGACCATTGCTTTATACAAGGGGATCACCTCTTATCCCTGCTAGAAAAATCCTGTATATCACTGACAAGACACAATGACGCTACTCTTGCAGACTCTCTGCACTGCTCAGAAAACTTCATATCTGCCAGCACAATTACCCCCAGGTCCTTTTCATTCTCTACCACTGTCAGTGAAGTACCACAGAGTTGATATGTTACTCTGGGGTTACTGCTTCCCGTATGTAGTACTTTACATTTGTCAGTGTTAAACTTCATTTGCCACCTCTCAGCCGATCTGCTCAAATTTCCTAGATCCTGTTGCAGCAGCGTAGTGTCATTAGTGTCCTTAACAACCCTGCCAACCTTCATATCAGGTGGTACATGACTTTCATCAACCGGTGAAATACCACCACTTTGCTTATTGGAGGCTTGAAGTGGTGAAACCCATGTTTGGTCTCTAGAGCAAAGTTTCCGGCATCCCCCTCTCCCCATACTTCTCCTTCAAACCATGCACGGTACTAAGTACGATAGGTTTTGATACTCTTCGTGTTTGGGGTTTTCATAAAAAAAAAAAAAAAAAAAAAACTTGGACATTAAGCCTGATATACCATCATCAATATCATTAATAAATACAGAAAATAATGGACCCTACACTGAACCCTGAGCGACTCCACTAATAACATTAGTCCACGAAGAGCAGTGCCCATTGATTACCACTCTCTGTCTTCTCCCACTGAACCATCCCTTTATCCACAGCAGCTATCTGCCTCCAATGCCACACTCCTCCAATTTCTGAAGCAGTCTTACATGTGCAACAGTATCAAAAGCCTTTCTAAGATCCAAATATATAATATCAAAGTTATTGCCTGCATCCAGTTCCTTTGTGACCACATTGTAGTATCCAATCAAATTGGTCAGGCAAGACTTCCCCTTAACAAAACCATGCTGTGTCCAAGCTATAACTGAAATCTTGTCTAGATGATCCTGCAGTGTTTCTTTAACCAGTGCCTCCATTAATTTCCCTGGAACCGAAGTTAAACTAACAGATCTATAATTACTTGTGTTGCCCTTTGATCGCCCTCTGTGAATTGGGGTCACATTTGCACATCTCCAGTCCATGGGTACTTCCCCTGAGTCCAGTCCAGGGAAGCTCTCATAATTATGGCTAAGGGTTTGCTTACTTCCTTTGCTGCCTCCTTTAATATAACTGGATAGATCCCATCCACCTCAGGTGCCTTTCTTGTGTTTATCTTCAACAATTTCTCCTCCACTTTACTTTCCGTTATTTCAGTTATTACAAGATTATCTAGCTCACTGCCAGAGTTTAATTCACCTCTGACATTCCCCTCCCTGAATAACTCCTCATGTGTGAATGTAGATGGAAAATACTCATTTAGTTTGTTAGCCGCCTGAGCAGGACCATCAACAGTTGAACTATCAATATCCAGTGGACCAATCTGATGCATGGTCCTGCTCAGGTTTTGTCATCCTTTATAATCTCCTTTGTGGTTGGTTACATTAACTGGCCCACTCTATTCCCTGTACAGTTGCTTATTATACTCATCAGAGTCATTAGGCCTATAACACATTCCTACTCTCAATTTTGATCTCCCAGTGCTTATGTCACACCAAACTGACTCGACACTGCACTGTTCAGCGATGTCGACTGGCTGCACTTCCTTGGATTTTGTGTTCCTTAACTAACAGCATAACACCTCCTCCCTTCCTGTACACATTGTACTCCCCAAATCACAGTTCTACATTCTTTATATCTCTGTGACACCAGATATAAAGAATGTATCTGATATCCCAACAATATCTGCCTTTGATGTTTTGACAAACACCTCAAATTCATCAAATTTATTTACCAAACTCCTAGCATTGAACTGGAACAGGTGCATGTATACTTGCGTATACATGCACCTGTTCCTATTTTTAACTACCCTAACACAACCCATGTGTTTACTTGTACCTCAATGACTCCCAGCAGTCTCTGAAATATCCTGCATCTTGTTTTCCAGGCTTCTGCTCCTTTCAATAGAATCAGTGCAAGAATCACTTTCACCTCTGCCAGTGGCTACTGTTAATCTATTAGTCCTTGTATCCCCCGAAGCTAGCAGTTTTCCGACCCACCTAACACTGCCTCGATAGCATCAGCAAATATTCTTGCACCCTTTCTATTTAAGTGTATCTCATCCCCTAGAAGCAGTCTCTCCTATTAACATTAGAGCAATTCGAGGGAGATTGAGATATTATTTCTCTCCTTTAACCTTACTTCTGAAACATAATTCGTTTAATTATAATATGTACATGCTTCTTTACACACAATGAATTACTAGGAACCCTGCTAAGGGATGGGGCTTTACACCCCCGGTAATTTTACAAAGTAGTTTATATTCATTTTCTTTGCCTTTGCTCTTATCTATATACTATCTAACTCTAATATCTTATGCCTCAAAATCTATTAGAGCAATTCGAGGTAGATTGAGGTAATATTTCTATCCTTGCACCTATTCCTTTCGGCTGGATACTGGTTTATACCATTGCTTTGCTATTTACCTGTTCATTTTTCTTAAGAAACAGAAACACTTGTGTATATATTTTAATAATGTTTAAATTTTTTGGCCATCTGTAGGGCTAGCAGTTATTTTTTCCAGTATGAACTGATTATAATATGAACTATTATCAAATCAAAATTCAGCTTTGCATAATCTAATAAAAACTTAATATTATTATTTATACTATACTTAGTATATAATAATATGGTTAGGCTGGCATATAACTAGCAGAAACAGATAGCATAAGTTGTTATTGATGGCATATATTGAGAGGTGCTAGCCCCATGATGACATTCCTTTCGATGTAAGCCTATTTCAATAATAACTGTTAAAATTTGATATTGTTGGTAAAATTTGATATTTTTCTGTATTTTGGTATTTTGTAAACATGGAATTACAGCACTCTCTTGATTAACGGGGACACTTCAAGACTCCAAATTTAAAAAAAATTTAAAAAAATCAATCAGAAATCAAAAAATTCAAGTAATAACTAGAATGGGTATAAACAGATATTTTGCAAAAACAGATATTTTGTCGTTAATAAGCGACAATCGGCATTATAAGTCGTCATTGAGAGATTAGTGCACCTATTATCTTGCAATCCCTGCTGTCTTCACATCCGTCACTCAAAAAAAAAAAAAAAAAAAAGAGACCAAATGTTTAGTTTGTTTTGGTGCGTTGCATCAATTGTTGTGTTCCGTTGCAGTGCAAAAGGACAAATTTTGTTTCGTTATTTATGTCAGTGATGTCGGAATTTTTTTATAGTATTTTTTTTTTTTTTGTTTAGAAATCGCAAAAATGATGGGTAAACGCAAAAAAATTGTGTTTTCAGTTAAACAAAAAATAATTATTCAAAAGTTTAAAAATTATTCAAAAGTTTAAAAATGGTGCATCTGTTAAATCTCTAAGGAATCATTATAATAAAGATGTATCAAAATGGCCAAACATTAACAAGTGTCGCATGGAATTCAGATTTGTCAATAATATGGTAGCAATATGTTATTAGTCATTCCCAAGTTACGTAAAACACGATGAAGTAAGAAGTACTGGAACGTATCCTTACGAATGTCGGGGACTTTTGTATTTTTGGATTAACCTGGAAATCGATTATCCGGGATTTGTTTTTTAGCATCTATTCAGGAACATCGAGAGTCTACTGTATATGATTTTGACTGGCTTTGCTCTATATATAGAGGCTGATGGGGTCCTTTGTAGGTTAGCATTAGAATTAGTAGAGGCATATGATGCAAGAAAGCAAACTTATGCAGCATCAGCCAAAAAAAAAAAAAAAAAACCTTCCACTTCACCCCTCCGATTGTTCGAAATACCTGTCCAACTGAGCCTTAAATTTATTTAGGCTATCAACTTCCACAACAAAGGATGGAAGTCTGTTCCACCAACCAACTACCCGCTGGCTAAAGGCAAATTTCTGCACATCTATCCTACATCAACCTTTGTATCGTCTGCAAACTTGGACATTAAGCTTGATATACCATCATAAATATTATTTATAAATACAGAAAACAATAATGGACCCAACATTGAACCCTGAGGGACTCCACTAATAATATTAGTCCACGAAGTGCAGTGCCCATTGATTACCACTCTGTCTTCTCCCACTGAACCATCCCTTTATCCATAGCAGCAATTTGCCTCCAATGCCACACTCATCCAATTTGTGAAGCAGTCTTACATGTGCAACAATATCAAAAGCCTTTCTAAGATCCAAATATATAATATCAAAGTTATTCCCTGCATCCAGTTCCTTTGTGACCACATTGTAGTATCCAATCAAATTGGTCAGGCAAGACTTCCCATTAACAAAACCATACTGTGTCCGAGCTATAACTGAAATCTTGTCTAGATGATCCTGCAGTGCTTCTTTAACCAGTGCCTCCATTAATTTCCCTGGAACAGAAGTTAAACTAACAGGTCTATAATTACTTGTGTTGCCCTTTGATCGCCCTCTGTGAATTGGGGTCACATTTGCACATCTCCAGTCCATGGGTACCTCCCCTGAGTCCAGGGAAGCTCTCATAATTATGGCTAAGGGTTTGCTTACTTCCTCTGCTGCCTCCTTTAATATAACTGGATAGATCCCATCCACCTCGGGTGCCTTTCTTGTGTTTATCTTCAACAATTTCTCCTCCACTTTACTCTCATTTATTACAAGATTATCTAGCTTACTGCCAGAGTTGAACACACCTCTGGCATTCCCCTAGCTGAATAACTCCTCGTGTGTGAATGTCGATGCAAAATATTCATTTAGTTTGTTAGCTACCTGAGCAGGATCATCAACAGTTGAACCATCGATATCAAGTGGACCAATCTGATTCATCCCCTTCCTTCTAGAATTTACATAAGTAAAGAACTCTTTGCTGTTTTTCTTTGCATCCCTTGCCAAAGATTTCTCGTAATCTGCCTTTGCCTGCCTAACCTCCTTTGTAACTTGGTTACAGATCAACTTATATCTATCGTAGGCTTCTGTGTCACGTGTTAATTTATATGTATCCCATGCATTTTTCTTCTCTGCCATATGTCTCATTAGTTTATCTGACATCCATTTAGGCCTAAACCTTGAACAATATTTCTTAGTTGGTATGTAAAGCCTAGTAGCTTCCAAGATAAGTTCGGATATTCATTGAACTTGTTGCACAGGTTGCGGATGTTCACCTCCATTTTACTCTATACAAAGCGTACTAGGAAAGTTTTGCAATATGACGCAACAATGAATCACAGGAAGCTGCTTGTTGCTGCATGTTGAGACATGTTCATACGTGCATAGTAGCCGCCGCGCCAAGTCGATGGTCTCAGTTATTCATTAGTAGTGAGAGTGTAAAGTGCTTGCGATGGCATCGTGGTCACGAAATGAGATAAGGACAGTTTTGCGGTATAATTTCGTGCGTGGTTTAACCATAGACCAGTGCTTAGAAGAAATGACTCTTGCACTAGATGATGATTGTCCACATCGTACAACGATATTCGGGTGGTATAGAGAATTCCAAAGGGGAAATTTCACTCTGGAGGATTCTGAGAGGCCGGGAAGGCCACGAAAGTCAGTTACGGAGGAAAACATTACTGCTGTGAGGAAAATGCTTGACGAAAACAGGCGAGTGACCTACCAACAGATAGAGGATACTTTGGGCCTAAATGCACCAGCAATTCGTTCGATTCTGCAAGATTATTTGCACGTGAAGAAACTTTGTTCTCTCTGGGTGCCGCATCAACTGACTGAAGAGCAGATGACAGGACGTGTGACTTGGTGCCGGGAGATGTTAAAAAAGTTTGATAAGGGACAATCTCGGTATGTGAACAACATCGTGACAGGTGACGAGACTTGGCTGTACTATTACGATCTGCCGACCAAGGCTCAAAACAAAGTTTGGGTCTTTGATGATGACGACACACCCGTAATTGTCAGAAAATCCCGATCTGTAAAGAAGAAAATGATAGCCGTTTTTTTCAAATCGAGTGGAATTGTGGAACGTGTTGTTTTGGACATGCAGAAGACAGTCACAGCTAAGTGGTATACTGAACAATGCCTACCTAAAGTCATTGGATCTATGAAGAACCTGCGGCCAAAGTCAAGAATGGACACCTGGTACCTCCATCACGATAATGCTCCAGCTAACCGCGCCAAAGCCTGCACCGAATATTTGACCACGACAGGACTGAAACTTCTCGAGCACCCTCCCTACAGTCCAGACCTTGCTCCCTGCGACTTTGCACTGTTCCCGCATGTGAAAATGAAGCTAAAAGAGAGGCGGTTTTCCAGTGATGAGGACCTTCTACGGGCTTGGGACAACGAGTGTGCTTTACTCCCTAGTGAAACTTGGCAGAACTGGTTTAAAGATTGGTTTCGGAGGATGGAGAGGTGTATTGAATGTAGAGGAAATTACTTTGAAAAAATTAAATAAACAAAGCTGTATTGCAAAACTTTCCTAGTACCCTTTGTATCTATTGAATTAAATAAATTTTTATATATTCTCAGGAAAATGTAATGTTAAATCATCTCTGATGGCATTAATCTGTCCTGACCAGTAATGTTATCTGTTTTTAAATAAGTAAATATAATATTTAAATAAATATATATATATACATATATATATATATAAACACTTCCTCTCAGTACAGCAACAATCCGATGTGGCATTGATTCAAGATGTATGAAATATATATATATAAAAATAAAAAATAAATTATAATAAGAATTAAAAAATAAAATAATGCCAGCAGCATGGCAAGACAGAAGAGCGAAAATAGTCAAAATTAAACATAATGGTCAGTCTATTTTTGTTTTATTTTATTGTAGTGGTTTACATCTCTTTTGGTGATATTTTGAATAATTTTGGACCTGGTGCTCATTAGAGGTGGTGCCGTTAAATTTCTATTTAACTGGCATTCAAAATTTAATGGATTATTATTTTATTATCTTTACATTTAGATGTTCTAAATTATCTTGAGAGAGAGTTTCTGCTGCAATATTTTTATTCTTGTTACCCCTCTCTTCCCTCCCAGTTGGTTTGATCGTTATGTTTAATTTTGACTATTTTTGCTCTTCTGTCTTGCCATGCATTATTTTTATTTTTTAAATTCTTATTCTAATTTATTTTTTATTTTTATATTTCAAGCATCATGTAGAGGAATATGCTTTTTTGCTGCCTCATGTTTACTTTACCTATTTTATTTTATTTTTATTATGAAAGATTCAACTTTCCAACTATTTCAAACATTATTCAAATATATGTATAATTATATATATATAAAAGTAAAGTAAATTAGAATGATAATTAAAAAATAAAAGTAATGCCAGTAGCATGGCAAGACAGAAGAGCGAAAATAGTCAAAATTAAACATAATGATCAAACCAACAGGGAGGGAAGAGAAGGGTAACAAGAGTAAAAATAAAAATATTGCAGCAGAAACTCTCCAAGATAATTTAGAAATTCTAAATACAAAAATAATAATCGATTAAATTTTGAAAGCCAATTAAATAGAAATTTAACGGCACCCCCTCTGACGGGCACCAAGTCCAAATTTATGTGAAATATCACCATCAGAGAAGTAAACCAACTACAATAAAATAAAACAAAAAAAATAGAATGACCATTATGCCCCATCTCAACAGAGGACCACAAGGCCAATAATGGTCAGGGAATCGCTGCATTTCGATCGTTAGACAAATCGCCGCAAAGGCAAGTTGATCGAAAGATCAGTCTGCCATCCGATCCCCAGATCAAACCGCCAATGCAGAAGACTTGAATAACGGTGGTCCTTGAATAAAAGTGGTCCTGAATAACGGTGGTACCTTCTCTTACCTCCCTGTTGGTTTGATTGTTATGTTTAATTTTGACTATTTTTGCTCTTCTGTCTTGCCATGCTACTGGCATTATTTTTATTTTTTAATTATCATTCTAATTTACTTTACTTTTATATTTCAAGTATCATGTAGAAGAATATGCTTTTTGCTGCCTCTGATGTTTGTTTTATCTTTTTATTTTTATTATGAAAATTCAGTCTTTAATTATTTCAAACATTATTCAAATATAATTATATATATATATTTCATACTATTATTACTTCCATTTTCAGATTTATTTCAAATTGGGTGTGTTTCACAGCATGCAAAATTTAATATGTATATGTTGCTTTCCTACTCTGTGCAAAGCAACATTACAATATGCACCTTGCATATATGTTGGTTTCCACTGAGTAGCATCCATCTTGAAAAAACATTGAGTTTCATGTTCTTGTCTTTAATATGTAAAAAAAAATGACATACCTTGCAAAATCGCTCCTGTAGGACTGCAAACGTTCATAGAAATAGTAGGAGAGGAAAATCAATAAATTTGAACTAACTTTCACCTTTTCTTTTCAAAACTTTTTTTTGAACTATAAACAAACATATGACCTGAAACATCACCTCAATGATAGCATTTTCCATCAACTTACTTTTCATGCAAATAACTGCAAAGTCAGTGACAGGGAACCTTACAGTTCTCACATAAAATTACTTTGTGAAACTGGATTTGTTATTTCAGAAAGGCATCTGTCAGGTGCCCCACCACCACCACCACCACCACCACCACCACCAGGTTAAGAATTCCTCTGGTTACCAACAGGATTTGAACCTAGACTTCTCCAAATGAGTATCGTGGCAAAAACCACTCTACTGTCATAGAAGTGATTGAATATTTTGTTCCCATTACAAAGTTATTTCCCCCCCTGTGACTAGGGTTATAGTTAAGATTTGAACCAGTGCATCTATCTCTAAACACACAAATCTAGGAGAATTATACTGCTACCTTTGCCAATGTTAATGGATGCTGCATACAAATAAATTAGTGATTTTTGTTGTAACTTAGTTGTTGTAATGGAATGGTATTTGTGGAAAGAACACCCAGCTTTGTTCTGCTGTGCAACTCTAGTTCTAACAATGTAGTCACAATACAAAATTTTCAAGATTTATTAAAGAGGAAGTTTAAATGGTTGTTATATCCTTTGACCTTTACATCCTTTGAACCTAATTAATTCATATCTGTCTTATATTACTCTCCACTTTAAGTAAACTACCCTAGAATATTATACAATGTTTTTCAAACTACATACTACAGAACACTGGTGGGTCATGAAGAAATTTGAGTTGGACCCAAAAACTTTTAAGTTCATTTTAAAATATTTTTACTGTATATTTTAATGATTAATATACAGAGGTAAATAACATATTAATTTCTTTTTTTACAATGTTTAACTTGACACCTTTCCTCCAAATAATTTTTATATGATATCTGTATACAATTTGTAATCAAGGTGTGAGAAATTCTTAAAGTTTTAAATGAAATTTCATTAAAAATATCGAGACACACCACTATTAAGAAACTTACCCTCTCCTTTTAAAGCATTTGCTAACATTTCACGACACTTTAAACGCACAGCATTTGTAGTGTCCGCTGGAAAAGAAGTCTGTTTTGGTGGAGCTTGCTTTATAGCTGTCTGGCTAGCAGATAAATCACTATTCTGTGACAGAGACTGGTTAGCAGAACTTGAGCTACTGTTTCCATTAGATGCCTCAGCTTTTTCTTTTGTAGTACTGCCATTTCCATCGCCTTTGGGATTACCTGG
Source organism: Mastigoproctus giganteus (assembly GCF_048544385.1). Taxonomy (NCBI): domain Eukaryota; kingdom Metazoa; phylum Arthropoda; class Arachnida; order Uropygi; family Thelyphonidae; genus Mastigoproctus; species Mastigoproctus giganteus. Next base: position 235,832,400 of record NC_143578.1, read on the forward strand.
AGAACCTATAAAGATTAATGGAATAGCTATTTACATAAAACTATATGTGCTAACATACATACATATGTATATATGTTTGCCAACTCTTCACCCATTTTCTAAATACTTCAAAGAAGCCCCTATTTGACAGATGGTTTAAGATACCCTGGGTAATATTTATTAGCTCAGTGTCTGAAGGAAAATGGAGGCTTTTTAGTTGAGGCTTGACCTTATGAAATATAAAAAATTTCAAACAGCAAGATCAGGAGCGAGAGCAGGAACAGTTTGATCCTCGAGTCATATAGCATTTCCTCAAAAATCCTCAAATTGAGGTTGTTTGCACTCTTGCATTGTTCCAATGCAGAAGTCTAGACATTTCCAGAAAGGGTCTTTTCTGACAAACTTTCTGATTCAATTTCTTTAGAACTTCACTGTAATGTTGTTCCAGACATAGCATATTTTTCCACAGGATGAGTGTAAATAATGCTTTTCATATAAAAAAAAGTGATGATCATATGCTTGCCAGCAGATGTTACAGACCACATCTTCTTTGGAAGCGGATATGTACTATGCTTCCACTGTGAACTTTGGTTTTGATTCAGGATCACAGTGATGGAACCAATAAAAAATTTATTTTTTTATGACACTGGTGGGGGTTTCTGAAGCATAGTACATATCCTCATTTACATGCGGATCAACATTTACAGTCATACTAATACCAAGGACTGTGAGTATTTTTCTGACTGTAAATGTTGATCTTCACAGACAAAAAAAGATGCTATACCAATGATCATGTGTGTCTTGGGATAGGGTTGTGTTTTTTGTTGGTTCTTATGCTATCTAAATAGAGTGGATCTGGATGCAAGATTCCCCACAGGCTTTTTGCAAAGTTTTCTTTCTGTTAGTTTTTTGGTCAGTAGAACACAGAATTTCATAATGGCTTTGAGTTTGTTCATTATTTCCTTAATGCTGGTTTTCAGAAATTGTACATCTGCAGAGACAAAAAATATATCTGACAGGTTTAAATGTATATAATTTTCCTTATCATTTTGTATATTTTATGTTGTAAAATTAAATGTCAACCTTTTTTGGTCACCACTCATACTTACTAACCCTTATTGCACACTATCAACATTTGATTTAAAATTTTCTGTACACTACATATTTTTATGACATTACATCTTCCCTTTCTCTGAAGTATATATTTAAAGTTTGTTTTCCACCCTTTGCATTGCATGACCATGTTAATGTATTTTCCCTAACGAAACTCCGATTTAATATTAAATACCTTGTTAAATGTAGTGTATATTGTTTAATTTTTCCTAATGTGCATAATTCACTGCATTTGTAAATTCAGGTCCTCATACCTCACAGGATACTTCAGCAAGTCTTGGTGACAATGAAAATCAACAGAACTTACAAGATATCAAAAAGGATGAGTAAGCACAAGGTCATATTAACCATGAATGCTAGGCCTGCAAAAAAAAAAATATATATATAATAATAATAATAATAATAACCAACAACTAGGAAAGTTAGCAGTATGTGCATATCTGGCTATCTTTAAAATGGGGTTTGGCTATCTGTCAAATAATGGTGGAGAGGAAGAATCCAACTAATGGGATATGGCAATCAATACTGAACAGTGATAAACTCAAGAAAATTGAGAGAAAATGAAGAAAAAATAAGAGATTATCGCCTACAACTGCTTCAACAGTTGCACCCATTAGTTGGATTTCAACAAACGTGTTTCAACAATTGTAGATTATGTACGCACAATCTTCCAAGGTGCAATTCTTGAAACAAGCATCCAAATAATCCTTTACATGTTCATTGTAACATTTTTCAACATATGTATTCCAATGTTGAAAAATCAAAACAATAGACCAGAAGATTATATGTGAGCCCCAAAAAGTTTATATCACCTGTCTATACAAAAAAAAAATAAAAAGTAAACTAATAAGGGACTGGGAGGTCCTCCTACTATGTTATAAGTTTTCCCTCACATACCATTCCAAGGCACATGGGAGGGGAAATGCATCTTGCTATTCTTCATAGTTATACAGATATATAGCTGCCAATTTGACTTTAAAAAAGCTGAAGATCGTGCATTTGTAAGGGAGGAAATTGGGCAAAAAAACCCAGGAGTTTTTCTACAAAAAGCAAGTTCTTCCTAAAAAAAACAGATTTTACATGAGAGTTACAGAGGAGCTATATACATGTAAGTAGAGTCACCCAATGTAATCAAAACCTTGTCCAATTATTATACAGAATGATAAAATAAAATATATTTTACAGTTTTTTATTAAAATTACTAAAAAAACTCTTTAAACTAATGAGAGAAATAATAAAAAAAATATGTAATCAATGAAGAAACATGCGAAACAAACAAAATATGCATAACTTTACTCATATATGAACTGTATTACAAATTACAGGCAAACCCCGTATAACACGGTTTTGCTCTAACATGGTTTGAGAATTGCGAGAAATCTCGCATAACACGGTATTTTTGAGCTTTTGTGCTTGGAGAACCCTGCTATTATGTTAGATGTGATTTCAACGTTTCCATTCCTTTTTGTGAATCCCTGCTGTTGACTCGCTAGTCATTACTGCCTTCGTGGTATTTTTCTAAAGCACATTTCTCAAGGTCACTACCATAAAATAATTTGCAGTTTCCGCTTTACTGATCTTTTCTGTTGGTGTAATCAATTATAAACAGGTAGTAAACTTGATCTTCTTGCATTTGCTATAGTACCGATAGCTGGAATTCTGTGGGTTTTCATGTTATTATGGTGAAATGTGTTTCCCCTTCCATGAAATATTCAATCATATAAAAAACAAATAAATTTTCAGAAACCCATTACTCCATATCTCACTTGTGCATGCCATGTTCTTTGTTATTAATTGCTTCATCATTTTTACTGTTTTAAATTTTACGACCAAAAAAAAAAAAATTCACTGAACAGAAATATCAATTAGTTAGTTGTACATATTACAGTACATATTAGCATTAGTAGAGGCATATGATGCAAGAAAGCAAGCTTATTCAGCATCAGCCAAAAAAAAAAAAAAAAAAAAAAACACACCATTCCCATTTCACCCCTCCGTTCGTTCGAAATACCTGTCCAGTTGAGCCTTAAATTTGTTTAGGCTATCAACTTCAACAACAAGTGATGGAAGTCGGTTCCACAAACCAACCACCCGCTGGCCAAATGCAAATTTCCGCACATCTATCCGACATCCGTCCTTCCTCAATTTGAATTTATGCCCTCTGAGGTGATTATTCTGAGCAAGATGAAGAATCCCATTGGCATTGAGCATGCTCAAACCATTCAAAGCTTTATACACCTCTATCAGATCACCTCGCCGGTGCCTAGTCTCCAGACTCTGTAATTTGCAAAACTTAAGCCTTTCTTCGTAAGAGCAACCCTTTGTTCCATTCACTAATCTTGTTGCCCTTCTCTGTACCCGTTCCAGGAGCTCTACATCCTTCTTGAAATGAGGCCTCCAGACCTGTATACAGTACTCAAGATGTGGCCTCACCATTGCCTTATACAAGGGAATAATTACCTCCTTATCCCTGTTAGAAAAATTCCTGTATATCATTGACAAGACACCATGAGCTACTCTTGCAGCTCGTCTGCACTGCTCAGAGAACTTCATATCTGCCTGCACAATTAACCCCAGGTCCTTTTCATTCTCCACCACTGTCAGTGTAGTACTGCAGAGTTGATACGTTGTTTCCCACATGTAGTACTTTACATTTGTCAATGTTAAACTTCATTTGCCACCTCTCAGCCCATCTGTTCAACCTTTCCAGATCCTGTTGCAGCAGCAGCATAGCGTCAGTAGTGTCCTTAACAACCCTGCCAACCTTTGTATCATCTGCAAACTTGGACATTAAACTTGATATACCATCATCAATATCATTCATAAACACCAAAAACAACAATGGACCCAACACTGAACCCTGAGGAACTCCACTAATAACATTAGTCCACGTTGAGAAGTGTCCATTGATTACCACTCTCTGCCTTCTGCCACTCAACCATCCCCTTATCCATAGCAGCAATTTGCCTCCAATGCCACACTGCTCCAATTTGTGCAGCAGTCTTCCATGTGCAACAGTATCAAAAGCCTTTCTAAGATCCAAATATATAATATCAAAGTTATTCCCTGCATCCAGTTCTTTTGTGACTACATTATAGTATCCAATCAATTTGGTCAGGCAAGACCTGCCCTTAACAAAACCATGCTGCGTCTGAGCTATAACTGAATTCTTGTCTAGATGATCCTGCAGTGCTTCTTTAACTAGTGCCTCCATTAATTTTCCTGGAACAGAAGTTAAACTAACAGGTCTATAATTACTTGTGTCAGTCTTTGATCCTCCTTTGTGAATTGGGGTTACATTTGCACATCTCCAGTCTATGGGTACCTCCCCTGAGTCCAAAGAAGCTCTCTTAATTATGGCTAGGGGTTTGCTTACTTCCTTTGCTGCCTCCTTTAATATAACTGGATAGATCCCATCCACCCCATGTGCCTTTTTTATGTTTATCCTCAACAATATCTCCTCCACTTTCCTCTCAGTTATTACAAACTCATCTAGCTCACTGCCAATGTTTACTTTACCTACGTCATTCTCCTTCCTGAATAACTCCTCATGCGTGAATGGAGATGCAAAATAATCATTTAGATTGTTAGCCACTTGAGCAGGATCCTCAACTGTTGAACCATCAATATCCAGTGGACCAATCTGATTCATCCCTTTCCTTCTTGAGTTTAAATAGGTAAAGAACTCTTTTCTGTTTTTCTTTGCATCCTTTGCCAAGGATTTTTCGTAGTCTGCCTTTGCCTGCCTAATCTCCTTTGTGACTTGGTTACAGACCAACTTATATCTATCATAGGCTTCCATGTCACCCATTAATTTGTATGTATCCCATGCATTTTTCTTCTCTGCCACATGTCTCATTAGTTCATCTGACAACCATTTAGGCCTAAACCTTGAACAATATTTCTTAGTTGGTTTCTTAGTTGGCTTAATATTAATTAAGCTATGTAAGCATAAATTTAATTTTATTTTGCTAACTGGAAAATATTCTTCCGATTTACAAGTATCATTTAACTTTGTTAATTGGTAAAGTAATAAAGTTAAATTTGTGCTTTATATCTTTAAAGCAGGGGTCCATTGTATTTTGTTGGGAGATCCCTGGGTTAGGTTCTATGCTATTGAACTTATGATTGTTTGAGACCATAAAAAATTGTGACTTCGAAGCGTGCAGTTCGTGACTTTTAAAGGCAGCAGAAGGCACACAAAATCTAGATGCTGCAGAAGAGATAGCGCTTAGCAATGATAAAGAGAAAAAAAATTACATGAATGTACATTATCTTACACATATAAGTATCACAGTTTGTAAGATAAGATGTTTGTTCAGTTAGTCCTAAGTTACTACTAGTATAAAATTAAAGTTAAAATATTTAGTTATTACTACTATAAAAATTAAGTTTCCAATAGTTATAAAAAAAATGGTGTATTTCTGTTAGCTTTTGGAACATAACCCCCCCCCCTTTTTTTTTGGTACTGGCTCTTCGTCCTGTATAACACGGTTTCGCATTACACAAGATTTTGTACCGTGTTATAAGAGGGTTACTTGTATATAATTAAAAAGTGTTTAAAAACCTTTTCAACAGATGCTTAAATAGGGAAAAAAGAAAAAACCCAATTTATAAATCTCTGATTTGATACAAAACAATTTATTACATAAGTATAACTACCTATTTTTGCTAGCGAGTTCACCTTGGATTAACCCTTTCACAAGTGAGTTTCTCAAATGTATGCAAGCTCCCTGCAATGAGTTTTTGATAGGGGTGGAACGAATTTTTTTATGAAATTTTGAAGTTTTGTAAAAATTCTGTATATAAATATTTTTAAATTAATTACTCCTTATTTTAAGTTGATTGCACATAATTAAAGTAAAATTATTGTTCAAAAAGGATTTTTTTTTAAAACTGAAAAAGAAAAAAAAAAAGAAAAGAAATTTAATTTTTTTTTTTTTTGAAGCAATAATGAATAAATTTTCTTTTGTATCTCTATATCAGAAAATTCTGCTTTTATAAGCCAAAACTGGACAAGAATGGCCAACAGGTGCAAGGTCCTCCCCTCTGATTTTAAAAGCTATTTTCATGATGCTATCTATTAAAACCTTGTCTATTGTTATTTGGAAACATAGATAAGAGATGGCAGCATATGTTAAAAAAAAATTTCAAGACAAATGGATGCTTTATTTGAAATGTACTTGAAACTGCCTTCAAATCATAGAACTAGATACATCAGAGCATACACATTAAAATGTATATCGGGTGTTCACTCCTGAAAGGGTTTAATGAGACTCAAGTTATCACAACTCTACTGTATTATATGATAATAGTGAATATTTTTTATAAAATTTACTAATGCTCAATTGGTGTGAGGAGAATCACTGTTTTATTTGTCGTTATTATATTTATTTATATGGAACAACCTGACAGCAATTTTTTCCAACTTTTGATGAGATTCTTGGCCAGTGTTATAACTTCTTCATCACTGCTGGACTTTCTTAGAGAATTTACTGTCATTCCTATCCTGGTTTTCTGGAAAGAAAAGACATTTTAAACTATATATATATATATAATTTATATATATACACAGAGTCCAGTCACAATATTATGACCACCCCTCAATTCAGATATCACACACACCTAGTGAATCATACAGTGTACATGTCAAGTTCACACACAGCAAGCATATAAGGTTTGATATTCGGCATCTGTGAACACAGTAACAGCCTCTGTCATGGGCAAAGCATGTGACCTATCAGACCTGGAAAAAGGCATGATCATTGGCTATCAGGCCAGAGGTTCCAGCATTTCTGAAACAGTGGACTTTGTGAAATGCTCATGTGCTGCAGCGGTGAAAGTGTATCAAAGACTGGACAAATGGGACAGTTTTGACGACCCAACATGCCAATTGTAGAGCCTCGTGCACCATTGATCAGAGAGGTAAACAATAGTTTAAGCGGTTGGTCAGGACTGATCGGCACACTACTCTTGCTGAACTGGCCATCCAAATGAACTGTGGGGCCACCAGAAAGGTCTCCAACACGATAGTGCAGCAAACCCTGTTGCGCATTGGGCTTTGGAGCAGATGCTTGGTGAAAGCAACCATGCTGATGGTCGTTCATCACAAACAATGCCATCAGTTTGCACAGCAATACTGACACTGGACCCCAACCGAGTGGCAACGGGTAGCCTTCTCTGATGAGTCATGGTTTCTGCTTCACCGAGTGCATGGACATTAGGCGTGAAACCTCCGAGAACAGACACCAGGACATGATTGTTGGCAGAAGGCAGGCTGGTGGGGCAGCTTTATGGTCTGGGGAATGTTTTCATGGCATGGCTTGGGTCCAGTGATACCTCTGGAGGGTACCCTGAATGTAAAAGGTTATCAATCAATCGTCACTGATCAGGTACACCCGTACATGTTGACTGTGTTCCCTAGGGACGCTGATATCTATCAGCAAAACAATGCACCATGGCATGTTGCCAGAATTGTCCACGAGCTGTTTGAGGAGCACGACGAAAACTTCAAGCTACTCCCTTGGCCACCGAATTCCTCGGATCTTAACCCAATTGAAAATCTATGAGACCACCTCAATCAACACATCAGACGGATGGATCTTCCACCAAGGAACCTACAGGAACTCCGGGGGTGCACTGCAGTCTGCATGATCAGATACCTGTAGCAACCTTCCGCAGACTTATTGAGTCCCTCCCATGGTAGCTAGCTGCAGTGCATGCTGTGAAAGGTGCAAATTCTGGATACTAGGTAGGTGGTCATAATAATGAGACTGGACCCTGTGTGTGTGTGTGTGTGTGTGTGTGTGTGTGTGTGTGTGTGTGTGTGTGTGTGTGTGTGTGTGTAGTATGGAAGGTAATCATTAATACTGACATTAACAAACTGTATTTGTGGGCTAATGCACTTGCAGTGGCAATGGATGAACTACATCCATAATATGTTGTACAGCTTATTCTTATAATATTATTGGGAAAATTATAGTAAGATAATCATATTAAAATATAGATATAGACATTTTCTATAGAAAATGCATAAAATAATATAAATGTATAAAAGGATAGATAATACAGGCAGTTCCCGCTTTACGAGTTTTCGCGTTATGAGTTCCTGGGTTTACAAGTTTTTTTTTTTCAACCATCAAGTATCAACAAAATCAAAAATATGAACATTAATTGCAAAATATGAATGTTAAACACAGATAAATACCACATTTCAAACCACGCTCATAACCATACAATACAGTGTATCCCCGCTTTACGATGGTTCCAGAGGCACCATCGCACTTTGCTTGATTTTACAGGCTACGTTTTTATTTCTTTGGATAAATCAATCTTTGTTTAAACAAACTAATTGAAAATATCGTAATGTGAACTCAATAACACATTTTTTGGTAATTTGTTCCATAACCTCGGAAGTTGAAATTTTCGCTGTATAACTCTCTAAAAGGTCGTTTTTATAGTGTAAATTATATTAGCTACCAATTCAAATTAAAAATTAAAAATTATCATATGTTCTAAAAATCAATTTTGAACACCTCTGTGATATTTTTCTAAAACACATTTTTGGAGGTCACTACCATAAAACAATAACAACAATTTGCACTTTCCGGTTTATTGGTGTTTTCTGTTACTGCAAGCAATTATAAATGGGTAGTAAACTCCATGTTATTGAATTTATGAAAATACCAATAGCTAGAATTGTGTGGTTTTTTTACGTTATTATGGTGAAATGTGTTTCCCCTTTACCGAAATCAAATCTTCAATCGTATAAAAAACATAAATAAATTTTTAGAATTTTCTCTTCATTCCTTTTTTTAAGATTCATAATGCTTGTGTCCCCCAAGGTTCAGTTCTTTCCCCCACTCTTTTCCTCTTGTATATTAATGACCATCTTCCATTAACTGGAAATCCTATCCATGGAGAAATCAATTAACTGCCAACTCTTAAACTACCTAGAAACCTTATGTCTAATCAACGATCACCAGTATAAATTCTGTTAGTGTTGATCCACTGGTATTCTGGCTTATGTTACCCATTTATGTACAAATAAACTTGTTACTCTGCGCAAATCGTGTTAGTTGCAATTTGTACATTCCATTAAAAAATGCTTATACATGCTATTGAAATTTATAAAGAAAAGAGAAGATTATCTTGGAAACAAACGCCTCTTGAAGCATTTCTGAAGAAGATGACTCCTTGTGCAATAACCCAACAAGTGCCGAGCCAATAATGAGTGATCAACGACGATGAAGAAGAATAAACATTCTTTAACATTTGTAAGTCATAAATTATTTCTTTATTATTATAATTTGCTTGATTTTACAGGCTACGTTTTCATTTCTTTGGATAAATCAATCTTTGTTTAAACAAACTAATTAGCTAACTAATTTCATTGTTGAGAACGTAAGCCCCTATTGTTAACATCATGTCTACGGATAATAAATTCCCGCTTTATGAGTTTTCGCTTTACGAGCATGTGCTAGGAGGAAATTAACTCATAAAGTTGGGAACTACCTGTATACAAAACTTATTGCTGCTTATTCACAATTTAGGTGACTTCATCTGGGGTCAACCACTCAAATTGAAAGTAAAACAGCAATAAGGGGTTCTCTGTTTCTGTGACGATCAATATGTACTAAAGCAAAATAAATTTTGAGGTTGAATAACCAATAATATAATTTGGTGTAATATAACATACAGGTTAAATAAATTGAATGATCTAAACTATAATACATTAAGAAAGAATTTTAAAATATAGTAAGAACTCCATATCTACAGGGGATACACATTCCAAGACCTACCGTGGCTGGCTGAAAATGCAGATATAATCAAACACCTACTGACCCCATATATAACCTGATTTTCTTGTACATACATACGCATAATAAAGTTTAATTGATCATTGATGCAGTCAGAAACTGTAATAGGAAATATTTCCTCCTCATCTCAATTGACTTCGCTGGAGCCTTTGACTCCCTCTGGTGGCCCAGCGTTCTGGCCAGGCTCCGACGGGCTGAAATCCCATCAAATCTATTTCGCTGCATGAAATCTTACCTGGAAAACCGAAGAATCACTGTCAGCACTCCCTTTACCTCTGTATCCAGACCGGTTTACAGGGGCTGCCCCCAGGGATCCGTCCTGGGGCCGCTCCTCTGGAACCTGGTGCTTGATGAGTTTTTAAACCTGGATGTTCCAAATGTCATTACACAGGCATACGCTGACGATCTGATTATGATGCTTCAAGCAGACAGCAGGGCTCAACTGGAGGCCATAGGCAATCATGCCACACAAATGCTACAGGATTGGGCCAAGAGGAATCTTCTAACAATCTCAACCGAAAAAACAAACTCAATACTCCTCAGGGGTACCCTTGACCCTGGTAGACCTCCACTAATCAAAATAAATGGAGCGACCATCAAACTCAAACAGGAACTAAAATACTTAGGAATAACACTAGACCGAAACTTGAACTTCACATCTCTGTTATCTCAGAACGAAAGCAAGAAGGCTCTCGGCCCTGATAACCAAAATCACCAGGAGGGACTGGGAACTAAAGAAGAGGGCCCTCTCTCTTCTATACAAAGCCCTCTTCATCCCTATCCTTTCCTATGGTGCAGGTGCCTGGTATCAGAAAGCAAACACAGCAGTCAACAAGAAAAAGCTGGAGTCGATCCACCGATCCATACTTTTGACAACAACTAGAGCCTGCTGCACGGTGAGCACCCATGCACTCCAGGTCCTGGCAGGCTTCCTTCCCTTGGACCTGGAGATTGTGCGCTGTGGGCTGCTACACCAACATTCGAAAGGAAGAACCACAACTTATCTAGGTTACACAACAGATCCACAAAAAAGCAAATCCTCAGAAAATAAGAGGTTAACGGAACACCTGCAATCTATCTGGCAAAATAGATGGAATCTTACCACAAAAGGGCAAGTCACCAAAAAATTTATACCCGATGTCAGCAGGGTATATCCTATTTCCCCGTCCTGGTTTTCCCCTGGCTTGCACACCACCTTCCTTCTTACGGGACATGGCTCCTTCAGAGGAAAACTCCACGAGCTGGGAATCTCTGACAACCCGAGCTGTAACTGCGGTCAGGAGGAAACATGGGAACATCTTATCCATGACTGTGACAACTACGAGGACCTCAGATGTCAGCTATATACGCGCATCAACTCCTTGCTAAAAAACCAAGAAGAAATAATATTGCAAGAAGAAGATAATTACCGGGCTTTCACCGTCTTTGCCCGCGAACTCTTTGAAAGACAAAGATCCCTGCCACATATCACTAACCTATGAAAGACTGCGAAACTCTGAACTAGTGACCACCTGAGGCAGATACAACACATGAGCGTGACGAACTGGACCTGACTTCTGGACTTGGACCACCACTGAACCAATGCAAAGACGAAGATTGCAACTTGGACTCGGACCTTGAAGATTACATCTTATGATGCCATACAGCCATAGTGCCCTGGCTCTGTCTAGCCTGCTTTTTACTCCTCTTTCCCTAGCAAGGGGGGGAGGGGACGGCCTGCTGTCTCCTCCCCCTCCTGCCACCCCTCTTTCTCCTCTGGTGGGGCATTGGCATGCCCCACTATTTCAACAGGGGTCATCTTCCCTATAGACCCCTTACTTCCAATTTCCAACCCCCCCAGTCTTCCACCTCCCCTCCCATCTTTCTCTTTACAACAGCGCTTGCCCCACACGTACAAATTTAAAACACCAAAATTCATGCCCGATCCATTAGGAAATATTATTACCTCCAGCGCTTATCCCTTATAGCCCCTCTAAGTTGCGTATAATGTACCATCTGTGCCCAAAAGAAAAGAAGAATTATTATTTTAATGTTTTTTTTTTTTTTTTTATTATTATTATTTTATTTTCTATTTTTTTTTTTTTAATTTATTTTATTTTTTTCTTTTTTTTAATTTATTTATTTTATTTTATTTTTATTTTTTTAATTTATTTATTTTATTTTTTTTTTTAATTTTTTTTTTTATAGGTCCTAGCCACTGAAATCTCAGGAAAATAGGTGGTAGGACCTGCCAGAGCAAACTATAAGGGAACACCTGGCTGGCCTCCACGTGGCAGAGTACGTAAACGACAGGTCCCATCTGGGGCCTGGCGGCTAACAAGCCAGAGGAACAAGGGGCACAACATATTACACAATACATGATCCACACACTTTTAAACCTCTGGCCTTGACAGCGTACTGTCCTCGATACAAAGAACATACGCGGAGATGGGGTAAATCCCTGGTGCCGTTAGAACCAAAAAATACTCTGTACTCTCTGATAAATTAAACACACAATAAGACATTACCAACATTCGATATGGTAATAATAAAGTACAGCAGACTCTCAATTTACCAGGATTGGATTAACCTGGACACTTCAAGAGTCCGAATTTAAAAAAAAAACAACCAGAAATCATAAAATTCAAGTAATAACTAGAATAGGTATAAACAGATATTTTGCAAGTCATAAATAAGTGACAAGAACCGATATTATAAGTTGTCATTGGGAGATTAGTGTACCTATTATCTTGCAATTCCCACTGTCTTCACGCCTACTGCTCAAAACAAAAAAAAAGAGACCAAATGTTTAGTTTGAATTAGTGCATTGCGTCAATTGTTGTGTTCCATCGCACCACAAAAAGACAAATTTTGTTTCATCATTTATGACAGGGATATCAGAATTTTTTTTTTATAGTAACTATTTTTTATTATTATTTATTATTTATTTTTTTGTTTAGAAATCACGAAAACGATAGGCAAATGCAAGAGTTCTGCTTTCAAATTAAACAAAAACTTTAAATTATTCAAAATTTGCGTGATCACGCTTAAATAGAAGCTTGTTTTACCACAGTAAAACAAGCTTCTGTTACGTATTACCAGAACCATTATAATGTTGGTGACCAAACCATACACGACATTGTAAAAAATAAAGGGAAGCATCACATTGAACACATGAGTAGTAAGTATTAAGTTTTTTCGGTTTTATTTTTTCGGGGTTAACTGCGGGTAACTGAATTAGCGGATACGGGAGCACAACTGTTCTGTATAGTGCTCACTGATCACCATTGACCTGACCGAGAACAAAGGATATGGGTTTAGAAATTAAAGTAGGTATAAGGTATATTTACATAGGAATAAAGCATATTTACCATGTTCAACCTGATGAACAATGTGTAGCCTATAATGTAGTCAAAAAGGAAATGGTATTACACGTAATGTGTGGCCCTCTAGTGAGCATTACCATGTGGTGACCAGTGTGTTAGACAAATGTGTGTAGAAACGCCTGTAAATAGCCAGTTAGTTATTATTAAGTTAATGCAAAAAGAAACATGCTGATAGTGAGGTGGGATAAATAGCTAATAGAGTAGGAGTAACAATACCTGAACTTCATAAAGGCAAAACCATAGTAGTATGTTTAGAAATAGTTTCACTTACATCCTTGGATTGCCCTAATAATTTCAAAGAAATAAAAATGAAGAGTATAGGATAGCTTAAAGTCTGATGCAAGATATAAGGCGAAGCTTGGGGAAGCCTGGGATCACAAGCCTATTCATACAGTAGAACCCTGAGCTGAAATTGCATGTCTCTTTTTCGTGAACTTAATTAAGTGGTGTTAGGTATATATGCAGTGTTATAATGAAAAATTAAAATTAAAATAATAATAAATAAATAAAATAAAAAATACATAAACAGGCAATAAGTAATACACTATAATTTGCTAGCCAGTGGGTACAGGTGGGATAAGTTAGCCATTTACCCCACCCCGTTTTCACCATGTTTCTTTTTGATTTAATTTAATAATAACTAAATGGCTATTTATAGGCATTTCCACACACACTTTATTGTGTTCAACACACAGTGCTCACCACATGGTAATTCTCACTATGAGGCTTACAGTACACACAATACCAGAGGGTATTGTGTAGACTATACTGTAGCATTTCCTTCTGGCTACAGTATAGTCTACACATGGTTTGTTGGCTTGGACATGGTTGTTGCTTGTTTTCACTCAGTCGCAGCCAACTTTTGGAGACTTTATGGGAGAGCTGCCTCCATGCTGTCAGGTGTTTCAATAGCTTCTTTCAAGTCCTTCGTGCTCATGCCAGTGTTGCTCTTGATGGTGTTGAGCCAGCATGTTCTTTCCCGATCTTTTCTTCTTGTTCCACTGACCTTTCCTAGCATTATTGATTTTTCCAATGAATTGGATCGCATTACATGACCGAAATACATCAATCCTAGCTTGGTGATCTTGGCTTCCAGTGATGCTTCTGGCTTGATGTGATCTAAAACCTCTCTGTTCATAACTTTCGCTGTCCATGGTATGTGAAACAGCTTTTTCCTGCACCAGAGTTCAAAAACGTCAATTTTTCTTGTCTGCTAATTTCATTGTCCAGCTTTCACACCCATAAGTTCTTATGGGAAACACTGTACCATTAACCATTCTGAATAGCCATAAAGCTCCATGAGCTATGGCAAACAAAATGGGAGCAGGAAACCAGAGATCTAGTTACCAAAAGGTTTCTGCCACGGGGTGGCGATGGTCAGCCCAAAGCTGCATAAGTGGCATGCCCCTGGACATTTTACAACATTCATATCGACAGATCACAGCTAAAGGCAAAACTAACCTCCTTAGGGCTGACTGATGACCCAAATTGCACCTGTGGCAAGAGTGAAGACTGGGCATACATTCTATATGAATGTATAATTTATGATATCCCCAGAACACAGCTAATAGCACAGACTGGCCTCCTTCCAAGGGGAGAAGAACATCTATTCATTACAGAAGAGGAAAATTATAAAGCCTTTACAACCTTCACACAGAAAGTATTCGAAATGCACAGAACTATCCAAAGAATGGCAATTCAGTTGCCAGCAATTAAATAATAATCAATATTTAAATTGCCCATGTCTCCCACCACGCCCAGAAGATGACGTAATAACTGTCAGGACAGCAGTATTCTGCGCACTGACATGACAAAACTAGATTGACCTGGGTATCCCCTAGGGCTACCCTGCCATGTGTAGGAACATGGGGGCCCCCACACCAAATAAGTAACCATGTGGGAGAGTGAGATGTACAGGCAGCCAGGGAAGCAGATTAGCTGAAAAATATCAGTAAGCTGGTAGCAAGGGGATACAATGTAGAATGAAAGACAGAATGAATAGGCTAGTCAATGAGTGAATTAGAAATTATGGTAAAAGGGAATAAATGACTGTTTTTGTGAAAGAAAGACGGACCCAGTATGAGGGAAAGAGAGTGAACGAGTGTTGTGGTGAATGGGAATGAGTGGAAGAGCAAATGTAATTGGCTGAAAGAATACAAAGTTAATAATAACTTACACTACTTTATATATACTAACAAACATTTACTAACAACACTATGACTGCATTCTACCATGGCATGAAAAAAACTTGCTGCTAGGCCGGCACCACAAGAATAATAGTAAGTTGAGGTGCCCAGAGAGAGCAGTGCAGAAAGCAAGAGTTGAACAAATGAAATGAAAGCCAGAAGAATGAATGAGAGTGTAAGTGTGTGATAAAAAGAACACAAACCATAAATGTTTAAGTTCACACTAACCCCAGTTTTAATCTTTTATATTATTTCTTATTTTGCTTAATTATTAAGCATCAGTATTTAACTTACATTACACACAATTGCATCCCACACCATAATTACTTAACAAGTACAGATCATTGTTGAAAACAAGCCGTGAATTAGGGTTAGCATTAGTAGAGGCATTTGATGCAAGAAAGCAAGCTTATGCAGCATCAGCCAAAAAAAGATGCAGCATCAGCCATAAGCATTTGTTTACAGTTACATTATAGTAATAAGTATAATATAACATACAGGCAGTTCTCGCTTTACGAGTTCCTGGGTTTATAATTTTTTTTTCAAAGTATCAAGTATCAAAAATATGAACATTAATTGCAAAAAATGAATGTTAAACATTGATAAATACTGCTAGTTAGTTAGGTTAGTTAGTTATTTGGTTTTTAGGAGCATTAGCAACGAAGGCCATATTGCTCCGGGATATGCAGTGGTCATTCCTTGACCTTTCCGCATCCTCCGTATTTGGTGGTGATGGGCTTGAACCCAGGTCTAATCAAGAAGCGTGTGCTACGCACTGCTGCTCCTTCCCACCTGGCTACGGAGGCGCCGATAAATACTGCATTTCAAACCATGCGCATAGCTATACAATATAGTGTACCCAGCTTTACGATATTAATCCATTCCAGAGACACCGTCGTATCGTGAAAATATCGTAATGTGACCCAATAACACATTGTTTTTTGGCAATTTGTTCCATGATCTCGGAAGTTGAAATTTTCACTATATAACTCTCTAAGTGGTCATTTTTATAGTTCAAATTGTATTAGTTACCAATTCAAATCAATAAAATGCACTACACTTTCATCGTTATCATATGTTCCGTTATAAGAACCAATTTTGAATGCCTTTGTGACATTTTTCTAAAGCACATTTCTGGAGTTCATGATCATAAAACAATAAAAACAATTTGCACTTTCCGGCTAATTGGGCTTTTCTTTTACTGCAAGCAATTATAAACGGGTAGTAAACTCAATGTTATTGCATTTGCAAAAATACCGATAGCTGGAATTGTGTAGTTTTTTGCGTTATTATGGTGAAATGTGTTTCCTCTTTACTGAAATCTTCAATCGTATAAAAAATATATAAATAAATTTTCAGAATCTTCTCTTCATTCCTTTTTTTTTAAAGCTTCGTAAACTCGTTACTCCCACAAATTGTGTTAGTTGCAATTTGTGCGTTCCATTAAAAAAATGCTTATGCATCTATTGAAATTTATAAAGAAAATAGAAGATTATCTTGGAAACAAACGCCTCTTGAAGCATTTCTGAAAACGAATTCTTGTGCAACAAACCAACGAGAACAGAGCCAATAATAAGTGATCAACAGGTGTGCATTTAGTCAATGATGAAGAATAAACATTCTTTAAAATTTTTAAGTCATAAATAATTTCTTTATTATTATAATTTGCTTGATTTTACAGACTATATTTTAATTTCTTTGGATAAATCAATCATTGTTTAAACATAAATTAATTAGCTAACTAATTTCATTGTTGAGAACGTAACCCCTATTTTTAACATTATGTCTATGGGATTTAATTCCTGCTTTACGAGCGCACACTAGGAATTAACTCGTAAAGTCGAGAACTACCTGTATTTTTTTAATATTATATATATAGAGAGAGAATCTGGATTTAACATGCATAAAATTGAGTAGGGGTGCCACAAAATAAAATAAATTACTTAGGGGTGCTGTTATTAAAAAAAAAAGTTGAAAACCACTGACCTAGAGTCTCATGGAAAATGAAAAGGACCTTGGGGAGGGGGATTAATCATGCAGTCTAATATGAAGTTCTCCGAGCAGTGCAGACAGGCTGCCAGAACAGCTCATGAGGTCTTGTTAATGACATACAGGAAATTTTCTAGCAGGGATAAGGAGGTGATTATCCCACTGTATAAGGCAATGGTCAAGCCACATCTTAAGTACTGCATACAGGTCTGGAGGCCTCATTTTAGGAAGAATGTAGAGCTGCTGTAATGGATACAGAAAAGGACAATGAAATTAGTGAGGGGAAACAGAGTGGTACTCTTACCAAGAAAGGCTTAATTTCTGCATATTGCAGTGTCTGGAGACTAGGCACCTGTTTGGCAATTTGACTAAAGTGTTTAAGGCTTTGAATGGCTTAGGCAAAATCAATGCTGATGGGTTTCTTTCTCAGACTATGCATATGAAGGGGCATAAATTCAAATTGAGGAAAGATGGCTGCAGAACAGATGTGGATCGTGTGGATCGATTCAAGGAAGAACTAGACAAACTACTGGAGAAGATGAATTGGCGAAATGGATATTTTCCATCCACGTTTTCGCTGATGCTGTATAAATTTACTTTCTTGTATTATTTTCCACTATTTATACGAATACCTAGTGGGCCAAATTGGTTCATCTCTTTCTTTCTAGTGTCAATAAGAAATGAATTCATTGTGGCTTTTCTTTGCATTCTTAATCAAAGATTTCTCATAATCTGTCTTATCTTGCCAAACCCCCTTTGTGATTGACTGCAGACTAGTTTGTTCTTATTGCAGGTTCCTGTGTCCCTGATAATTTATAATCCTCCTATGAATTTTTCTTCTCTACCACTAATCTCATCAGTTCATCAGACATATATTTAGGTATAACTTTTTGTTGGTATAAAAAGCTTAGTAGTTTCTATGATTACTTCCCTGAACACTTCCCATTTAAAATTTGAAGCTGGTAACTTTATCAGTTGGTCCCAGCGAAAGGAATTTAAAAACTAAGAACCTTGCCTTTATGAAAGAAAAATCCCTTCCCTTTACCACTGACAGTAGTAATATATTTAAGTAGATCCCACATCAGTACATTATGTTCACTGCCACTAGTTGTTCCTTCATCTAGAGATTCTTAATGTATGAAGAGTCACTGCTGACAATCAGACCAAGCTTTTTTTCCCTCTTGTTGCACCTCTAATGTGTTGTTGTAGAAAACAGGCATCCAATAAATTCAGAATTGGGTAGAAGGGGTAGAATTTTTTTCAGCCTGGACTGTACTTGTTAACAGGAGAGACTGCTTCTACAGGGATGGGATACACTTAAATAGAAAGGGTGCAAGAATATTTGCTGATGCTATCGAGGCAGTGTTAGGTGGGTCGGAAAACTGCTAGCTTGGGGGGGGAGACAAAGACCAACAGATTGACAGTAGCCACTGGCAGAAGTGAAAGAGATTCTATTAGAATGAGCAGAAGCCTGAAAAACAAGATGCATGATATTTCAGAGACTGCTGGGAGCCATTGCGGTACAAGTAAACACATGGGTTGTGTTAGGGTCCCTAAGAATAGAAACAGGTGCAGGTATACTTGCGTGTACACCAATGCTAGGAGTTTAGTAAATAAATTTGATGAATTTGAGGTATTGCTCAAAACATCAAAGCCAGATATTGTTGGGATATCAGAGACGTGGTGTCACACAGATATAAGGGATGCAGAACTGGAATTTGGGGAATACAACGTCTACAGAAAGGATAGACAGGATAGGAAGAGGGGAGGGGGTTATGCTATTAGTTAAGAAACACATAAAAACAAAGGAAGTGAAGCCAGTCGACATCGCTGGACAGTGCAGTGTTGAGTCAGTTTGGTGTGACATAAGCATTGGGAGATCAAAATTGAGAGTGGGGTGTGCTATTAGGCCTAATGACTCTGATGAGTATAATAAGAAACTGTACAGGGAAATAGAGTGGGCCAGTAAATCAGAGAGTCTTATAATGGGAGATTTTAATTTTCCAGATATTGACTGGAATTTGGGGGCTGGTCACTCACACACTAGACCGGGCTTTTGTGGATTTATTGGATGATTGTTTTCTACATCAGCATGTTCGGGAGGCAACTAGAGAGAGTAATACTCTTGATTTGATTATCAGCAGTGATTCTTCATGCATTAAGAATCTGCAGATAAATGAACCACTAGGTGGCAGTGATCACAGTGTGCTGAAGTGGGATTTACTCAAAGAGGTAACTACCATTAGGGGTAAAGGGAAGGGTTATTGCTTCCGTAAAGGCGACTACGATGGACTGAGACAGTATTTAAATTCTATACAGTGGGACCAACTGATGATGTTACCAACAGCAAATTCAAAATGGGAAGCATTCAAAGAATTAATCTTGGAAGCTACTAGGCTTTACATACCAACTAAGAAATATTGTTCAAGGTTTAGGCCAAAATGGATGTCAGATGAACTAATGAGGCATATGGCAGAGAAGAAAAATGCATGGGATACTTACAAATTAACACATGACACAGAAGCCTATGATAGATACAAGTTGATATGCAACCAAGTTACAAAGGAGGTTAGGCAGGCGAAGGCAGATTACGAGAAATCCTTGGCAAGGGATGCAAAGAAAAACAGCAAAGAGTTCTTTACTTATGTAAACTCTAGAAGGAAGGGGATGAATCAGATTGGTCCACTTGATATTGATGGGTCAACTGTTGATGACCCTGCTCAGGTAGCTAACAAACTAAATGAATATTTTGCATCGACATTCACACATGAGGAGTTATTCAGCGAGGGGAATGCCAGAGGTGTATTCAACTCTAGCAGTAAGCTACAGAATCTTGAAATAACTGGGAGTAAAGTGGAGGGGAAACTGTTGAAGATAAACACAAGAAAGGCACCTGGGGTGGATGGGATCTATCCAGTTATATTAAAGGAGGCAGCAAAGGAAGTAAGCAAACCCTTAGCCATAATTATGAGAGCTTCGTTGGACTCAGGGGAGGTACCCATAGACTGGAAATGTGCAAATGTGACCCCAATTCACAAAGGAGGATCAAAGGCTGACACAAGTAATTACAGACCTGTGAGCTTAACTTCTGTTCCAGGAAAATTAATGGAGGCACTGGTTAAAGAAGCACTGCAGGATCATTTAGACAAGACTTCAGTTATAGCTCAGACACAGCATGGTTTTGTTAAGGGGAAATCTTGCCTGACCAATTTGATTGGATATTATGATGCAGTCACAAAAGAACTGGATGCAGGGAATAGCTTTGATATTATATACTTGGATCTTAGAAAGGCTTTTGATACTGTTGCACATGGAAGACTGCTATATAAATTGGAGCAGTGTGACATTGGAGGAAAATTGCTGCTATGGATAAAGGGGTGGTTGAGGGGGAGAAGACAGAGAGTGGTAATCAATGGACACTGCTCATCGTGGACTAATGTTATTAGTGGAGTCCCTCAGGGCTCAGTGTTGGGTCCATTATTGTTTTCTGTATTTATAAATGATATTGATGATGGTATAGCAAGCTTAATGTCCAAGTTTGCAGACGATACAAAGGTTGGCAGGGTTGTCAAAGACACTACTGACACTATGCTACTGCAACAGGATCTGGAAAGGTTGAGCAGATGGGCTGAGAGGTGGCAAATGAAGTTTAACATTGACAAATGTAAAGTACTACACATGGGAAACAGCAACCCCAGAGCAACGTATCAACTCTGTGGTACTACACTGACAGTGGTAGAGAATGAAAGGGACCTGGGGGTGGTTGTGCAGGCAGATATGAAGTTCTCTGAGCAGTGCAGACGGGCTGCAAGAGTAGTTCATGGAGTATTGTCAATGATATACAGGAATTTTTCCAGCAGGGATAAGGAGGTGATTATTCCCTTGTATAAGGCAATGGTCAGGCCACACCTAGAGTACTGTATACAGGTCTGGAGGCCTCATTTCAAGAAAGATGTAGAGCTCCTGGAACGAGTACAGAGAAGGGCAACAAGATTAGTGAATGGAACAAAGGGGTGCTCTTACGAAGAAAGGCTTAAGTTTTGCAAATTACAATGTCTGGAGACTAGGCACCAGCGAGGTGATCTGATAGATGTGTATAAAGCCTTGAATGGTTTGAGCATGCTCAATGCTGATGTGATTCTACCTCTAGCTCAGAATAATCACCTGAGAGGGCATAAATTCAAATTGAGGAAAGACAGATGTAGGATAGACGTGCGGAAATTTGCCTTTAGCCAGCGGGTGGTTGGTTGGTAGAACAGACTTCCATCCCTTGTAGTGGAGGTTGATAGCCTAAATAAGTTTAAGGCTCAGCTGGACAGGTATTTTGAACGAACAGAGGGGTGAAATGGAAGCGGGTTTTTTTTTTTTTTTTTTGGCTGATGCTGCATAAGCTTGCTTTCTTACATCAAATGCCTCTACAAATGCTAATGCTAATGCTAAAAAGAACATTTCTGCTACTATGCAAATAACCAACCCACAAGTTCCAATCAATACCTGGAAAGTTAAAATTCCCCATTATAAGACAGTTTCATTTAATGACCCACTCTACCTGCCTGTGTAGTTATTCATTATACTGATCTGGACTCAGTACTGGACTCACCATTGCACTGGCCACCCACATCAGTTGGGCACACTGCTTGAGATTCTATGTGCTTGTTAACCAAGGGCATAATTCTAACCATCCTGTATGCATCCTTCCTATACACATTATACTGATTATATTCAAGTTTTACATCCCATATATTTGAGTGGCACCATTTCTGATACTCTAAAATGAACTTCAAATTCAACAAATTTGTTTACTATACTCCTTACAAGCAATTAGATATGCACCTGTTTTTGCTCTTAGAACACTTAACACAGCCCATGTATTTGAGGACTCCCAGAAGACTTCGTTGGATATTATTAGTCAGAATATGACAAAGAAGATAATTTTAGTGCACCCAGACAATTTTGTAACCTATTACAGACCATCTTCTCACATATGTGCATGTCTATATCATTCATATAAATGTAGCTGAAACAGTGTTTCATATTTTCAGCCTTTTTTGATGACTATTTTCTTGGCAGCATAGTCAAAGAAATGAACAGATATGCTGTGAATCCACTATACTTTGTAGATTTTCTAGAGAGGAAAGCCTGATACCCTACCTCAAAAAAAAATAAATAAATTCCTATATTCAATGTGCTTATAATACAAGAGGTTGTTATAAAGCCGGTAATAATCAGGCCCTCGTTATAACACAGTTCGATTTACACTGATTCGCTATAATGCTTTTCTTATATTATAACCTGTATCTGACTATAACGCTGTCACAAATCATTATAACGCCCTTTTACAGATTGAATTTTTGGCTTATTTAATGAAATCATTTCATTTGATGGAGTCAATAGCTTGAAAATGAATAGCAAAACAGCATTAAAACGTTTCCCACCCCGACTTCAGAAATTTTCCCATGCTCAGTGAAATTTTTTGCACACTAATTTAATTGCGATACAGTGACTTGTTATGTAGTTCCGAGATCAACCTTTTAAAAAATTATAAAGTATATTGCTTGTAATATTTGTGTTATATGCATTTATTCGAAGTCTAGTCATCACTGAGTACAGTATTAGACATTGTGCGTAACGGCCAGTTTACTCAAACATTGTATCATAATTAATGCAACTAATATAGTTACATTTTCGCAGAGTTAATAATGGCGGATAAGAATGAAAAAGCAACAATGTCTGGACACAGTATGAAGACTATAAATGTAAGAAAAAGACTGAATTTGCAAATTAAATTAGACATTTTGAAGCAAATCGATTCCGGTCAACGACAAGCAGATGTGTGCCATAATTTAGGACAAAAATAAAAAATAAAGAATTAATTTTAGCAGCGGGAAAGACAGCTGTTCCACTGCAAGCAACTAGGCCTAGGACGGCTATTAGGATTGAAATGGAGAGACTTTAACTAATTTAATAGAAGATAATATCTAATGCAGAATTCAGTTAAGTTCAGTTATTCAGTTATTTTATAAAAAAAAAAAAAAAAAGAGAGAGAGAGATTAGCCTATATGATGATCTGAAGAAAACTCACCTAAAAAAAAATATGGAACCATTTAAAACTAGTAAGGGCTGGTTGAATACATTTAAAATCCAGGGAGAAGCCGCAAGTGCAGATCAAGGAGCCGAAACTTTCAAAAAAGAACTTGTTAAAATTATTGATGAGGGGTATTATGTGTTATACTTCTCAACAAGTTTTTAACATAGATGAAGCAGGACTTTTTTGGAAACGAATACCTAAAAGAAGTTTTATATTGAAAGGAAAAAAAACATGCCAGGTTTCAAAGCGGCGAAGGATCTGTTGACTTTATTGTTAGGTGGTAACACTGCAGGGGATTTAAAATTAAAACCCCTTTTAGTTTACCAGGAAGAGGGCCAAAGTACAACCCAAAATTGACACATTTTTTCTGATTAAATTCATCATTTAAACTAAATCAATTTAGATCAATTAAATTCATGATTTTAATTGGAATTTTAAGTTTAATTTTGATACATAAGCAGTTACCACATAATTATATACGCATGTAATGCAGAATGTACAAATATTTGAATATTAAATATTTTTACCGACATTTGTGCATCTTTTCACTACCGTTTATTATTGATTAGGAAATATCCTATGGCACCGACCGCAACTCACAAATACATGTTACCTTATGGGAATGAGGTGCTCACTTAGCACTCTGTTTTTCTGGAATGAATTATAAGCGTTGAGCGGGGGTCACTTATAATGGAATTATACTGAAACAAAAAACCTCCAACTGCAATATCTTTTTTTTTTTTTTTTCTTTTTATTACTAAAGATTTATTCTTTTTAAATAACATCTTCATTTTTCAAAATGAATCTGATTTGGCTTGTTTACACACACACATCTTAATGAACTATTTTTTTCTTCACTTATAAGTGACAGATTTGTAACAATTTACAACAAAACAATCTACGGAATAATCCACAGAAATCTGCTTTAAATCAAGACTATGATCCAATAACAACTTTCCAATTACCAAACTCAGCAGCACAAAGATTAAGCCCACAACCAACTACATGTTGCCAGCCCAAATTCCTGTTTGTTGCTTACAGGCAGCAACCATCATCGTTTGTATTCTCTTCGAAAATTGTTAATTATAAATTGCCATAAGCATCCAGACTTAAGTGGATGAATATCATCACAAGGTATGTTGCCACAAACAGAATATATTTTCTCCTCAACCACAACAGTTTTCACCTCAAGCAACATTACACCATGTGTTGAAGCAGTCACAACGTTCAGAGAGAGAGAGAGAGAACTGCATGTTCAGGGCCTGTGCCCAGTTTAACAGATTAAAATCAAGAGTCAAAAACTTACACAGACAAAATAGTGGTATGTGTAAAAATTCCACACTGTTACCCCACTGACAATCAAGTGATTGCAAAATAAAGAATAATTTCCCCATTTCATTAATTCTTACAGTGTGATTAAAAGTGTAAAGTTATCAACCAATATTTTTTACATAAATTACTTTTACATTTTCAAAAATTAAGTGCTGTTCATTGATAGCAAAACTAAGGTAACTCAAGGCAACAACATCACAATACTGATTTTGTGCCAGGACTTAAAGATGGATACATTCCTTTTTTTTAACACAAATTAATCTTTCTTAAAAGTTAAGTTGCTATAGATTAGTCATCGCAAAAGTGAATTTTTTTTCACTTGATTCTTATTATCAAGCAAATGGACAAATAGCTAAATTTTTTAAGATTATTAAAATTAATAATACTGAAGGTAATTGCTTTTTTAAACAATTAAAATTAGAAAAATAAATACCTGCAATACATCCAGGGTAATAGGAAGATCACGAAGAGCCTTTAAGAGGTCAAGGGCCTGGTCCTGTCCCTAAAAAAACATTAACTAATATGAATCTTATTTCACAAATGCTTATAAAAAAGGGTGATTAAATTATAATGTCTGGACAACACCAGCAACAATGAGATCATGCAAAACAAAGAACAGTTTGGTAAATAAACAGGACATCAGTTTTTACCTACCACAATCTTTTAAATCCTATATATCAACTAGAAATTTTGGAAGACCACATATTAAGTCATTTCTAAATGAAATGAATTTGTAAAGTAAGTATGGACACATTTAGAAGAGACTAGTAAACACATCTGTACTTTATACAAGTGTAATTCATCATGAAGAGTTTAGGAAAAATTCTTGGAAGGCTGAAGATTATTATCACTTTGTCACCACCATCTTGAAAGTAAAAAAGTGAAATAAATTTGAAGTTTATATTTACCAGGACACTGTCTGTTATATCAGGGCCACCCAAGAGCCAACTCATCTGTCCACATGTAATTATGTCCACAAATTGAGTATGTTCTCTGGGTGATTTGCTTGTTTTGCTGGGCGAAAAACCAGTCTCTGAGGAGGGGGATATGATATTCGTACAGTATGAACCTTGCTCAACACACCTGAGGCCAACTAACTCAGCCACAGAGTGAAAAAGCCTATATAGGTTCCTCACATCATTAACAGGATTTAAACACAAGCCTTTTCCACCTGTTGGGAGGATGGTGGTTATAACCACTATGCCACCCATGCAGACAGTTTATACCAAGACAACCTGTAGGGTCAGAGGACTTCCTAAGATAGAGATTACAAGAATATTAAGTCTATTTCACAGAAATTCTGATTGAATTTCAACTTAAACTGCCAATTAACTTCAATATGTAAAGTTATCAAATGCCATGTTAACTTTAAACATTTGTACAGAATTTTACCATATTACTGCAGCTGAAATTTAAATTATATGGTATTTTTGCTAATATGGCAGTGATGTGAAAACTCACATTGTCCAACATATTCCTACAGTAAAGGACAAGGTGGTGATTATCCCAATGTATAAGGCAATAGTGCATACAGGTCTGGCAGTATCATTTTGGGAAGGATGTTAATCTGTTGCAACAGGTGCAGAGAAGGGCAATGAAATTATTCAGGGGAAGGAACAAAAGGATACTCTTAGCAAAAAAGGCTTCGGGTCTGCAAATTGCAGCATCTGGTAACTAGACACCTGCAAAGAGATCTGATTATGGTGTTTAAGGCTTTGAATGGATTGAGTAAGCCCAATGCAGATGGCATCCTTCCTCTTGCTCAGACTACACACTCACTCAAAGGAATATAAATTTAAATTGAGGAAGGATGGTTGCAGGGCAGATGCGCAGAAATTTGCTTTCAGCCATTCAGTAATTGATTACTGGAACAAACTTCCATCTGGTGCTGTGGAAGTGAGTAGTTTAAATAACTTTAAGGAGGAACTATACAAATTATTAGAGGGGTCAGGCAGATGATGTGGGTTGTGCATACATGTGTGTGTGTTTTGGTTGATGCTGTATAAGTTTGCTTTCTTGTATCATTTACCATTACTAATACTAAACACCTTTTGAAAAGGTGATGGGTGCTATTTTGAGTTCCAGCTGGTTGAGCAGAGTGATTTTAGAATGCAAAATATAAAAAAAGTGAGGGGTGCTAACAAGTTAAAATCATATAACTTAATTACTTTATAATGAAAAATTACTAAAACATAACTCCATGGAAAATTTGATTACAATATGTAGAATAAGCATGCAACTTTTCAAAAAAAATTGTGACTTAATTGCTCTCCAGTTGTTTTAAAATGCTTCATCTTTATGCTCTGGAGATTCACATATCATCTACAATTGCAAGTTTTACACAGTTATTAATGTTTTTTTAGTATCAGTTTAAAGTAATTCAAGTTTTTCAGTTTTCCCATATAACACCCTATAAATATCATTACTAATACATCAACAATGTGTTCCTTATCACCCAGAAAGGCATTATAAAAGCCCACAATAAAGAAATACCAGATCATTTAAATACTTCAACTAAACTTCATGGCAGAAGAGACACACACCATAGCACTCCTTGACATAAAGATTACAAAAATTGGCAACAATTAGTAAACAAGAGCAAGGACCCAATGCAGTAACAAAACCATTAGGGCTGAAAGACAAAACTGAATCGGAAGTCACTTGGCAATATGCCAGTATACTTTGTCGGCTTCATGAGGTAACACGTGTAAAACAATCAGAAGATAACCAGAACAATAAACTCTGCAGCCAGGGCATTTATCCGCTACCACTAACAACTGCCCAAGATGAAAAAAACTCCTAAATGCTGCATTCACACAATAATCCAAGGGTGTTCTATCCTAACAAAACTGAAAACGGATAAGCCCGGAGGCATTTTTGGTCTATTCAAAGGAGATTTCTTGATTTTTTTTTTTTTTTTTTTTCTGTTTCCCAATAGAAAAACTGAGCAAAACTTTTCCTTCAAAAGTGCTGCAATTTACTATTGGGTAAGTAGAGTAGTTTTAGCGTGTAAAATTGTGGGAAAAAAGAGTGGTGTTATTACACACTTCATGCATGCACATTCTTACATACTAATTTGCAACTGCAATACGTGCATATCATAGTCCCACATTAGCTGCAAGATGGCAAGACTACCAGAAATATGGTCAGACAAGAGAGAGAGAGAGAGAGAGATAAACAGCACAGTCCAGTTCTTGCATGTTAAGATACCAAATCATTGCCAACTAGCTAGTGGATGAGTACAGACCAAACATAATGTCATGGAAACAAATTTAACAGAGGGAAAGACATTCAAAATGAGTAGCAATTCAAGTACCTGAGCACATCCACCATGGATGAGAATATTTGTCATGCATACACCTTAATCGGAGAAGAGAGCACAATGAACTAAGAGAAATAAAAATTTGTATGAACTGGATGCTGAAGCAACTTATAGAGGAACAAAAAACTCTTTAAATGGGCCTCTATCCTCATACATTTGAAGCACTACCTGCAGGAATGCATCATATGCCAAAAATGAAAAAGCATCTGTGCATGTAAATAAACATGCAATCACCTTGCAAAGAAATTCAGATACACCATTAGCAAAGATCGTGGCAACAGTGTTTTGTAACTCTGAAGAAGCATCTCACTGCCAAGCAATTTGCAACTAATGGCATTGTGCAGCACACAGTCATTTCTTGGCTAAAGTCATTTGACACAGATTTCTTCAAGTTGGGATGGATTTCCTGTCACAGTGGGACAAACGCAAATGCAATTATATAATAAATGCATATATTGCACATTGTCCTTCTCACAAGAATGAAATTATTTGCCACTTGCTTGGCCTGCCATATGACTGGCATATTCTTATTTTATATTATTTCTCTGCAACATGGTATGTAATGCTTTACACCACTATGTGCCATTTGCTTCAAAACGTTCTTGTTTATACTCCAGCACAGCCGTCAGTGGAGTTTACAATAAATCATTAACACAAACGTTAATCATATTCAGAAGTCACAGGCTTGAACCCCGGTCCACTCAAAGAGTGCATGCTACTGCACTCTGGCTCCTGACCACACGGCTACATCACCCTTTATTATATATATGTTACTACTTGTTATTTAATGTTATTTATATATAATCTGCCAACAAAGCAAAGTAAAATCTGCCAACCCTCACTGGATCAATGTGGCAGACTATGGGCCATTCCCTCAACATGGCTTCACAACAAAATAAATAGACATCAGTCCCTGGAGGCCTGCAAGCTGCTACCAACAGCAGTCAGAAGATCAGCTCAGTGGCAAAGGGTTAAGAATCGTTGGGCTCAATCTGGTTGCCTTTGGACTTTAGAGATTGAAACGCTTAACATTCGGTCTATGAGTACAGACTTATGCCTAAAAGAACTATTACAAGAGCTGAAAAACATCAATTGGGATATCATCAGCCGGAGCTGGAATTAGGGTGGGGCAAGTGGGGCACCAAACCCAGGTGTAGCATTTTAAGGGCACATCTGACCAGTTATATTTTAAAATTTCTTCATTTTTGATTGAATTACAGTCGGATCTGTGTTTAACAGTGCTATAAACTGCTTTATAGCAAATTTTTTGAATTCTCTTGGTAATTACATTTAAAAGTTTCTGTAGAATGAAGAAAATTTCCATATAACGAACAGATTACGAGAGACTTAACTTTGTATACTTTGTTTCCGCCTCTGACCTTTAGGCAATTTAAGCAATTAGAAAGCACAAATTAAAGGTTAAAGGGATTACCCTTCCACAATGTAAGTGGAATGTAAGATGTATGCAGCCACCTATCCCACATATTGAGAAGTCATGCTAGTCAACTGCTTTCTATAGCCAGTCAAAAGATTGAGGCATATTCCAGACAGGGATAATAGCTTCTGGCCAACTTATGTTCTTTGTTCAAAATAACAGTAAATATTTTATTAAAAGAAATACTGCATTATCTTTGTACGTGCTACTTATGATTCCAGAAATTTTTGTGATTTTGTGAGAGTGAAAAAAATTATAAATTCAGGATTTATAATCACTTACGCAAAAAATATCAGGGAGGAACAGTGTTTTACAAATTTTGAAAATAACGGAGAAATTCAATTACAAACTTCTATAAAGTATGGCCCATTTTGTGATGTCCCACCTCTGAGCTTTTTGGTTTGTCCTCCGATGCTAACCACTGGAGGACAAACAAAATTTTTCAAATATCTGTTGATATTTCGACAGATATTTGAAAAATCAGGATATAAAATCTGTAACCCCTTTACAACTTCTCCAATTCATTCATGAGTATTGTCTAATATAGTGGTTCTCAAAGTGGGTGTCACGGCACCCTAAGGTGCCACTTACTCTTTATAGGGATACCGCAACGTCAAATTTAGCACCGGCTTACATCGTGGCCTTCACTACAAAAGGTCGTTGAATTTCATGCAACTGTGTAAATTAGAAGTCATCATGAAATAATTGCTGACTGCATCGCAGTGTTTATGTACATACACCTACATATATGGAACAGCCGAGCCGTCCTTTGCCTACATTGTATTTGAAATAGCACCACCTTACAAAATATTCTACCAGTGCCCATTGCACCCAGTGCTGGGGGTGCCGGGCATTTTTCATAATGGATTTAGAGTGCCTTCACATTAAAAAGTTTGAGAACCACTGGTCTAATAGAATCTTTCTAAATACAGAAATAGCGCTATGAATTTTTCTTACCCTGCCTGTAACAGTAGCTTCTTGTGAAAGGTCCTTTAAAGTGAGAAAAATTCAATTAAAGTAATACACATTCATTGCATATTTTTAGTTTAGGTTATAATGTTAAAAGTACTATATTTCACAATATTTTGTTTCTATGATTTTATACTATATATATAAACAAACTATCTGGTTTTCTAATTTCTTTGTAGTTATATATACTTTCTTTGAAGTTTATATAGAATTAAATTCTTTGTAGATATAAACAAATATTTGAAAGTTTCTTTTTCTTTGATGTTTTTATTTTGTTATATTCATTGTATTATTTAAATTATTTTATTAATAAAGATATGTAAATCGTAGACTGTTGCAATAGTAATTTTTATGAATTCATAAAGTTTGCAGAGGCGTATCAATGAGGGTGCAGAGGGGGGGATTTCCCCTCAGATGCTGAGCTTCAGGGGTGCAAACTGAAGGAATTATCTATCACAATAGGGGCTCCAGAAAGACATGTTGCCCCCAGGTATCAGCATCCCTAGCTACGCTACTGAAAGATTGACTATCTGCATATAATGGGGCGTACTTATAACACTTTTGCCCCAGATGCAGGATTGCCTTGTTCCGGCTCTGTCATCGGTTTATGTGAGATTCAAAGAAACGGTGAAGATTTGTTCAAACTAGAAATGGACAATGGCTGTAGTATAAAGAAACAAATAATAGGAATGGTAAAATTGGGTTCCCGATCAAAAAAAGAATAACAGATTCACCCATAAAAGAACAAAGTATTACCGAAAGAATTGCCTGCTGTGCTAATATGCTAAATTAGCATCAGCATTAGTAGAGTCATATGATGCAAGAAAGCAAGCTTATACAGCATCAGCCAAAAAAAAAACCTTCCCATTTCACCCATCCATTCGCCCCAAGTGTTTGTCTAGTTCTGACTTGAATTTATTTAAGCTGTCAACTTCCACGACAGATAGAGGTTTGTTCCAGCAATCAATCACCTGCTAGTTGAAATAACCATTATTCTCTTCAAATTATTCAAGCTTAAGCCCCTACAAGTAGCCAGAGTGACAATGAAGTTGAAGAATTTTATGAAGATGTATTGCACCTTTACAAGCATGAGGATGACTACCACTAGAAAACTGTATAATGGACGATTTCAATGCGAGAATTGGTAAGATCCAAAATTGGGAATGATCTGTTGGTTCCTATGAAACTGGAAAAGAGATGATAGAGGCAGTCTACTAATTGAATTTATGGGGAACAAAATTTGTTCATCATGAACTTATTCTTGAAGAAAAAAGGCCCAATAAAAATGGACATATAGGAGCCCTCTTTGAAATACTGGCAAAATTGACTTCGTACTGACAAACAAAACAATATTCATTGACTGCTCAGTCTTGAAACATTTTAATGTTGGAAGAGACCATCCATTACTGAAAGCAAAAATCACAACTGATTGCAAGAAAAATTGAAAGAAACTGATGAAGTCAACTAAAGTGAAGAAGATCAACACTAATGAAGCAACTACTCATTAATGTAACATACAATCAAAAAACTGTGAACTAGAACTGTCTAATCATTACTGTGTGCTGCAAGAACTTCCTGATACACTGGTGTGTTCAAATAAAGTGCATCACTTAGGAATTTCAAATTTCTAACCCTTTTTTGTGATGGTATGTTACATTAATTACTAGCATCACAAATAGAAATATAAACAAAAGATATTTATTAATAGTTAAGGCAAAGCTAAGTAATATTTGACAGGTGCTCTCAAAATATTCCAAAATGAGCATTTGCAACTTTTATACAACAGTTTTGATAAAAACAACAATTACGGCTGAAATATTATCAGAAGCACTCAATTTGCTTCAGTTTATCATTTTAAATGGAAAACTAAATGAAAAATTCACCAGGTGCAAACTAATATTTAGTTGAACTGCCTCTGGCCCTGATCACAGCAACACAAAGCTTGAATTTTATTTATTCATAATAATCAAATAATTGTTAAATTTTCACAATAATGTTCAATTTTCATGTTCGGGAAACAAATCCTTAACTTAGTTCCCAAGAGATAAGTATATTTTATATTTTTTTATAGATTTTAAGCATTGAAATGTTTAGAACAGTTACTTCTTTCATTCTAGTATGGCAATTTTATTTAATAAATTTCTTGGCTGAAAGATAATTTCTGAATATATACCCTCTCAAGAACATAATAACCCTGGATTTACAGAAAATAACAGTATTGCAGAGATTCCCATAGAACAGCAGTTCCCAACTTTTCTTAACTCACGCAAAACTTAATAAAATATTTTCATAGTGGGAAAACAAGTTTCTAACTTAGCAATTTTCTTCATTAAATGCTTCTCACTACCCACAGTTGATAATAGGGCCTTACTGTTTATGTTAAAAATTATCATGACTATGGATGACCACATGAAAGGTTAACAATTACTGTCTGTAACAATAAAATAACAGCTAAGCACAACAATAGATATTTCTGTTCTAAAATAATTAAAGGAATGTAACAAAACAGTTAAGAAAAAGATTGTAAATCAAAATGTATCACACTTTCATTCTGGGCCCTCTTCCCAAACAAGGTGCTAGAATATGACAAATATAGAAGTTACAGAATTCTTATAATACCATGATAATAGACTAAGTGTTAAATAGCAAATGCTTAATGTATGGTACTCACCCGAATACAATCCACAACAGTTTTATGAAGAGACCGATGGCTAAATTTAAGGTGGAATAATTAAATTAATGAATTAAGGGGGGATAAAAAATAAGTTAATTTAACGGAATTTAATTCCACCTTAAATTTAGCCATCAGTCTCTTCATAAAACCATTGCAGATTATATTCAAGTTGAGCACCGTACATTAAGCATTTGCTATTTAATACTTGGTGCTAGAATATTTGGTTCAACAGACAGTCAAACCAAATCTTATATCATCGGCTTGTTGCAGTAATTTGACTTTCATGAAGTGAAAGTGAAACAGATATAATGGGTGGAATATGTCAGAAGGATTTTAATGACTTCACTGTTAAGTGATGGATATGTTTTATTTAACCCAAGCCAAAATTATTAGATTTTCAGTATGGAGCAATGTTTGCAGCCAAAAAATATGGAGATATCAGATTTTCTGTCAAAGTCCTCTTCTGTCAAAAGAACCTCTTCGTGGGTTACAAATCCAATTTTACAAATCCATAATAGGGCCTTACTGTTTATGTTAAAAATTATCATGACTATGGATGACCACATGAAAGGTTAACAATTACTGTCTGTAACAATAAAATAACAGCTAAGCACAACAATAGATATTTCTGTTCTAAAATAATTAAAGGAATGTAACAAAACAGTTAAGAAAAAGATTGTAAATCAAAATGTATCACACTTTCATTCTGGGCCCTCTTCCCAAACAAGGTGCTAGAATATGACAAATATAGAAGTTACAGAATTCTTATAATACCATGATAATAGACTAAGTGTTAAATAGCAAATGCTTAATGTATGGTACTCACCCGAATACAATCCACAACAGTTTTATGAAGAGACCGATGGCTAAATTTAAGGTGGAATAATTAAATTAATGAATTAAGGGGGGATAAAAAATAAGTTAATTTAACGGAATTTAATTCCACCTTAAATTTAGCCATCAGTCTCTTCATAAAACCATTGCAGATTATATTCAAGTTGAGCACCGTACATTAAGCATTTGCTATTTAATACTTGGTGCTAGAATATTTGGTTCAACAGACAGTCAAACCAAATCTTATATCATCGGCTTGTTGCAGTAATTTGACTTTCATGAAGTGAAAGTGAAACAGATATAATGGGTGGAATATGTCAGAAGGATTTTAATGACTTCACTGTTAAGTGATGGATATGTTTTATTTAACCCAAGCCAAAATTATTAGATTTTCAGTATGGAGCAATGTTTGCAGCCAAAAAATATGGAGATATCAGATTTTCTGTCAAAGTCCTCTTCTGTCAAAAGAACCTCTTCGTGGGTTACAAATCCAATTTTTTTTGTTTTGGAACTTTGCAGAAAGTAATTCTCAAAAGTCATTTAAAGGAAACTGAGATGCTCTTTGATAGTCCCTGTAATGACATGGACCAAATTCATATCATTTTCTTTAAAAAAATTATGTAAATTGTTGAAACACTCAATCATATGCTTTTCAAGACAGTCAGTCAAAAATTTCTCACTTGGGCTTGAATATTGAAAACAGTTGTATTTAATCCTTGCAGTGATCTTTAATTTTGAAAAGATATCTGCCAGATATGCTAATCATTGTAGTCATATTCAGTCTTCTGTACATCCACCAAATCAAAAGAATAATTCATGATTTGCAATTTAGATCAATTCAAATAACTGGATGATTAGCTTACAAAATGGGTAATAGGTAATTACTTTTAGTTAGAAGGGTAAAATGCTCACTGCATATTTCTTTGCATAAGGAGGAGAACAGTCTTGAATTAGGTCTCAATTTTATAAAGTTAACTGTTTTGAAAGTATCATCAAGTACACTTTTCAATTACTGAAGCATATGTTTCTTGGGGCTTAGAGGGGAACAGGCATTCTGTATGTTATCAGATCTCAGTCTAAAATAGTGATGGATACAATATCTTTCTATTTTAAAAGATTTAGGAGAAGTCCAGTTGACCAACATCCCTAAAATCCACTCATGCACACCTTCTCGTTGGTAAGTCCTGTTATGTCACTTTGGTAGCAACGAATGTGTAGAGTGGTTCTCTTCAGGACGCCAGGAAAAGATCAAACCCTCCAGCACTTTATTAAATATGACAACACAACAAAACAAATGGCCCTCAATCCCCAGCGATCGAGGCATTGATTAAGTAAGCACTGCAGGATCATCTAGTCAAGACTTCAGTTATAGCCTGGACACAGCATGGGTTTGTTAAGGGCAAGTCTTGTCTGACCAATTTGATTGGATATTATGATGTGGTAGGTGCTGCGTAGCCAGGTGGGCAGGAGCAGCAGTGCATAGCACACGCTTCTTGATTAGACCGGGGTTCGAGCCCATGCCCACCAAATACAGAGGATGCAGAAAGGTCAGGGAATGGCCACCGCATATCCCCAGAGCAATATGGCCTTAGTTGCTAATGCTCCTAAAAACCAAATAATAAACAACTATGATGTGATCACAAAGGAACTGGATGCAAAGAATAATTTTGATATCATATATTTGGATCTTAGAAAGGCTTTTGATTGTTGCACACGGAAGACTGCTGCACAAATTGGAACAATATCTTCTTACATCATATGCCTCTACTAATGTAGCATATTTTTGATATTGCAACTATGTGCGAATTTAACCAGTACTTCGAATTCATCAAGGCTTGTTTACTATACTCCTAACATTAGGATACAATGTAAATATACATGCATCTGTTTTTGCTATTAGTAACCTTAACACAACTATGTATTTGTTTGTACAATGGCAATCCCAAGCAAGCTTTCAGGCTGCTGTACGTTCTAAGAGAAGCAATGCAAGAATCACTTTCACCTCTGTTATGACTGCTGCTGTTAATATATTAGTCTGTGTATAGCTCCAGGCTAGTAGTATTCCAACTCACCTAACAACTGTCAGCAAATATATTTGACCCTGCTACAACTGATTGCCAAAGCTCTCAATCATGTACTCCCTCCTATTACATCTGGTTCTGAATGGTTATGCAGATATGGCTGTTTGAAATTCAAAAAAAAAAAGGGAGAGGGTGTTGAATAAAATTATCAAAAATAAGAATATGCAGAAATATGGAAGAAAACATTTATTCATATCACATATGGGTCTGTTTATTCTTATTTAATTTACATTTAATATGCCCTTAGTTAAGAAGTTAATTAAATCTAAGACAGTGCATCCAGCCAACACGAGTGGCCAGTGCAATGTTGAATCAGTTTGGTGTGACAAAAGCGGTGGGAATAAAAAATTAGAGTAGTGGATGTGCTATAGGCCTAATGACAGTGGTGAGTATAACAAACAATTATACAAAGAAACACAATGGGCCAGTAAATCAAAATGTCTTATAATGGGGGATTTTAACTTTCCAGATATTAACTGGAACTTTTGGGGTGATCACCCACAAACTAGAAAGATTTTTCAGATTTATTGGATGACTGTTTTCTCCAGCAGCATGTTAGAGAAGCAACAAGAGGAAGCAACACTCTTGATCTGATTAACTGAAGCAAAGCTTCATGCATTAAAAATTTCAGGTAAAAGACCCACTGGTTGCATGCAGCAATCACAATGTACTAATGTGGAATTTAATTAGCATTAGCATGGGTACATGATGCAAGAAAGCAAGCTTATATAGCATCATCCAAAAAAAAAACCCTTATTTCACCCATCCCCTCGCTCCAAATGTTTGTCAAGTTCTGCTTGAATCTATTTAAGCTATCAACTTCTACAATGACACATGGAAGTTTGTTCCAGCAATCAACCACCCGCTGGCTAAAGGCAAACTTCCGCACATCTATCCTACAACCGACTTTCCTCAATTTGAATTTATGTCCTCTCAGGTGATTATTCTGAGCAAGAGAAAGAATCCCATCAGCATTGAGCATGCTAACCATTCAAGGCTTTATACACCTCAATCAGATCGCCTAGTCTCCAGACACTGTAATTTGCAAAACTTAAGCCTTTCTTCATAAGAGCAACTGTTTGTTCTGTTCACTAATCCTGTTGCGCTTAGCATCTCTACATCCTTCTTAAAATGAGGCCTCCAGACCTGTATACAGTACTCAAGGTGTGGCCTGACCATTGCCTTATACAAGGTGATAATCACCTCCTTATCCCTGCTAGAAAAATTCCTGTATATCATTGACAAGACACCATGAGCTACTCTTGCGACCGCATGCACTGCTCAGAAAACTTCATATCTGCCTGCACAATTACCCCTAGGTCCTTTTCATTCTCTACCACTGTCAGTGTAGTACCACAGAGTTGATATGTTACTCTGGGTTTACTGCTTCCCATATGTAGTACTTTACATTTGTCAATGTTAAACTTCGTTTGCCACCTCTCAGCCCATCTGCTCAAATTTTCTAGATCCTGTTGCAGCAATGTACTGTCATTATTGTCATTAACAACCCTGCCAACCTTTGCATCATCTGCAAACTTGGACATTAAGCCTGATATACCATCATCAATATCATTTATAAATACAGAAAAGAACAATGGATCCAACACTGAACCATGAGGGACTCCACTAATAACATTAGTCCACGAAGAGCAGTGTCCATTGATTACCACTCTCTGTCTTCTCTCACTCAACCATCCCTTTATCCATAGCAGCAATTTGCCTCCAATGCCACACTGCTCCAATTTGTGAAGCAGTCTTCCATGTGCAACAGTATCAAAGGCCTTTCTAAGATTCAAATATATGATATCAAAGTTATTCTTTGCATCCAGTTCCTTTGTGACTATATCATAGTATCCAATCAAATTAGTCAGGCAAGACTTTCCCTTAACAAACCCATGCTGTGTCCGAGCTATAACTGAAGTCTTGTCTAAATGATCCTGCAATGCTTCTTTAACCAGTGGCTCCATTAATTTCCCTGGAACAGAAGTTAAACTAACAGGTCTATAATTAACTGTCTCCCTCTGATCCTCCTTTGTGGATTGGGGTCACATTTGCACATCTCCAGTCCATGGGTACCTCCCCTGAGTCCAGGGAAGCTCTCATAATTATGGCTAAGGGTTTGCTTACTTCCTTTGCTGCCTCCTTGAATATAGCTGGATAGATTCCATCCACCCTAGGTGCCTTTCTTATGTTTATCTTCAACAACTTCTCCTCCACTTTACTCTCAGTTATTACAAGATTATCTAGTTTCTGCCAGAGTTGAATACACCTCTGTCATTCCCCTCCCTGAATAACTTCTCACGTGTGAATGTAGATGCAAAATATTCATTTAGTTTGTTAGCTACCTGAGCAGGATCATCAACAGTTGAACTATCGATATCAAGTGGACCAACCTGATTCATCCCCTTCCTTCTACAGTTTACATAAGAAAAGAACTCTTTGCTGTTTTTCTTTGCATCCTTTGCCAAAAATTTCTCGTAATCTACCCTTTGCCTGCCTAACCTCCTTTGTAACTTGGTTACACACCAGCTTATAGCTATCATAGGCTTCTGTGTCACATGTTAATTTATATGTATCCCAGGCATTTTTCTTCTCTGTCACATGTCTAATTAGTTCATCTGACATCCATTTAGGCCTAAACCTTGAACAATATTTCTTTGTTGATATGAAAAGCCTAGTCGCTTCCAAGATTAATTCTTTGAATGCTTCCCATTTT
This sequence comes from Mastigoproctus giganteus, assembly GCF_048544385.1. Lineage (NCBI taxonomy): Eukaryota > Metazoa > Arthropoda > Arachnida > Uropygi > Thelyphonidae > Mastigoproctus > Mastigoproctus giganteus. Next base: position 235,871,302 of record NC_143578.1, read on the forward strand.
GAATTTGCTGTTGGTAACATCATCAGTTGGTCCCACCGTATAGAATTTAAATACTGTCTCAGACCACTGTAGTCATCTTTACGAAAGCAAAAAACCCTTCCCTTTACCCTTGATGGTAGTTACCTCCGAGTAAATCCCACTTCAGCACACTGTGATCACTGCCACCTAGTGGTTTCTTTATCTGCAGATTCTTGATGCATGAAGAATCACTACTGATAATCAGATCAAGAGTATTACTCCCTCTAGTTGCCTCCCAAACATGCTGCTGTAGAAAACAATCATCCAATAAATCCACAAAACCTTGCTAGTGTGTGTGAGTGACCAACCCACAAATTCCAGTCAATCTCTGGGAAATTAAAATTCCCCATTATAAGACACTCTGATTTACTGGCCCACTATTTCTCTGCACAATTGCTCATTACACTCATCAGATTGATTTGGCCTATAACACACACCTACTCTCATTTTTCCTTTCACAGTGCTTATGTCACACCAAACAGACTTAACATTGCATTGTCCACCAACATCAATTGGATGCACTTCCTTAGATTTTATGTGCTTCTTAACTAACAGCATAACTCCTCCTCCCTTTCTGTCCTGTCTATCCTTTCTGTACATACTGAACTCCCCAAATTCCAATTCTGCATTCTTTATATCTGTGTGACACCATGTCTCTGATATTCCAACAATATCTGCCTTTGATGTCTTGACTAGTACTTCAAGCTCATCGAATTTATTAACTGTACTCCTAGCATTGGTGTACATGCAAGTATACATGCACCTGTTTCTACTCTTAGTTACCCTAACACAGCCCATGTATTTTCTTTTTCCACTATGACTCCCAGCAGTCCTGGAAATCCCCATTGCCTTGCTTTCCAAGCCACTGCTCAATTGCATTTCAATAGAAGTAGTGCAAGAATCACTTTTACCTCTGCCAGCGGCTACTGTTAATCTATTAGTTCGTGTATCCCCCCAAGCTAGCAGTTTTACGATCCATCTAACTTTGCCTCGATAGATTCAGTAAATATTCTTGCACCATTTCTATTTAAGTGTATCCCATCCCTGTAGAAGCAGTCTCAATTAAAGATGTAACTACTGTTGAGGGTAAAGGGAATGGCTTTTGCTTCCATAAGGGTGACTATAATGGTCTCAGACAGTTTTAAATTCTATTCACTGGGACCAACATGATATTACCAACAGCAAATACTATATGCATTCAGGAATATAATCATAGAGGTTACACTAGGCTTTTCATAACAACAAAGAAATCTGTTCAAGGCTTAGGCCTAAATCAATGTCAAATGAACTAATAACACTCGTGCAGTTACTGCTCTGGATAAAGGGATGGTTGAGTTGGAGAACACAGAGAGTATTTTTTAATGGACACTGCTCTTCATGGACTAATGTTATTAACAGAGTACCCCAGGGTTCAACGCTGGGCCCATTGCTTTTTTTTTTTTTTTTTTTAAGGGAGCATTAGCAACTAAGGCCATATTGCTCCGGGGATATGCGGTGGTCATTCCCTGACCTTTCCGCATCCTCCGTATTTGGAGGTCACAGGCTCGAACACCAGTCTAATCAAGAAGCGTGTGCTACGCACTGCTGCTCCTGCCCACCTGTCTACGGAGGCACCTGCTGTTTTGCATATTCATCAGGCTTAATGTCTAAGTTTGCGGTGACACAAAGGTTGGCAGGGTGGTTAATGACAGTAATCTAGATAAGCTCCTGCAACAAGATCTAAATAAATTAGGCTGATGGGCTGAGAAATAGCAGTTGAAATTTAACATTGATAAATTCAATTTACTGCATATGGGTGGCAGTAATCCTAGATCAATGTGCCAACTGTGTGGTACTACGCTATGGGCAGTGGGAAAAGGAAAAAAAAAAACAGGGGAGGATAATTGTGCAGTAAGATATAAAGTCCTCTGAACAATGCAGACATGCTACTAGGTCAGCTCATTGAGCTTTGTCTAGGCATAAAGGAACTTTGCTAACAGGGACAAGGAAATGATTATCTCGTATAAGGCAATGGCTAGGCTGCATCTTCAGTACTGCATACAGGTCTGGAGGTCTCATATTAGGAAGGATGTAGATCTGCTGGAACAGATGCAGAGAAGGGCAACAAGATTGGTGAAGGAAATGTTAGGGTGGTTTTACCAAGACAGGCTTCAGTTCTGCAAAATCTGGAAGCTACACACTACAGGAAAATCTAATTGAGATGTTTAAGGCTTTAAATGGATTGAGTAAGCTAAATGTTGATACCATTCTACCTCTTGCTGAGACTGCATACATGAGGGGGCATAAATTCAAATTGTGGAAGGATGTCTTCAGCCCGCAAGTGGTCATTTGTTGGAACAAACTTCCATCTGTTGTTACGGAAATAGCTGGTCTGAATAAATTCAAGGAAGAAGTAGAAAAATGGATGGCACAGATGGGTGAAGTGTGTAGGGGTTTTTTTTTTTCTACTGATGCTTTTATAAGTTTGCTTTCTTGCATAATCTGCATAATACTAATAACACTAACTTTTTGCATAATACTAATAACCAGTAGATTTTTTTTTTTTTTTATGTGAACCCCAAACACGAGAGGTATTAGAACCTATAGTACTTAGTACTGTGCTTGGGTTGGAGGTTGAAAAGATGAAAGAAGATATTTGTTGACATTGGACTAGAACTTCTGTAGATTGTAATTTTCAGGAAATACGTATGAAGGAAGGTTGTTCCAGAAAACGGCAGTTGAATGAATAAACGAGGAAGATGAAAAGTTGGTTCTGTGAGTTTGAAGTTGGACAGTAAATGGACGTTGGCTGGTGGCGGCACGTGTTCGGACTGTTTTGAAAGAGAGAACTGGAATTATAGAAGCCAATTCAGAAGAACAGTGCCCATGGAAGTATTTTTAGAAGAGGCATGCAGCAGAAACAGTACGTCTATGAGAAAGCGAGTGGAGAGACTCTGTTAGAGATGAATCATTAATTAACCTAACTGCCCTCTTCTGAATGGAATCAAAAAGCCTGAGAGAGGTTTTGGGGGCACCACCCCAGATGTGGGAACAATATTCCATGGCAGGGCGGATTTGCGATTTATACAGAGTGAGCAGCTGTTTGGAAGAAAAGTAATGCCGAGAGCGAAAGAGAAAACCAAGTTTTTTAGATGCAGAGGAAGCAATATTTGTAATGTGCTTGTGCCAAGAGAGATTAGAAGTCAGGGTAATCCCCAAAAGAGATATATCATTTTGCCTAGAAATTGGAGTGTCACTAAAGATAAGCATAGGAGCAGAAGAATCCTTTTTGCGAGATATAAGACAAGACTGAGTTTTAGAAGGGTTGAAATCAAATAAGTTGTCTTTACCCCACTGGAGAATTACCTGAAGATAGGCATTTAAAGAATTGGAAGCAGATTTTCGAGAAGTTGAAGCTGATTGAGCAGGACAAGGTTTCTCAAAATGGAAAGTGGAATGCAATGTGCAATCATCGGCAAAATTATGGATAGGATTTCCGGTCAATGGAAGGTCATTAATAGACAAGAGGAAAAGAGTGGGGGGAAAGAACTGAACCTTGGGGGACGCCGGCATTAGTGGAGAAGTTAGAAGACAGACAGCCATCTACCATCAAACTCGCCGACCGGGCTAGCCGGGTGGGTAAAGTGCCTGCCTGGCAACCCAAAGGTCGCGGGTTCGATTCCCGCCTCGGGCTTGGATCAAAGTACTGCAAAAACTTTGGGAGGTGCATTATGGCCACAGAAGCCTATGCGCCAACAACTACCAAAAAAAAAAAAAAAAAAAAAAAAAACCATCAAACTCAGTGAGCGATCAGAGAGGAAACTGGATAACCAATTACTAAAAACAGTTGGCAAACCATAAGATGGAAGCTTGTTTAGAAGACTTTTATGCCAAACACGATCAAAAGCCTTTGAGATGTCAAGAGCAACTACTTGTGTTTCACCGAACCTTTCCATTGAATTAGTCCATAAATGGGTAACATAAGCCAGAATATCACCAGTGGATCGACATTGACGGAATCCATTCTGGCGATCGTTGATCAGATGGAAGGTTTTTAGGTAGTTTAAGTGTTTGCGGTTAATTGATTTCTCCATTACTTTAGAAAGAGTAGAAGTAATTGCAATGGGACGATAATTTGATGGGAGGGATTTGTCACCCTTTTTAGGAACTGGCTGAATATGAGCAAATTTCCAAGCAGAAGGAAAAACACCTTTGGAATAAGAAAGTAAAAAAAAAAGGCGGCAAAGAATAGGAGTAAGTTCAGTAGCACATGTTTTTAGAACAAGTGGAGAAATACCATCAGGACCTGGAGCTTTGTTAGAATCAAGATTCATCAAAATCCTTCTGATATCCTTTTGACGGAAGACCACAGGAGGCATTGAATGGAGCGTGTTGGAAGGTGTTTTACCAAGATCATTAATACATGAGCTGAAAGAAAAATGGCATGCTAACAGGTCAGCTTTATCCTTGGCTAAAGTGACAACAGAACCATCTGGTTTGGACAGAGGTGGGAGCAGAGATGGGCAAAAGTTGCAGCCAATAGCTTTGGCAAGAGACCAGAATGCTCGGCTACCATTAGGGCAAGAAGCAAGTTTTCTACTCTTAGCCTGTTCAAACTCTAGTTTGGACTGATTAATAACTGCTTTACAATTGTTGCGAGATTTTGATGTAGGCAGAAAATGAAACTAAAGAATTAGAAACAAGCCAATTACGATATGCAACATTCTTCTCTTGAACAGCCTTAGCACATTTATTGGAAAACCAAGGTTTAGATAAAGGGCGAGATTTTAAAGTGGAGTGTGGGATAAAGGATTCCATTCCTGCAAGAATAATTTCACTGACACGATCTGAGCAAACGTTGACATCAGAAGTTTTGAAACAGTAATCCGACCAACCCATTTTGCATTCTTGTAATTCCAAACAACACGAGGTTGGGAGTAGCCATGAGATAAAGGTTCCGTTATAGAAGAGACAATCACCAAGTTGTGATCTGAAGTGCCTAAAGGACCTCTCACTTCAACCGTGTACTTAGAAGGGTTGTTTGTGAGAAAAAGATCAAGCGTATTGGCTGTATGATTAGGATTGTCTGGTATTCTTGTAGGTAAATGAACAATCTGTGCTAGGTCATTAGTAATTGCAAAAGCCTCAGCATCTCGACGTGCTGGGTCGGTGTGACTAGAAAACGGAAGCCAGCTGGAGTTGTGGACATTAAAATCACCAAGGAAAATTACCTCACTGTTAGGAAAGTTGGACTGGAGAAAGTCAAGTTGCAAAGAGAGGAAGTCAAAGAGCTCCAAGTGATTAGTGGAGTTGGGAGAACGGTAGAGACAACAGATGAATTTTACACAATGAGGTAGAGAGATTTTAAGCCAGAGAAGATCAAAGAGAGGAGATTCCAAATTGCCAAGTCTCTGACAGGGAATATCAGAACGGACATATGCACAAGTACCACCTTTGAGACGAAAGGAATCATACAGCGAATAATTTGAGCATCTGAGATGAGCAGTAGTTGAATCAACTGATAACTGAGATTCTGTCAGAAAAAAGTACATGGGGTTTGGCAGACTGCAAGTGGAAATGGACATCGTTGAGATTAGAATTGAGACCACGTATATTTGTGAAATGAATTAGGAAGTGCTTGGGAGGTTTAGATCTTTTCGCAGATAAGCTTGCTCTATTATTTTGACAATTCATGGTGTATTCAATAGTAAGAAAAGGTGAGTGGGATATGCTGTATGAAGTAATGAAATTTTTGTATATGGCGTATATGTGGTAAGAATATACCCAGATCCTTGACATAACGTGGCCTCGACAATGCTCCCCGCATACACACTACTCGGACTCCCTCCAGTCACTATCTGGCAGAGTAGAGGTAGCAAGATTATACACTAGCTGATCCGGAGGCCTCCTAGAGAGTTACCAATAGGTTCGGTCCGGTGTACTAACTAGCGACCGGCCTGCGAACACCGTTTTAGAGCTGTACCCTCGAAATGTAAGGAATATTGGATCTCGCCACGACGTTCATCATAACCTCAAAAGTCATCAATGATACTGCATAATGGAAGAGATAGGGAAGGGTTGACCGGAACTTAGCTCTACAGACTAAACATGGGTTCCACCACTTGAAGCCTCCAATAAGCAAAGTGGTGGTATTTCACCGGTTGATGAGAGTCATCTACCACCTAGTACTGCCTGGTAACATAGAGGGGCGGCGTTCCTCCATGTGGTGTGGGTGCCACACCTCGACCCCTGGTTACGTTGGTTCACACCTGGGTGGTCACCCACCATGTACTTGTGCATGGAAGTTATACCCAGGATTACTAACAGTCCCACCATCGTGAAGATGCAAGCAGAGGATTTAGTTGTCACAGACTGTCCGGACTTCGCCGAAATTGGGTCCACTTGACTTGAGTGTCACACAAATATCAGTTCCATCAGCGTTTTAGACTCCCAGGTAAAATCTGCCATTTTTTAAAAAGTTAATACTTCAGATAGATACATTTTCATCATTATTATTATTATGCCATATGGTGCAAGGAAGCCTGAGGCTTATGCTGCACCAGCCAAAAAAAAATTTCTGAACTACCCCGAGAGAGAGAGAGAGAGAGAGAGAGAGAGAGAGAAATAAAAAGGAATCATCAAAGAAGAGAAGAATGATGATACCCAGCTCAGGACCCTAGGTGTGCCAAGCCATTACTGCCTAAATATAGAGAACTCTGTGAGGGGGAGGAGTATATATAGAGGGCTTACTGTTACTACTAATACTAATCACCAGATAGAATAAAGAAGTTTTTTTTTTTTGAGATAAAAATAGTTGTTTACACTGACTGGTTTAAGTTTGCCATTTTTAAAGCGGTAAATACAGTACTTCAGACACATTGTTATTGTTAGTTAAAACCGGAATGAGTATAGATGACTCTGGTGGTTAAACCCTCATGCCTATTGGGCAGGGTTGAGAGACCCCAGATAATGCAGTAGATATAAAAAACAAATTTCAGCAATTTGTCCTCTTCATCTACTCTATCCAGACAGCTGAAACTCCTAACAGCTGGTTTTGAAAATGTTTTTTTTTTTTTTTTGATTTCTTCACTGAAAATTCCAGAAATGTCTTTTCATTATTGCACAATTAGGAAAAATTCAGGAATTATGTTAAACCAAAATAATTAAGTATATGCTCATGTGGGTGACATTTGTCACATACAGTTGCTCACAGTAAGTTTCAGGGGCGGGTGGTACTGTGGGTGCAAGGGATGCACTGCACCCAGGCACCAATATTCAAGGGGCACCTGACAACCTGAAATTTATATACACATATGAAGAAAATTTTAAAAAGGGGGCACCAAATTTCAATTGGCACCTGGGCACCACGTACCCTAGGAATGCCCCTGGTGAGTTGGCTTTGGTGCATGCTCTTCCCAATCAGTAATTCTCTCTGGCTTTGTGACATCAAAGCATTGTCTGTAATCAAATTGTGGATGTGCACGCTTCATATTTCATGCAGTGATGCTTCTGTTAGCAACTGACTGGGATCTAACTGCATGCATTTGTTGAAGTGCATGGGTTTTGCAATTTGCATTTTACTCACTGACAAGTCTAAAGGGAGTTTTCATTTAAAAAATAATAAAATAGATATAAAATAGATTTTTTCACAGTTGTGTAGAGCAAAGATTGAAAATAAAGGGAACATTAAAAAAGGGAACGATTCTGAATTATTTTCTGTTGATTTTTCACATGCACAAGCATGGGGTCGAAGTGACTTTGCACACAGAGAAAAAATAATCATAAAATGTGGATATTAAGAAGTACATACCAGATAGATAAATATTTCCCACAATGCTTATATGGAGGGATTGCTGTTGTTGAGTTTAATGACACATAGGCTGCTAGGGCCATATTGTGTCTTTCTAATGGTGAATATGAAATGTTTCATTATAATAACTATATTTTATGATATATTCCTATATGATTTAGGAAAGTAAACAGTTCTTTTTTATTAGGATCATCTCCCAGAATCTACAATAAATTTATTGATGACTGTGTATTAGGAATTGATTTAAAGGTGATTAAGAGGATATTTTGAAAGTGGGGACAGTCTACTAACAAACAATGAATAGTCAGTTGTACCTGAAAAGGTGTACACTGAGGAGCGTTGTCATTCGTTAATAGATACAGGTGAGTGAGGTGTGTATGCCCAATCCTTAGCCTTCCTAAAACTGTTTCGTCTCGTCTGCTGTCCCAGAAGCTGGAGAGCCACAGCTTTGGTTCTGGTTGTATTTGGTATAGTTTGCTTCCTGGATAACCTCTCCAGATTAGTGACCAGCTATTGTAACATGCTTTGTTGTTGTTATTTGGTTTTTAGGAGCATTACCAACTAAGGCCATATTGTTCCGGGGATATGCAGTGGTCATTCCCTGACCTTTCCGCATCCTTCGTATTTGGTGGTCACGGGCTCGAACACCGGTCTAATCAAGAAGCGTGTGCTACGCACTGCTGCTCCTTCCCACCTGGCTACGGAGGCGCCCTAACATGCTTTATGGATAATATGTTTATAATCGGTATATGGAGTTTGAAAAGTCTGCAAAATAGTATCTGGTTGTTTGGTTGCAAGATCTGCTCTTTCATTTTCTGTTATTCCACAATGTCCTGGAATCCAGCAGAATGTCACAGTTTGGGTTGACTCATTACAAGCAAGTAATTTAGAATGGATTTTTTTTTATTACAGGGTGAGATGTGTTCGTATTACTACTTACAGCAGAGACAGCACTGAGTGAGTCAGTGTATATCAAGGCAAACGAAATTAGAAGTTCAGTAATATGATCCAGAGCCAAGTTTATAGCATAAAGCTCAGCAGTGAAGATACTGCATTCGATTGGTAATGAAACATATGGAGGAAGGGAACAGCAGCTCTCAGCAAGAAAGAGTGTGGGCCTCCTATGTCTAATGCAAAGTTGGGCTAGAATAACTTCCTCTCTATCTATCTTGCATACACTGAAATTCCATGTGATGACTGGTTTTATCTGATGCAGTCTGTCTGTTGCTTATCCACAAAGTTTATCAATCTGCAGTATAGTGATAACAGATTATCAGTTTATAGTCTGTATATGGGACTAAATAACCATAATCACTAAGGGTCTCTAAAGATTTGGCTGCCTCATCTGCTAACTCATAGCCTCTAATCCTACTACAACCTGGTATCTAGTAAAATTGTACATACAAACTGGTTGATTGATTTGATTGATTTTGGTTTTTTATGCTGCAAGGGCAACCAAGGCCATGATGCACCAAGTCCACACATACGAACTGGATTCTGAGAGAGAGATCGAGTGAGAGAGTCAGTATGCAATGTAATCTTTTTTTATATATAGTGCCATTATTTGGCAAACTAATAAATTGCTATTAAACTGATGATGAATTTTTTCCCATTTTGGAGACAAACAAACTGGAAAGTGAATATTCCAGCTGGGAAAGATTTCTTAGAGGAAGGGGCAACAACATGATCCATTCCATCTGATCAATTGTCAGATGGAAGTTACTAAAAATACCTCTGACTCCGATGCCAAATGGTCAGCTGGCCCTAGGACTTGTTTGTTTGTTTGTTTCGGGATTTATTGGGCACATCGGCAATTATGACCATAGTGCGCCAGACCCTAGGGCAACCATCACTGATCACATCCCAAAGTGGCATAAATACCAATGACCATGTGGGATAATCCAGCATCAACTTCAGTACTGCAGAGAAAGTGATTTATGACTGTGATAGGGATGGTTTGTTGGTCTTGTATAAGCTACTGTTTGGACAGATGCATCATGTAAATTAAGATTACTACTAGCCAGTGAGTGTAATTATACCACTACTGTTCAGAGAGGTGCAGATGGGACTTGTTCGGGTGTTGCAATTATGGGCAGGGCATAGCCACCAAAGAGCATTTCCTCTAGTGGATGCACATACTTGAGTGCTGTAATTAAGTTTGGACTAGACTGATATCAGAACTTCTTGAGCACACCTCTTAAAAGATGAATTGATTATAACTATAATCAGTTCATAATCTCCAAAATATCTGATAAACAATGACAATTAATATGCCTAAATCAGTTAAAAATAAAAATTTCATGGTTTTTTTTTTTTTTTATAAATTAAAGACATTTTTCATACAGATTACATTATATTACTTAATTCATACTGATATAAGACAGATTTTATCTCTGTTCACCAATGTGCTTTAATGAAGATTTTTCCGAGCAATATTTAACAAAACTTAAAGCATACAGTACAATAAATTTAATATTTATGAAATACAATGCATATCATTCTACTTCATATAATTTTCACATCCTACAATACATCTGTATGGTTTTATCATACAGGGCTATCCATTTATCACACAATGTACCAAGGTAATTGTGGCTAGACAGTATGGTGTCATTGTAACAGTAGTAGCATTTGAGGGAAGGTAAACATTTACTAATGCAGTGCGTAACATGGGTTTTTATCAAGAAGGGCGTGTTTATTTTTAGAAAATTATCTTGCATTCAAATCCCTTTTGCAATGTCAAGAGACATTCAATAAAAAAAAGTATTCAGGCTGACAAAATAATGAAAACTGAATTCACACCACTTGTGAACATATCCTTGCACCAAACATTAAAACAGGATTGATTGTGTGTGTGTGCATGCCTACATAATCAAGCTGGTCATCTCCATAATATTCTGTAACAGTTTTAGTAGCTCGACTGCCCAAAATTTTAGTGTCGCATCTTAGGCAGAGGTTATATTCCAAAGAGGGAATATAACCTCTATGATGCAGGGTCGGACCAAGGTATTTCTGTGCCTCAGGCAGAAAGATTTTCCAGCACGCCTTTATTCTTTTTAAATAAATATATATATATATATATATATATATTTTTTTTTTTTTTTCATTTGTAAAATTTGGAATTTGTTTACTTTCCGAGTAAATTTTTAAAATATCAAGTAGGTACATATTAAATATATACCTACTTATATTTTATATATAGGTATATATTAAATAGTGAATTGGAATATCATCGGTTTGGCTGAAACAAGAAGAAGAAATGAATCACTTATAAGTTTATCAAGTGGAAATCTGCTGTACACCAATGGAAACAGTGAAAGGAGTGAAGGTGGAGTTGGGTTTCTGGTCCATAGAGATTTAAAAAACAACATTTTGGAATTCAAAAGTACATCACCAAGGGTGTCAAGACTAATACTCAAGATTTCTAAGAGGTACAAGCTAAAGATTATAATGATTTATGCAGCAACATCGAGCCATGATGATGAAGAGGTTGAAGAAATGTAGTCTTTGATTGAGTCTCTCTCCGAAATTGAGTCTTCTAGATGAGCAGAAAACCCACTTCACTATTATTATGGGGGACTTCAATGCTAAGGTTGGAAAAAGACAAACCAGTGCAAAAAGGGGAACTATAAGAAATTTTGGAATTGGTGAAAGAAATGAAAGAGGTGAAAGACTTGTGAAATTTACAGAATCTCAAGGATTGTCAGTAATGAACAAGAAGAAAAGGGTGAACAGAAAGTGGACATGGAAGAGTCCAGACAGGCTGCAAGAGTAGCTCATGATATATTGTCAATGATATATAGGAATTTTTCTAGCAGGGATAAGGAGGTGATTATTCCCTTGTATAAGGCAATGGTCAGGCCACACCTAGAGTACTGTATACAGGTCTGGAGGCCTCATTTCAAGAAGGATGTAGAGATGCTGGAACGAGTACAGAGAAGGGCAACAAGATTGGTGAATGGAACAAAGGGGTGCTCTTACAAAGAAAGGCTTAAGTTTTGCAAATTAGTGTCTGGAGACTAGGCACCAGCGAGGTGATCTGATAGAGGTGTATAAAGCCTTGAATGGTTTGAGCATGCTCAATGCTGATGGGATTCTTCCTCTTGCTCAGAATAATCATCTGAGAGGGCATAAATTCAAATTGAGGAAAGACAGATGTAGGATAGACGTGAGGAAATTTGGCCTTTAGCCAGCGGCTGGTTGGTTGGTGGAACAGACTTCCATCCCTTGTCGTGGAAGTTGATAGCCTAAATAAGTTTAAGGCTCAGCTGGACAGTTATTTCGAACGAACAGAGGGGTGAAGTGGAAGTGGTTATTTTTTATTTATTTATTTATTTGTTTTTTTTTTTTGGCTGATGCTGCCATTTTCTTTGATGCAAGAAAGCCTCCTTTCTTGCATCAAATGCCTCTACTAATGCTAATGCTAATTAACAACTAATGAAATCGACTTCATCCTCACTAACAGAAGATATATTGTGAATGATGTTACCATCCTGAATAAGGTAAATGTTGGAAGTGATCACAGAATGGTGCGATCACAGTGATCACATATAGATGTAGGAAAGGAAAAAACTGACTCGAGTAAATAATACAAAGGTCTTTGAGATAACAGAAGAGGAGAAAAAGCAGTATGTACTGGAACTTAAGATCAAGTTTGAACTTCTGCAGACTGCTCAGGACGAGGAATGTTACAACTTTCTGAAAGTGATAAAGCCCAAGAAACCTATAGGGAAAAAGAAATCCAAAGAAGAAAAAATTAGACAAGAAACACTTGTTATGATGAACCGAAGGTGAAAAATGAAGAGCAAGATAAACACTGAGAAGGAGAAAATTGAGTATATTGAGTATGCTCCAAAGCTATTAGAAAGAGACTCAGAGAGGACATAAGAAGATTTAACACAAGAAAAGTAGAACAAGCATTAAGGGAAAACAAAGTATTTAAATCAGCAGCCATGAGCAGTAATACAGAAAGACAAATAATACTGAAACTGAAGAATAGCAATGGTGTACTTATAAACAGCAGAGAAGGCATAATTCAAATAGCAGAAGACTACTATAGAGAATTATACAAGGAGCAAGGGAATGATGAATTGCAAATGATGGATTGCAGTGTGGAAGATGGATTGCAAATTAGCAACACATACGACATACCCAATATTCTTCCTGATGAGGTAGAACATGCATTGAAGAAAATGAAGAATCAAAGCCCGGGGGGGGAAGATGAAGTTACTGTAGAGTTGTTAAAATTGGGAGGAAGAGACATAACACAAAAACTGGCAAAGCTCTTCACATAGTGCATTAGAAAAGGTGTGACCCTAAGCAGTGGAATAATGCAATCATAGTTTTACTGCATAAGAAAGGAGATAAATCAGAAATTGGAAATTATAGACCAATTAGCTTGTTATCCAACATCTACAAGTTGTTCACAAGGGTCATTACTAACAGATTAGAAAGAATACTTGATGAGAATCAACCGAAAGAGCAAGCTGGCTTTAGGACAGGATTCTCAACTATGGATCACCTTCACGTAATATCATAGCTAATGGAGAAAGCAAATGAAAATAAAACACCATTATGCCTGGCATTTGTGGATTATGAAAAGGCATTTGACTCCACACAGCATAAGGCAATGTTTCGGGCACTGGAAAGACAAGGCATAGATACCCCACATATTATGATTTTGAAGAAAATATGAGGATGCTACCTCCTTTATTAGACTAGACAAAGACAGTAGAAAACTTAAAATCGAGAAAGGAGTTCGACAAGGAGACACAATATCTCCAAAGCTGTTTACTGCTGCCCTTGAGGAAGCTTTCAGAAGATTAGACTGGTCGCAGAAAGGAGTCAATGTGAACAGAGAATACCTAAACCATTTAAGAATTGCAGATGACATTGTGGTCATAAGCCAGGATCCCAAAGAATTGGAAGAAAATTTTAATCAGTTATGCACAGTTAGTAAGGATTTTGGACTAAAGATGAATATAGCTAAAACAAAAGTAATGATGAACAAGTATGCCACAGAAAGGGAAATAATGATTGAAGGAGCAGTAATTGAAAAGGTGGAGTCATACAGTTATCTGGGACAAGTTATTAGCTGTAATAATGATAAATGGCTGGAAGTCAAGAGAAGAATAAATTTTGGATTGATAGCATTCAGGAAATATAGTCACATACTGAAGAGCAATATCCCAGTTTGTCTGAAACGTAAAATAATGAACCAATGGCTCCCCACCATGACTTATGGAAGTGAAATTTGGACACTCACCAAAAGAATGTAAGAGAAGCTGAGAACTACACAGCGAAGAATGGAATGAATTATATTGGGAATCAGACTGTTAGATAAGAAGAAACACATGGATTAGGCAGCAAACTCAAGTAAAGGACATTCGTATAAAAACTAAAGAGCTAAAATGGTCTTGGGCAGGACACATAGCTTGAAGACATGATGACAGATGGACTAAAAAAATAACAGAATGGTACCCAAGAGGAGCTAGAAGAAAACCCGGAAGACAAAGGCGGAGATGGATAGATGAAATTCATGAGTTTGTGGGTAGTAAATGGATGGCCAGTGCTAAAAACAGAAGGAACTGGAAAGTTGCTGGAGAGGCCTTCATCCTGCAGTGGATTTAAAATGGCTGATGATGATGATATTAAATAATTTGCAATTAATCATATTTTTTATATATTTCAAAGAGAACATATTTAACCCCGGGGGCTCACATCTGGTGAGTATGGGCTTGGCACACCCAGGGTCCTGAGCTGGATATCATCATCCTTCTCTTTCTTGGTGATTCCCTTCTACTTTTGACTCTCTCTCTCTCTCTCTCTCTCTCTCTCTCTCTCTCTCAGGGCAACTTGGGGAATTTTTTTTTTTTTTTTTTTTCCTGGTGCAGCATAAGCCTCAGGCTTCCTTGCACCATATGGCTATTAATAATAATAATAATAAATAATACAAATAATCATGTATAAAATTGTGACTAATAATTATAAAAGTTCAGCAGAATAGCTGGTGACTATTCTACGGGAACCATGCATTACTATTCGGCAAGTAAAAAACGTTCAATTACGTGACACAATGCAGTGGTGTCACATCACATTGTCAAGTTAAGAATAATTCTGATGATGCGATTTTGGTTTATGAGCCCCTCATTGGAATATAACCTCTGCCTAAGATGCGACACTAAAATGTTGGGCAGTCGAGCTACTGAAACCAGCACGAATATTAGCTGAACCCACATGAAAATCAGTTATTTATTATTAAAGAAAATGTTTATAATATATTTAAATATTTTTTACGATGCTACTAAGAATGGCACCCTTGTCAAGGTCCCTGCTAGCCCCCCCATACCTAAATCTGGCACTGCTATGACATATGTTTGTATCAAAATTTTGCTGTATTGCAAAGTGGGGGTTACATTTTAAATGGATAACCCTGTTGTATAAACAATCTTTTTATAACTGTCCAATCTTCAAAACATACAAAATGTATTAAAAAATGCTGAAAGGAAACACTTCTGCATAGAGACAGAGATATAATTTAGAACAGCTGAACACTTACATTAATTAGAATAAGCTATAATATAAATAACTAGGAATATTTCGATAGGTATTAAAATTTTGACGCCTATTGACAAATGTAAGAAATGTGCTTTTTTCTCATAAAAATAATTAAATTATAGTTATCATAATATTAATTAAATTAGTCCTTCATGACAGTAGAGTGGTTTCTCCAATTGTCATTCATTTGGAAAAGTCTGGGTTTGGTTCTCATCTATGACTGGAGAAATTTCTCAAGTCTTCTTCAACTGAGGTAGTAGCTGGCCAATCTCAGGTGGAAGGAATAGAGTTTCCTTCCCATGAAATGGAAAGTTTCCCATACAAATACATACAATATAAATCAGCACATGGATATACACCTGTACAGACATAATACACAATGGCAGAATATGGTCTGGGGTCACTGATGTACAAAAATCAGACAACAATTAAATTTTAAAAAATAATTATTATTAAATTATATTTATAAAATTAATATTAAATAATTTATATTAAATTATAAAAACGAAAATTTTAATCTCTTTACAAAAAAAAAAGACTTTTATAATAACTGATTTAGTCATTTAAGATAAATTAAAAATACAGTTAATCTAACTCCATATAGTGCCTATGATCGGCACTTATCCATCGATGAGGCCAGGCTCACCATACCCTAGTTACTCCTCTGACCTTGGGAACAACAAACAAGTTAGTTCATGTACGCAGTGTAAAAAACTTTTATGCACAAACAACATTTTGTTTCTCCACATCTGCCATATCACCTATTCATTCCTCCAACCAGTGCATGGCAACCAATATAATATCCAGTGCTTCAACTACAATATACAGTATATGAATAGCCTATGTGATTTGTCTGAAAAAATAACTATCAGATTTCTATTGGTTCTATTTTAACAAAACTTGGAAGGTTCAAAAGATCATGCTAAAAGCATGAAATATAAAATTTTATGAAAATCCATCTATTGGGAGTCAAGGTATTATATGAGGACAGATGGACAGTGAAATAACTGCTGGATTTCCACTGGTCCATCTGTACCAGTAGAAATCCAGCTACTGGTCCATTTGGGATGGCTTGACAAATTTTTTAAAAAGGCTGAAATACAAAATTGCATGAAAATCTCATCAACAGCCAAGTTTTACATACAGAAGGATGGATGAGCACGGTGGAGACAAAAGGCACAGTACACATAAGCTGACACATCTAAAAAGAGAATTAAAAATACTTACATAATATCTATCTTCCACATTTCTTATATCCTTGCAGAATTGTTTACACCCTTGCAGAATTGTTTACACCCACACTGTTGCCATGTAATGACAACCTTTCACACCCAGCACTGCTGTAGGAAAAAAAAGCTCATTCTTTTGCATATGACACCATTCAATTATAATAAATGAGTTCATTATAACTGAAGTCGTTTATTCCCTTTTGTTATTACCAAGGCTATCAATAAAGATTTCAAGGAGAAAATGAAATGTACAACAGTGTAAACACATTATAATCCTAATTAATGCAAGTTTTGGCTATTTTAAAGTAAACCCACTTTGTCTCTGTGCAGTGCAGTGTTTTCTTTCAACATCATATCTGTGTGAAGAGTATGCCATCTTCTCACATTAGCCCTATTAATGAATAATCTATCTCATAATGGCATATATAAACAGAAATTTTATAGTATCTCACATCAAACATCTAAAATATCACAGATGAGCAGTGTGAAATTATCATATAACACTTGCATTGTTCAAACAGGTGTATTCTCAAGACTGGTGAAATGCATAATGAAGTCAATAGGGATTCGTACGATGGAGAGTCAGTAAGTCACAAGCAAATTTCACTAATAGTAAATGAATGATTGCATTTTTAGCAACAGGCAGCAGAATATTCCACAACTGCATAAAGGCAATATATCAGTGCAACAGAAGCATACTGTTCATTCCAAACAAAAAAAGTTTAACCTTTAACCAGACACACAGCATCTAAGTGATTCCGAAGGCTTTTTTCCTGAGAGGAAGAAGAAACAATGAATATTCCAAATAGACTGTAAAATTTATTTATTTTAATTTAAAGAACCATTCTTTTTGCTCATTCCATCTAATAATTGGTCCACTTCTTTAATCTTTTATTGATCCCATTATTTTATTAGAAATTTGCTGTATGCAAGAATAATGGCAGCTATTTTCTGGAAATGTTATGGTATTCTTCTCCTTGTACATTTTTAAAAGACTGGAAATACTGTGTATGCTGCATGGCACTGCACATTTCTGAAAAAATCTATGGACCCAGGGACCATTAACTGTCTAGTGGGTGTGTAAAAAACACCCTAACAGCAGCAGACGTGTGGTGCTTTTACTTCAACAAACTATGAAGCAAATCTGGGAGCAGCAAGCAGGCAAAAAAATGAGGGAAACAAAACTGTGTGAAAGGAACATGCATTTTTGATGTACATGATGCTATGAAAAATTATTTTATGACTAAACCTTTCCAATTAAAAAAAAATTAATGATGGAGATCAAAAGTGGACAGCATGCAGGCCTGACATAGCCAAGTGGTCAGAAGTGGGAGTGCAGTTGAACACAATAGAGCATCATAGCCACAGTTGCTAATGCACCAACAAACCCAACAACAACAGTCGCACACACACACACTTTGAGTGGAGGGTGATTCAAGCTCATGACTACTAAATATGATTAACATTTGTAATCATGATTTGTTGTAAACTGCTCTAACTTGGTGATCATGCCCAAATATAAAGAAATCCTTGATCATCCTCCTTACAGTCCCTCACCAGTGGTAATTCCATTGTTTTGGTTCCCTAAAACAAAACTTGATTGCTAATATTTTTCTGAAGAGGTAGAAAAACGATGGTCATCAATGATTACAACAGAAATTGGTCTTTTCATGCAGCATGTTTCCAAAATTGGATAAAGTAGTGGGACAAGTGTATAAATGTTTTAGGTGATTATGTTGAAACATAAATGCTAAGTTCAGGTGAGATTCCTACTTCTCCCCACCCCCAACCTTTGTGACTTACTGGCTTTCCTCACAGATCTCCTCTTTAAAACCATATCTTAAAGGTATTTTAAAATATAACTGAAAGAACCAGAAGGTTCAATTATGTAAAGATTATAAATGAGGTTTGTATATAAAATTCTATAATATAACAAAGGTGATAGGTTTAATAATAATTACCAAACTCTGTGCAGTTATCAAACCTATATAAATTGATTAAAATAGCGGCATAAAAAAATATGATGCTTTATAGAAAGAAACTGGTTTCTTATCCCATGTTATCCAATATACTGATCAGCTATTAACCAGTACACAGAAATCTATTCTCTGCATGCTGTGACGACAGTTAAAAACTAGATTAACAAATGCATCAATCCCAAAGCAAACGGAAGGAACCTGGACAAAAACTAATGTACCTGTAGGAAATAATACTTCATCAACTATAACTTTGGGAATCTCAACAAAAATGAATTCATAATGAATATGTATAAACTGAAAACACATAATGGATACTGCACACTGGAAATGTTAAATAGCAGTCATTTTGTCCATCTTTTTAACAAATTTTATTCCCACACTTTTTTTTTTTTTTTAATTAAAATGTAACATTCAGAAATACCATGTTTATCATACACAGCAATCAAAATGGATTTTCACAACTAAGGAATTGTGGAAGGATATATTTTTCAATTCACTTTTTAATTTTTGAAGTTAACAATACAAATACAGTATGTAGCTGAATGTATACCCTTATTTATACAGCCCATCTTTTTTTCTTTTTTCTTTTTTAATTAAAGTGTAACATTAGGAAGTAACATGTTTATCAAACATAGTAGAGAATATGGATTTTCATAACAAAGGTTACACCATTAGGGAAGGTGGAGTCATTTTTCAGTTTTTGAATAATAAAAATGTGGTATGGATAAACATAACCCCTCATTTGAACCACTAATCATATTTTTATTTGTCATTTCACTGCCATCTAAATATATGAGAACAGTTCTCAGAAAACAAATTTGTAAACCAACTCGGGCAAATAAAACGATTTCCTAAATATATCAAATGAATTGGTTCCATTTGTTGATCTTTATGTACGCCTCTGTGAATATAACTTTAAAATGTCACCAACCTACACTTTAGGAATTAAAAATTGTTATTATAACGTTGGAATTATTTCTAGTAAACGTTAAAAATTCTGCAGTAAGTTTCTCCCCTGTCTATATACAAGCATCTGTGTGTATAATTATTCTGGGTAAGATTTGTAGAAAAGCAATCTTAACAGATAAGAATCTGAAAATAAAAATTTAATTCAATCAACGTGAATTTGGACAGCCAAGAATGAACACCAACCCTTGATGCATCAGTTAATCTAGCCGATCCCAAACCTGGCCATCATAATTAAAACGTATGTACGGTGTTGAACATTCCACATCAACTGAAATGATTTTCGCACTTGTCACAAAGCCTGGGACATAAAGAATCCAATTTAACGGATGAAGACTGAGAGGAAAATCGATATCATATACCGACAATACATATATATTCAAAAGAACGTATGGCTTTCAAAATGCTTATTTTTTCCCTCCAACCAAACGAATTATATGGGTACGATGAAAACTGTAAAGCAAGCTGACCACCAATAACAAATGAATACCTGTCCGCCATTTGCAACCATTTTATCCAACTTTTTTGCGATTTGGAGAACTTCGTCCTCACAACCCATCTTTGTTTTTTTTTAAATTACAATGTACCACTGGAAAGTAGTGTGCCTATCATGTGTTTTTTCTAATGTTTAAAACATAACACGTAATTTTTAATCGTATACTGTAAAGCACTACAAGTTTCATTCAAATAAAATAATGAACAAAACCTTGCTGTTGGCACAAATACTACAAACACAAGCAATTGCAACAATGCGTGCCGGGAATAATATAAAGTGGCGCCATCCACCATGGCGCACTCTGAATTTCAAAATGTTTTATTTTTGGGTAGTGACAGTGAATGCAGAGTAAAGCAAAAACCTGTATGAAACTTTTTTGTAGCTAGGCAATCTCATACAAAATTTTATCAGAAATTTCAGAATACAAAAGTATTTCACAAGCTGAAGATAACTCATGTGAATGCATTATTCTAGAATAGTAAGTTTAAATATATAATATAAATAAAAAAAAAAAAAAAAATATATATATATATATATATATATATATATATATATAATTATGATAAGTGATCAGATCATATTATGATCACTCATCATAATTTTAAAACGTTTGGTCACAATTTATAAATTAAAATCGATCTGCATATTTTTTGACTACCATATTTTTTTAATTAGAAAATAACATTTAAATTGTAGTTTGTTTTATTTTCCTCATTAAGAAGAGTAATGAGATTCCTACAGAAGAGTTTTAGGAATAAATCTTGTTCAATATCCTTCCCGAAATTTTCCTATGTGCATAAATCCAGTAAGGGACAGGCTTATGCACTGGCACAAGAGATAGTAGCTGGAGATCATCTGGCAAGGGTATCGGGAAATATTTCGGTAGGACCCTTGGAAAGGTTCCAGTAAGGAGCCCGCTAATTCACTTTTATCTATGATTACATTATGGGACCGGTATAGTTTATAAAATAGAAATATTTAACCATGTGTTTACTTTTAACTATAGGATCTACAATTATGAGAGTACACAGGGCCTACAAACACGTTAATCCGGACTTAGCGTCGTCTTTCATCTATAAGGTTCAGTGCCAAATAGCTATTCCTTTCATTAGCAACATCAGCTGAGTTATCTAAGGCTTTCCTAAATCAATCGCATTCATTCTTTTCTTCTTTGTATTCACATACATTAAAAACCCTTTGTTCGCATTCTTTCCTCTCTATTGATTCATTATAAACAGCCATCCCCAGCCAAACATTTCTACGGTACTATTACAAATTCACATATAGCTGTTCCAGTAAAAGGTACTTGCACTGTACTGTACTTTCCACCCCACAATACCACAGAGAAGCACTCCGTGCACCATACTATCAGGATATTATTACATAAGGGTCACCCGGAAAATTATTTCAACTACCACACACACACACACGCAATCTTCTCAATAGCTCCAACAATATGGAGCATATTAAAATTCCCCATACCAACAAAGTTGTATCTTATGATTAAATTACGAAATAAAATAATTATTAGTAGCAAAATAATTAAAATTAATTACTATTATTACCATAGGAAATAGCGCAAGGTAGACAGCTGAGAGCATCAGCCAAAAAAATACATCAAACTACCCACATAATCTGTCCTTCCTCTCTAATTTGTGGTCACTCCGTAGCTGAGTTATTTAGTCTCAGGAGTAGATTGCAAGGTTCCCCCCCCCCCCAAAATCCGGGACACTCGAGTTTTTCGTCCACCAAAACATGCAAATCGACCAAAGAACTCGCAATTTATCAATACGATATGTGCATACCTGTAAACGGTTAGGTTCTTGTGTAGCCCCAACATTGACACTTTTTTTAATCCTTCCATAAGTTTATTCAGACTATCCACCTCCACAACACCAAGTGGAATTTTACACCAAAAATCAGTTAGTATGGCTGAAAGTAAATTTTTACACATTTATCCTGTAACAATTCTTTCTCGATTTATGTCGTTTTATGTGTGCTGTTCGAGAAAGAGTAAAGAAATCATCGGTATTTGGTTTACTCGATCCATTTAAAGCTTAAACACTTCAATCTGACCTCCTGACAGGTGTCACATTTCCAGTTGCTGCAATTTACAGAGCTGAAGCTTTTCTTGATAAGAGTACTATTTTGTGCTGTTAACCAATCTTGTTACTCTTTGCTAACCGGTTTCAACAGATTCCCATCCTTCCTAAAATGAGACTTCAAGACAACTTCGATATTCATGATGTGGCCTAACCATTGACTTATACAACAGATTAATCAGCTCTTTGATCTTTCCAACAAAATTTCTATATATAATTGACAAAAACCCCATGAGCTGTCCCAGCAGCATGTCTCCTCTGCTCACAGAAGTTCATATCGCATTGTAGAATATCCATAGGTATTTTCCGTTCTCCACCTTTTTGGCGCAATACCATCCGATTAATATGCTATTTTGGGATCAGTTTAACAAATGCTGCTGCCCATAGGCAGTAGCATCTATACATGTTAAACCTCAACCACCACTTCTTACTCCATCTGCCTAATTTCTTTAGGTCTCGTTCGGTAGCATACTCTGATTTCTATCATTAATCACCCTACTAACCTTTGTATCATCATCAGACGTTAAACAATAAGGCGTTAAACTTGATATGACTTTAATGGTGGTACTCCATTTCGTCATTGTTGCTCCCAGGAAGTTTGTCACTATCGGATTGACCTTGTAGATCTTCAGGGTCTCTATTAGCCAGCTATGAGGTACGGAGTCGAAGTCCTTGCGGTAATCGATGCGAGCCGTGTATGGGTTGTGGTGCTTCTTGAAGGCTTGCTCCATAACTGCGGCATTTATTATTATTCTATTATTATTGTATTCTTTTGAATAAATTTGTATTGTATTGTATTATTATTATTATTATTATTATTATTATTATTGTATTCTTTTGTATAAATTTGTATTTATTATTATTATTATTATTATTATTATTATTATTGGGGAGTCTGCGCGGGTAGCACAGTGGTATTGTCCCCATCCTCCCCACACGGGGTGGAAAAGGCCTGGGTTCGAATCCCGTCGACGACGCGAGGAACTTTAATGGGCTTTTTTCACTCCGTGGCTGAGTTAGTCAGTCTCAGGCGTAGATAGCAAGGTTTCTCTCCCCAACAACTGGGTTTTTTTCGTCCAGCAAAACAGGCAAATCGACCATAGAACATACGCAATTTACAGACACAAATACGGGTTAATGTATTTAATTACGGGCAACCCTAAAATAATTTGATTTTTTTTTTTTTATTATTATTGGGGAAGACTCAATCAACTCCTAGCAAATTATTTAACCAAAAGAAAAATAACGGTAGAAGTAGAAAATACAAAGGGAAAAGATTATAATGTAAAGAGAGGAGTACCTTGGGGCACTCATGCTGGGCCAATCATGTTCAACATCTATATAAATGACATATTCGAAGTAATTAAGAACTCCTTTATAAAAATTTATGCAGATGATATAATCTTATATACAATAGGAAAGAACCTAACAAAAATGGCGAATGATTTACAACAGGATGCAATACATTTACAAACTTGGTTGCACGATAATAAATTAGCACTCAGCTTTGAAAAAACAAAATTTTTCGTAATAAGACCTTCTCATCAAACTTTGGACATTCAACCCTCTATAAAATTGCACAAACATGATTGCCTAGATGATCAGAATTTCAAGAATTGCAAATGTCTAACTGTGGAAGAAGTTTCAAATCATTGTTACCTTGGGTTATGGATTGACTACAGTCTAAGTTGGGCAATGCATATAACAAACTTGTACAAAAAAATGAGATTTTTGTGTACTTTTTCTACTACATTAAGAATAACTTAAATCTTAGAATCAAAGTTACCTTATATTATGCATTAGTGGACTCCCAACTCAAACATTTAGTAAATACATTGGCACGAGCAAATAAAACAGAAATAAGGGCAATAAACAACTTAATGAATCGGATTCTGAAACTTTTAATGGGGACAAACTCTTGGAATGACCTGAACAAGAGAAGGCAATTTTTGTTGAAACATAAAATACTGTATCCAGTTCAAAAACTGAAGTTAAATCTATTCTTAAAAAATCTTAACACTATTTTTGAAGAGTCGAATCTGCAAAGAAATGTCTCACAAAATTTAAGGAACCCAAAAGCAATTACTTTGCCTCGCCCTAGGATACTAAATAGATTTGGAGATAGGCACACAATGAATATAATAAACAGCTTGTTGGCTAGTGTTGATTTCAAGCTCAGGAGAAGTTACCCCATCTCCAAATTAAAATTTTTAATAAGAAAATTCTTGATACTCAATGACACAGTAGATTAGAATTGATATGCAGATAAACTACTACCTCTGTTTGCAGTATGATATATACTATGTGTACTGACTTCATAGTCTTTTCTGTAAGATAACAAATTTGTACAAAACTGTTGTAAAGGAAGAATTACAACTTGTTGTCAAGAAATTTACTTTTCTTAACAAGTTCATTTATTGTAAACGAATTCTCTTGATAAATAAAATTGTATTGTATTATTATTATTATTATAGTTGGCAATGCAAATAACAAATTTGCACAAAAAAATGACACTTTATGTGTACTTCTTTTATTATATTAAAAATAAATTAAATCAAAGAACAAAAGTCACCTTATATTATGCATTAGTGGACTCCCAACTCAATTATTTAGTAAATGTATGGGCAAGAGCAAATATAACTGAAATAAGGGTTATAAACAATTTACCAAACAGTATTCTGAAACTGTTAATGGGAACAAACTCTTGGAATGATCTGAATAAGAGAAGGCAATTTTTGTTAAAATACAAAATACTATATCCAATTCAAAAACTGAAGTTAAATTTATTCTTGAAAAATCTTAACACTATTTATGAAGAGTTGAATCTTCAAAGGAATGTTTCACACAACTTACGGAATCCAAAAGCAGTTGTTTTGCCTCACCCTAAGGTACTAAATAGATTTGGAGATAGGCATACAATGACCATATTAAATAACTTGTTGGCAAGCGTTGATTTCAGGCTCAGGAGAGGTTATTCAATACCCAAATTAAAATTCCTAGTAAGAAAATTTTTGATACTCAATGATACAGTAGAATAGATTTTCAATGCGGAACAATCACTACCTCTGTTTACAGAGTGGAATGTACTATGTGTAATGACTTCATTGTATTTTCTGTTAGCTAACAATTTTGTATGCAAAAACTGATTTAACTGATGAATTGCAACTTGTTGTCAAGAAATTTACTTTTCTTAACGAGTTCTTGTATTGTAAACAAATTCAAATGATAAATAAATTTGTATTGTATTGTATTATTATTACAATTAATTAATTATTATTAACAGCTACAAAACAGCAATCAAACGTGCCTGAGGGTGCAGCTACAAAGCATTATTACACATCTTCTAAGCAAAAGCTTGGAGTATACATTTCCCAAGTAAAGAGAAAAGTAAATGTACATAAAAAGAATAGTAAATTGAAATCTACAGATAAAAATAAAACTAAATAAATAAAAATAGGACTGATCTGTCCTATTCAATTGAACAAGTAGGAGTAAGGTAGCACTGGCATTTCCTCACACATATTCCACAGTCTTAAAACATTGAAGAAGAGTCAATTTTATGGTTCAGGTAACGAATGAGGTTAGCAATTTCAGTTGCCTCTTGAATTGTCCAGGGGTATCAGATATTTCCAGATTTGCTTTGTTGATTGATTTTGCAGTCCTGTTATAGAAGCTGTAGTATCAATAATTTTTTTCTTGCACAGGATGGTTTCTTAAAGCTCTTGTCGGTGCGTTGAAATTTATTTGTGAGACGAGATGAGGGCAATTCAGGGTAACATTTAATAGCCGGTTAAAAAGGAGTAAGTCGGCTTTATTTCTTCTTTCTTCCAGAGTTTCAAGTCCAAAGAATGCACACCACTCTTGGTAGGATTTCTCATTGTATCCAAGGCCACTTTTTAAGCAAACATACTGTATTGCTCTTTTTTGAATAATCTCAATTTCTAATTTTTGGTAAACTGCATGTGGGGACCAGACCTGTGAGGCAAATTCTAGGACTGGCCTAACATAGATTTTGTACAGAAAGATGAAAAGTGCCAATTGATTGAAGTCTCTGTTACTTCTTTTCAGGAAACCTAGTTTTTTGCTAGCTGCCTTTACAATGTTTGAGACATGGACATCAAAGGAAAGTGATTCTTTAATAAAGATACCTAAATTTTTGGCTGTACTAACTTTTTTGATTGCCTTGTTGTTGATACAATAAGAAAACTTAAGTTTGTTTTTCTTGTGTGCATAAGCAAAGCTCATCAGCTCACACTTATTTTCATTGACTACCATTTTCTTCTCCTTCAGCCACTGAATAACTCGTTGAAGACCTTCGTTTAGAATGATGCAGTCATTGGTACTGCGAATTGCTTTATAAAGTATTATGTCGTCTGCAATTATATTGATTTTGATTTGGTAGTCTCCAAGGGTGCTTGGCAGGCCGTTGATGTAGATAAGAAATAATAGCGCACATAAGGATGAACCCTGTGGGACACCAATTTCGGGCTTGAAAGAATATGAGATTTTACCTTTAAATGTCACGAACATTTCTCTACCTTCCAAGTAGTTGGCAATCCAGTTTAGTGCCTGTCCTCTGAGACCATAGCGATGCAGTTTATTGAATAGTCTCTGATGGACTACCTTGTCAAAGGCTTTACTTAAATCAAGGAAGATGGAGTCGACTTGTTTTCCTTCGTGAAGCGCCTGGGATATATTCGAGACAAACGAAATCATATCTGTGCAGGTGGTACGACCCTTGGTAAATCCGTGAGAGTAATCTGACAAATTAAGTTTCATAAAGTCAAACAGCTGCTTCATTACAATGGATTCAATTATCTTTGAGAGTGTATTTAATTGACAAACTGATCTGTAGTTGTTGGGTGAGGATGTTTCTCCTTTTTCGTAAAGAGGGGTAACAAAGGCCTTTTCCAGTTGAGCGGGACAGATTCCACTCTCAAAGAATAATTTTATTAAGGGAAATAATAGCTTTACAAGTGTGGTTTCACATTTTTTCCATAAAACAGTAGGGATACCGTCCGCGTGTGAGGTCCTTTTCATTCTGTGAATTGTGCTCAACAATTCTGCTTGGTTGATTTCAAATACCGTTAGGGTATTAATGTACTTGAGGGGAAAATTTTCGTTACCTTCCATCGCGTCATCTGCTGCTAGGAAAGTAGTCTGACTCAGACAAAGATGCCAAATAATTGGGAATATCTTCTATCTCTTCTATCGTCTCCGATTGTAAACTGACCTTCAACCCCCACATTGCCAAGCTCATAACAAAATTCTGCAAAATGCGCTGGACTACCAAACAACTACTCCACATTAAGGATCTGGATGTGACTCGGCGTTACGTATACTCCGTCGAGTTAAACGCCTCAGAATTGTGGGCATCTGCAGCTCCCACGAATATCAAGCGCGTGTACTCCTCTGAATACCGGATCCAGGACAGAGGGCGCTGACCATGTATTGGCTACACGCATAGTAGTAGTAGTAGTAGTGGCATTTGATGCAAGAAAGCAAGTGTATGAGCTTTTGCAGCATCAGCCAAAGAGAAAAAA
The DNA here is from genome assembly GCF_048544385.1 of Mastigoproctus giganteus. Taxonomy (NCBI): domain Eukaryota; kingdom Metazoa; phylum Arthropoda; class Arachnida; order Uropygi; family Thelyphonidae; genus Mastigoproctus; species Mastigoproctus giganteus. The sequence goes on from NC_143578.1 coordinate 235,898,981, forward strand.
AAAAATAACACCATTCCCTCCAAATGCCTGTCCAGTTCCTCCTTAAATGTATTCAACCTATCAACTTCCACAACGACAGATGGAAGTTTGTTCCAGCAAATAACCACCCGCTGGCTAAAGGCAAATTTCCGCACATCTATTCTACATCTGTCTTTTCTTAATTTGAATTTATGCACCCTTAGGTTCGTAATCTGAACAAGTGGAAAGATCCCATAAGAATTCAGCGTGCTCAACCCATTCAAGACCTTATACACCTCAATCAGATCACCACGCAGGTGCCTAATCTCCAGCCACTGCAATTTGCAGAGTTTAATCCTCTCTTGGTAAGAGGATCCCTTCATTCCCCTCACCAATCTTGTTATCCTTCTCTGTACACGCTCAAGAAAATCTACATCCTTCCTAAAATGAGGCCTCCAGACCTGTACGCAGTAGTCAAGGCGTGGCCTGACCATTGCCTTATACAGAGGGACAATCACCTCCTTTTCCCTGCTAGCAAAATTCCTTTGTATCATTGACAAAACCCATGACCTGCCCTGGCAGCCTGTCTGCATTGCTCAGAATACTTCATATTTGACTGTACAATTACTCCCAGGTCTTTTTCATTTTCTACCAGCTTAAGTGTAGTACCACACAGTTGGTACGTTTCTGTGGGGTTACTTCTACTCATATACAGTAATTTGCATTTGTCAAGGTTAAACTTCAGTTGCCACTTCTTAGCCCATCTGCCCAAATTATCTAGATCCTGTTGCAGTAGCACACTGCCATTGCTGTCATTAACAACCCAGCCAACCTTTGTATCATCTGCAAACTTCTTTTAATTACTTTTTTGGTTTTATTTTTTTCAAACATTGGCCACCTTGTCGCAGTGGGTTTTAGGTAATGTTTGTAATATTCGATATTTGTATCTTATTTGGCTTAGCAATTCTGCACTATTAGCTTTAATTTGCATGTTATATACACTATGTGTGTATACTACCCAAATGTTCCCGGAATTTGAATGTTGTGTGGGAACTACTTTTAGTATGGACTTGAGGCGCTAGGTAACACTGCATGCATCCTTTGTGAATCAGTGTACCACATGGCGTTGGGCTGGACAGTCATTGAATTTTTTTTTATGTGCAGTTCTTTGACTGTGTGTTTTGTGTAATTTGCAATAGTTGCTATGGCCGATGTGAGAGAGCAGCGTGCTTGCATCATGTTTTGTTTCCTTCTTAACAATACAGCAGCAGAAACCCATAAGAAGTTGAAACAAGCTTTTGGTGACAATGCTTTAAGCCCGATGCAGACCTACTACCGGTTTAACCATTTTAAAAACTGTCGGTTTACAACAACTATTGTTCTGAGCATCCACCATCGAGCACCACCCTGGAAATGTCGCAAATGTAAACGCAAAGTTCTACTTCTACGTTCTGAGGCAGTTAAGGGAAGCGGTCAGGATGAGATGTTCACAGAAGTGGTTCACAAAGAACTGGGTCCTTCATCATGACAATGCACTGGCCCACACATCTCTCGCTGTGGCACAGTTTTTGGCATCCAACAACATGAAAATCATCCCCACCCCCTTATTCGCCAGACTTAGTCCCCTGTGACTTCTTCCTCTTCCCAAGAATGAAAATCAAGCTGAAGGGTCAAAGATTTGACAGGGTAGAGGATATCCAAACCTAATTGCAGGCAGTGCTGAACACTATGACGAAGGACATTCAGGACATGTTCAAATCATGGGAGAAGTGCTGAGATCAGTGTTTACACTCTCAAGGGGGACTACTTCAAAAGTGATGGTGGTGAATAAGACCCAGGGTGAGTCTAATTTATTTTATAAATAGATTTTGGGAACTTTTGGGTAGCACCTTGTATATACATAGATTATATATATCTGACAACATTACCATATTCAGAAACCCTTCAATTACACTTGACCAACATGCCACTATCACACATGCTCACTCACACAAAACAGCATGTCTGGAAGAAACAGAAATTGTCATTTGATAAGAGCCAAATTTAATATCTAGTATGAAAATTATGAAATTTAACGAATGCAACATTTTTGTGAAGTGTGGAGTGTCTCACTGTGGTTTCAAAACATCTCAGAAGTGTCCAGTTAGATTAAGATTAGGCTGTGAGTGAGCTTTAGCTGTTATTTGAAAGTTACAAAAATGAATATGGCAGCAAAGTTGTTTTCCCCCCATGAGGATCTATGCTGGTTCTTTATCCATGGCATGGATTATGAAAAATCTTTTGCAAAGGATGCAAAGAAAAACAGCAAAGACTTCTTTACTTTTATACAAACTGTAAAAGGAAGGGGATAAATCAGATTGGTTCACTTGATATCAATGATCATCTACAGTCAAACTCAGGTTTGACTGTAGATGATCATTCTCAGATAACTGCCGAACTAAATGAGCATTTTGCATCTACATTTACACATGAGGAGTTATTCAAGGAGGAGAGGGCCAAATGTTTATCAGACTTTCAAGGGGAGTTGAATGATGTTGTAATAACAGAGCAAAGTGGAGGAGAAATTGTTGAAGTTAAACACAAGAAAGACACCCGGGGTGGATGGGATCCATCAAGTTATATTAAAGAAGGCAGCAAAGGAAGTAAGCAAACCCTTAGCCATAATTATGAGAGCATCCTTGGACTCAGGGGAAGTCCCCACGGACTGAAGATGTGCAAATGTATCTCCAATTCACAAAGGGGTATCAAACGGTGACACAAGTAATTACCGACTAGTTAGTTTGACTTCTGTTCCAGGGAAAATAATGGAGTCACTGCAGGATCATTTAGACAAGACTACAGCAATAATTCAGACACAGCATGGGTTTCTCAAGGGGAAGTCTTGTCTGACCAATTTGATTGGATACTATGATGTGGTTACAAAGGAACTGGATGCAAAAAATAATTTTGATATCATATACTTGGATTTCAGGAAAGATTTTGATACTGTTGCACATGGAAGACTACTGTACAAATTTAAGCAGTATGGCATTAAGGGCAAGTTGCTACAATGGATAAATGGATGGTTGAGTGGGAGAAGACAGAGTGGTGGTCAATGGGTACTGCTCTACATTCTAATATTAGTGGTGTCCCTCAGGGTTTGGTGTTGGGCCCATTGTTTTGTATATTTATACCCCAGGGGCTCAACATCTGGTGAGTATGGGCTTGGCCCACCCAGGGTCCTGAGCTGGATATCATCATTCTTCTCTTTCTTGGTGATTCCCTTTTTACTTCTGACTCTTGTTTTCTGTCTCTCTTTTTCTCAGGGTAATTCAGAAATTTTTTATTTTTTTATTTTATTTTATTTTTTTGGCTGGTGCAGCATAAGCCTCAGGCTTCCTTGCACTATATGGCTAATAATAATTATAAATTATAATTATAACTTCGACATTAAGCCTGTTATACCTTCATCAATATCATTGATAAATATACAAAACAACAGTGGATCCAACACCGAACCCTGTGGGACTCCACGAATAACATTAGTCCACGAAGAGCGGCACCCATTGATTACCACCCTCTGTCTTCTCCCACTTAACCAACCTTCTATCCATTGTAGCAACTTACCCTTAATACCATTCTGCCATTTGCGCAACAGTGTCAAAAGCTTTCCTGAAATCCAAATATATGATATCAAAATTATTTTTTGCATCCAGTTCCTTTGTAACCACATCATAATATCCTATCAAATTTGTCAGACAAGACTTTCCCTTAACAAACCCATGCTGTGTCCGAGCTATAACTGAAGTCTTGTCTAAATGATCCTGCAGTGCTTCTTTAACTAGTGCCTCCATTAATTTTCCTGGAACAGAAGTTAAACTCACAGGTCTATAATTACTTGTGTCAGCCTTTGATCCTCCTTTGTGAATTGGGGTCACATTTGCACATCTCCAGTCTGTGGGTACCTCCCGTGAGTCCAAGGAAGCTCTCATAATTATGGCTAAGGGTTTGCTTACTTCCTCTGCTGCCTCCTTTAATATAACTGGATAGATCCCATCCACCCCGGGTGCCTTTCTTGTGTTTATCTTCAACAATTTCTCCTCCACTTTACTCTCAGTTATTACAAGATTCTCTAGCTTACTGCTAGAGTTGAATACACCTCTGGCATTCCCCTTGCTGAATAACTCCTCATGTGTGAATGTCGATGCAAAATTTCATTTAGTTTGTTAGCTACCTGAGCAGGATCATCAACAGTTGACCCATCAATATCAAGTGGACCAATCTGATTCATCCCCTTCCTTCTAGAGTTTACATAAGTAAAGAACTCTTTGCTGTTTTTCTTTGCATCCCTTGCCAAAGATTTCTCGTAATCTGCCTTCGCCTGCCTAACCTCCTTTGTAACTTGGTTACAGATCGACTTGTATCTATCATAGGCTTCTGTGTCATGTGTTAATTTGTATGTATCCCATGCATGTTTCTTCTCTGCCATATGCCTCATTAGTTCATCTGACATCCATTTAGGCATAAACCTTGAAAAATATTTCTTAGTTGGTATGTAAAGCCTAGTAGCTTCCAAGATAAGTTCTTTGAATGCTTCCCATTTTGCATTTGCTGTTGGTAACATCATCAGTTGGTCCCACTGTATAGAATTTAAATACAGTCTCAGTCCATCGTAGTCGCCTTTACGAAAGCACATCTAACCCTTCCCTTTACCTCTAATGGTAGTTACCTCTTTGAGTAAATCCCACTTCAGCACACTGTGATCACTGCCACCTAGTGGTTCATTTATCTGCAGATTCTTAAGGCATGAAGAATCACTTAATGCATGAAGAAGCATTGTATATTGTCAATTTTGTTAAAGTGAATAGTACCACAAATATTGCCTAAATACTGATAATAGTAATTATCGGGAACAGTAATTGAACAATTCTACAGCCACATATAACTTTCATGATGAATTTTGGATATTTAGCTAGTTTCCTTGTTTGACTTTAGTAAACTGCTTAATAAACAAAGGCCTTTGTTCTCAGTGTACACCACGCGGTCAAGCCCTGTTTGAGGGACCGTTAGAGTGAGTTGGTAGATACGTACCTCAAGACATCTATGTCCAGAATATTTATTGGTACTAAATTTATTTGATTTAAAATATGATAAATAGAAGTTATTAATTTCATTACATTTAAGATATTGAGAACATATATATATATAATAATATGCGCAGTGCCATGCTCCCAATGGTCCCCCAGGACGACCACTAAACTAAGCTCATTATTATTATTATTATTATTATTAGCCATATGGTGCAAGGAAGCCAAGGAAGTCCCCCAGGACGAACACTAAACTAAGCTCATTATTATTATTATTATTATTATTATTATTATTATTATTATTATTAGCCATATGGTGCAAGGATTGGGGGGATACAAGGACTAATAGATTAACAGTAGCCACTGGCAGAGGTGAAAGTGATTCTTGCACTGCTTCTATTGGAATGAGCCGCAGCCTGGAAAATAAGATGCAGGATATTTCAGAGACTGCTGGGAATCATTGGGGTACAAGTAAACACATGGGTTGTGTTAGGGTAGCTAAGAAAAAGAACAGGTGCATGTATACTTGTGTGTACACCAATGCTAGGAGTTTAGTAAATAAATTTTATGAATTTGAGGTATTGCTCAAAACATCAAAGGCAGATATTGTGGGGATTTCAGAGACGTGGTGTCACACAGATATAAGAAATGCAGAACTGGAATTTGGGGAGTACAATGTCTACAGAAAGGATAGACAGGATAGGAAGGGAGGAGGGGTTATGCTATTAGTTAATAAACACATAAAATCCAAGGAAGTGAAGCCAGTCGACATCGCTGGACAGTGCAGTGTCGAGTCAGTTTGGTGTGACATAAGCATTGGGAGATCAAAATTGAGAGTAGGAGTGTGCTATAGGCCTAATGACTCTGATGAGTATAATAAGAAACTGTTCGGAGAAATAGAGTGGGCCAGTAAATCAGAGAGTCTTATAATGGGGGATTTTAATTTCCCAGATATTGACTGGAATTTGGGGGCTGGTCACTCACACAGTAGCAAGGCTTTTGTGGATTTATTGGATGATTGTTTTCTACATCAGCATGTTCGGGAGGCAACTAGAGGGAGTAATACTCTTGATTTGATTATCAGTAGTGATTCTTCATGCATTAAGAATCTGCAGATAAATGAACCACTTGGTGGCAGTGATCACAGTGTGCTGAAGTGGGAGTTACTCAAAGAGGTAACTACCATTAGGGGTAAAGGGAAGGGGTATTGCTTTCGTAAAGGCGACTACAATGGACTGAGACAGTATTTAAATTCTATACAGTGGGATCAACTGATGATATTGCCAACAGCAAATTCAAAATGGGAAGCATTCAAAGAACTTATCGTGGAAGCTACTAGGCTTTACATACCAACTAAGAAATATTGTTCAAGGTTTAGGCCTAAATGGTTGTCAGATGAACTAATGAGGCATATGGCAAAGAAGAAAAATGCATGGGATACATACAAATTAACACGTGACACGGACGCCTATGATAGATACAAGTTGATCTGTAACCAAGTTACAAAGGAGGTTAGGCAGGCGAAGGCAGATTACGAGAGATCCTTGGCAAGGGATGCGAAGAAAAACAGCAAAGAGTTCTTTACTTATGTAAACTCTAGAAGGAAGGGGATGAATCAGATTGGTCCACTTGAGATCGATGGGTCAACTGTTGATGACCCTGCTCGGGTAGCTAACAAACTAAATGAATATTTTGCATCGACATTCACACATGAGGAGTTATTCAGCGAGGGGAATGCCAGAGGTGTATTCAACTCTAGCAGTAAGCTAGAGAATCTTGTAATAACTGAGAGCAAAGTGGAGGAGAAATTGTTGAAGATAAACACAAGAAAGGCACCTGGGGTGGATGGGATCTATCCAGTTATATTAAAGGAGGCAGCAAAGGAGGTAAGGAAACCCTTAGCCATAATTATGAGAGCTTCCTTGGACTCAGGGGAGGTACCCATTGACTGGAGATGTGCAAATGTGACCCCAATTCACAAAGGGGGATCAAAGGCTGACACAAGTAATTATAGACCTGTGAGTTTAACTTCTGTTCCCGGAAAATTAATGGAGGCACTGGTGAAAGAAGCACTGCAGGATCATCTAGACAAGACTTCAGTTATAGCTAGAACACAGCATGGTTTTGTTAAGGGGAAGTCTTGCCTGACCAATTTGATTGGATACTATGATGCAGTCACAAAAGAACTGGATGCAGGGAATAACTTTGATATTATATACTTGGATCTTAGAAAGGCTTTTGATACTGTTGCACATGGAAGACTGCTGCACAAATTGGAGCAGTGTGGCATTGGAGGCAAGTTGCTGCTATGGATAAAGGGGTGGTTGAGGGGGAGAAGACAGAGAGTGGTAATCAATGGACACTGCTCATCGTGGACTAATGTTATTAGTGGAGTCCCTCAGGGTTCAGTATTGGGGCCTTTATTGTTTTCTGTATTTATAAATGATATTGATGATGGTATATCAGGCTTAATGTCCAAGTTTGCAGACGATACGAAGGTTGGCAGGGTTGTCAAGGACACTACTGACACTATGCTGCTGCAACAGGATTTGGAAAGGTTGAGCAGATGGGCTTCGAGGTGGCAAATGAAGTTTAACATTGACAAATGTAAAGTACTACATATGGGAAACAGCAACCCCAGAGCAACGTATCAACTCTGTGGTACTACACTGACAGTGGTAGAGAATGAAAGGGACCTGGGGGTGGTGGTGCAGGCAGATATGAAATTCTCTGAGCAGTGCAGACGAGCTGCAAGAGTAGCTCATGGTGTATTGTCAATGATATATAGGAATTTTTCTAGCAAGGATAAGGAGGTGATTATTCCCTTGTATAAGGCAATGGTCAGGCCACACCTAGAGTACTGTATACAGGCCTGGAGGCCTCATTTCAGGAAGGATGTAGAGCTGCTGGAACGAGTACAGAGAAGGGCAACTAGATTGGTGAATGGGACAAAGGGGTTCTCTTATGAAGAAAGGCTTAAGTTTTGCAAATTACAGTGTCTGGAAACTAGGCACCAGCGGGGTGATCTGATAGAGGTGTACAAAGCCTTGAATGGTTTGAGCATGCTCAATGCTGATGGGATTCTTCCTCTAGTTCAGAAAAATCACCTGAGAGGGCATAAATTCAAATGGAGGAAAGACAGATGTAGGATAGATGTGCGGAAATTTGCCTTTAGCCAGCGGGTGGTTGGTGGGTGGAACAGACTTCCATCCCTTGTCGTGGAAGTTGATAGCCTAAATAAGTTTAAGGCTCAGCTGGACAGGTATTTCGAACGAACAGAGGGGTGAAGTGGAAGTGGTTATTTTTATTTATTTATGTTACTTTTTTTTTTTTTTTTTTTTTTTTGGCTGATGCTGCATAAGCTTGCTTTCTTGCATCAAATGCCTCTACTAATGCTAATGCTAATGCTAATGCTAACTGTGTGGTACTGACAGTGGTAGAGAGTGAAAAAGGACCTGGGGGTAGTTGTGCAGGCAGATATGAAGTTTTCTGAGCAGTGCAGATGGTCTGCAAGAGTAGCTCATGGTGTCTTGTCAATGATATACACGAATTTTTCTAGCAGGGATAAGGAGGTGATTATCCCCTTGTATAAGGCAATGGTCAGGCCACACCTTGAGTACTGTATACAGGTTGGAGGCCTCATTTTAAGAAGAATGTAGATCTGCTAGAACAAATACAAAAAAGGGCAACAAGATTATTGAATGTAACAAAGGGTTGCTCTTATGAAGAAAGGCTTAAGTTTTGCAAATTACAGTGTCTGGAGACTAGGCACCTGCGAGGTGATCTGATTGAGGTGTATAAAGCCTTGAGCATGCTCAATGCTGATGGGATTCTTCCTCTTGCTCAGAATAATCAATCACCTGAGAGGGCATAAATTCAAATTGAGGAAAAACAATTGTAGGATGTATGTGAGGAAGTTTGCCTTTAGCTAGCGGGTGGTTAATTGGTGGAACAAACTTCCATCTGTTGTTGTAGAAGTTGATAGCTTAAATAGATTCAAGGCAGAACTAGACAAACATCTGGAGCGAGTGCATGGATGAAATGAGAAGGGTTTTTTTTTTTTTTTTTTCGGCTGATGTTATATAAGCTTGCTTTCTCGCATCGTGTGCCTTTACTAATGCTTATGCTGTGCCGCATGTATTCTGTGATGAAAAGGAAGCCTGAGGCTTATGCTGCACCGGCCAAAAAAAAAAAAAAAATCCCTATTACCCTGAGAGAGAGAGAGAGAGAGAGAGAGAGAGAGAGAGAGAGAGAGAGAGAGAGAGAGAGAGAGAGAGAGAGAGAGAAGTAGAAAGGAATCACCAAGAAAGAGAAGAATGATATCCAGCTCTCAGGACCCTGGGTGTGTAAGCCCATACTCACCAGATGTGAGCCCCATCTAGGGGTTAAGACTTACCCCCCCACTCGTAAAATTCGAATGTTTTACGAGTGGTCAGAGTAAAAGCAAATGACTCTGAACTAAACACTGCACCCCAGCAGCAAAGCAACTCAGCAGCTGCCCTTCAGAACCTTTCAATCCGCAGATTCTCATCCCGCAGATTTCATCCTGCTGCAAAAAATTATCTTGGCACCGTTATCCAATTCTGGGTATGGGAACACAAGAACTGGAGAAGATGCCAGACAGTTAACAAGGCCAGCCAGAGGATTCCCAGACATCTACCAGCAAGCGAGCGGTGAAACCCACCTTGGACAAACCAGAAGAACAGGACGAAACCAGACAAGACGCCACCTGCAAGAGGAGAAACAAGAGGTACAATGTTGAAAAACCAGACCGGGAAATGAGGAGCAATAGTGAAGCAAGAGATCGACAGGAACCAAGCAAAAACACAGAAGAGCAAAAACAAGGGGAAAAAATCTCCCCCCTGGATCTCGCGTTGCCACAGGGAACAATCCTCGAGCAAGTGCTCAACCTGCGAGCCACTCTAGAAAACATAATGAAAGATAACAGTATCAGAATTTCTTCAACCTCACGAGCACACATAGTCCTTCAATGGACCAAATTAGAAACAATCCTCCTGCAAACAAATGTGATGCACCAGAGGGCGCTTGCAGCCCTAGAAGCATACAAAGATGCTGATGGTGGCAAACAAATGCTAAAGCGCGCCCCATCATATGCCCAAGCGCTGAGGCACACCCCAAGTGAGAGGGAAAAAAAACCAGCGAATTACAAGTGCAAAAGAAGAAAGTACTCAGAAAAACTCCAAATATAGTGATACTGAGACCTACCCGGGACAGCAACCAATAAAGTGAGCAAATCAAACAAAAAGTCATAGATAATATGAAGGAAGACTTTCAAAACACCAGGATAAAGTCTATCTGCAAAACCAGGAACCCAGGGATCGTGATTGAGACTGAGAGCGAGAAGGAGATAGAAGAAATAAAAGCAAATGAGAAAATAACCACATTAGGGCTAAAGGCAGAATTACCGAAAAAGAAAGGCCCAACTATACTAATATTCGATGTAGTGTATGACATGGATCCGCAGCAATTAACCAACGAGATTTATAGAAAGAACTTACAGAGCCACTTCCCAGAGTTGGAAACCTCTGAGCTGAATTTTCCAAAGTTCAAAATAAAAGCAAAGAACGGGATGGGAGTAAATTGGACGGTGGAACTGCCGCCATCTGCTTGGCAAAACTTAAGAACCCAAAACAGAATTTATATAGAATGGAGCAGCCTGAGATACCGGGAAAGTATACTCATTCCCAAGTGCTTTCGCTGCTGCAGATATGGCCACACCACCCATACTTTCACACAAAGAGAGCCGACCTGCGGCCACTGCTCTGTCAAAAAGCATGAGTACAATACCTGCCCCAACAAAACCGACGCACCAACCTGAGCAAACTGTAAGTGTCTGAAACTGGAGCACTCACACTCCATCCGCGATACTTGGTGTCCGACATACCAAAAAATCAAGAGTTCCTACCATCAGAGAACAGATTATGGCCACACACCATAAACAATTAAAATCCAGCGTTCTCACATTCCACCAGCTCAATGCACAGCGTGCCACGGTGGTGGCGGAGCAAGTCCGACTAAAAGCTGACGATGAAAACGCTGACATCCTCATAATATTGGAACCGTACACGCACCAAAAGCAAGTACCGGGACATCCTGTTAAATACAAAATTGTGCAGTACACAGATGAAACCCCATTGGCAACTGGGATAATCAGGAACCCCCATATCACGGTCACAAAAATCCCAAAATTCTGCACTCCCTGGGCAGCACGTGCCCACATCGTCACCTCCGTGGGAAGTCTTTATGTGGTTGCTCTATACTGCAGACTAGGGGCAGAAATCGACTATGCGATAACATACCTGGAGAATCTTCAAACTGTACTAAGCGGACACAAGATAATAGTGGGGGCAGACGTCAACTGCAGGTCCCCCCTCTGGCACAGTACCACACCTGAAAGAAGAGGCTCAACGAATGGGCAAAGGCTCGAGGAGCACCTGGCCAACTCCATATTTGTTGTTAAAAACCAACCCTTCTGCCTCCCGATCTTCTGCAACACCTTATTGGAAGCAGAGATTGACATAACATTAGCCACAAGAATCATAGACACCCACATCACAAATTGGACGGTTAGAAACGCCTGGACGACCTCGGACCATGGTACAATAACTTTAACATTAGAAAGGAACCTGAGAAGAACAACTGCCGACAGGCAGATGCTAAATAGATTCGCCCTAAGCAAGACAAACTGGGACACCTTCCGAGAGACTCTACGCACAGAAGGCCAGCAATACCTCCACACACACTGAGGGAGCAGGAATGCGGGAGCGAAAACCCGGAACGACTCCAGAAGGATTTAACAAAAATAATAACAGAAGCAGCAGAGAAAGCCACGAAGAGAAGAATCCCCCATGCAGGAGCCACGCCTTGGTGGACGCCATAGCTCACACGAATGAGGAAATTAGTACAGCACAGAAGGAAACAATTTCAGAGGGCTAAGAGGAATTGGCCACAACAAGAAGTCACCGACCTCAGGAACCAATATGGAATCGCTAGAAATTGTTATACTGAACAGATAAAGAAAGAGAAAAGAGAATCATGGGAGCGGTTGGTACAAACGTCAGGGAACAGCAATCCCTGGGGGGTAGTATACAAAATTACAACTCACAAACTCCCCAGGGAGGAAGTCGTGACAGCCACCAAAACAGCACAAGGAAATTTAACCATAACCTTGGAGAAGTAGATTGGGAACATCCTGGACAACATTCATCAGGAGCTGCCAACAACACTAACAGATGAGCAGCAGGCTATCTGCCAAGCAAACAATTGCTATAATAATGACCAAATAGAGTCCCCCTTCACCTTAGAAGAAATTCAGAATGCAGCAAGCCGCGCGAAAAATAAGAAATGCCCTGGACTGGACCTAATTGAACCGGAGATGGCAAAAGAAGCAACGGAACATATACCGGAATTACTGCTAAAACTATTCAATTGCTGCCTGGAAGCAGGTAAATTTCCACTACAGTGCAAAAAGGCAAATTTAAAACTGCTCCTCAAAAACCCAACAAGGCCACCAAAGACACCTAGTTCCTACAGACCCATAGCCCTGCTACCAACCCTCAGTAAAATATTCGAAAGGCTGCTACATACCAGAATCACAAGGCATTATAATGAAGTAAATCCTAACATGACAAAGCAATACGGATTTACTCCCGGCAAATCCACTATCGAAGCAATACAGATCCTCCTCTCTAGAGTCACCCATTGTAAAAGGAAATACTTCCTCGTCATTGCAGTGGATTTCGCCGGGGCGTTCGACACCCTCTGGTGGCCGAGCGTCTTGGCGAGACTCAGAGCTGCCGACCTTTCATTGAATCTTTATAATTGCATGGAGGATTACCTGGATGATAGAGTAGTGCAAGTTACCACACCATATAAATGCCTCAGTCGCCCAGTCCGCAGGGGCTGCCCCCAGGGGTCTGCCCTGGGGCCGCTCCTGTGGAACTCTGTCTTAGACGAATTCCTGACCATGGATCTGGGTGGTGTGGAGGCCCAGGCCTATGCAGATGACTTGGTCTTGACCATCGAGGCTGACAGCAAATCCTCCCTAGAAATGCAAGCAAATGATGCCCTGCAAAAACTGAAAGACTGGACGAAGCTACACTTGCTCAAACTAGCCCCTGACAAGACAAATTCGGAGCTGCTAAAAGGTACGCTAGACTTAAGGAGACCACCACAAATTAAGATTGAGAACAAAAAAAAGTTAAGCTATGCGAACAAGATAAATACCTAGGAATAATCCTGGACATAAAATTAAATTTCAAGCCACACCTAGAATATATGAAACAAAAGATAAGAAGATATGCGGCCCTCGTCGCTAGAGTCACTCGCAGGGACTGGGGTCTCAGACGTACTACCCTGTCTCTGTACTACAAAGCTCTCTTCATCCCTGCCATCACATATGGCTCCCCTGTCTGGTACGCTAGGGCGAGACTAGAAGTGAATAAGCGGATCCTCGAAAAAACCATTCAGAGGACCATCCTCCTTACCATGTCGAGAGCAACTAGTACGACTGGCACGGCTGCCCTCCAAGTCCTGGTAGGAGTTCTGCCCCTGGATTTCGAAGCTACCCGCTGTGGTCTGCTCTACCATCTTGCCAGAAACACATTGGCTACAATGTATGACCTCACCACTGACATCACTAATGACCGCGCAACTATGAGAAGAGAAGAGAAGAATCACAGACCACCTCGTCCAGATTTTGCAGAGGAGATGGAGCAACACAAAAAAGGTGCAGTGACCAGAAGATTCCTCCCCACTGTCACCAAGCTGTGCCCTAAGGCGCCAGCGTGGTTTCACCCTGGTCGAAATACCACCTTCCTCCTTACAGGACACGGTCCGTTTAAAGATAAACCTCACCAACTTGACAGCATAAATAACGCGACTGTGGCACCCGGAGTCCTGGAGACACTTAATGTTTGAGTACGATTTGTATGACGACCTACGACTACGCCTAATAACGGCAATCCAATATACTGTATACCAGACAACCAAGAACCCAGACTGTTAGACACTCAAGAGGACTACAAGGCACTCAGTCAATATGCCCAGGATCTATTTTCTAGAAGGAAAACAATGATAGAGATACACCAAAAGCAACCCGACTAGAAAGAATGCAGGAGGTCAAACAAGTAAAAAAACTCACCATACCACAGAAAGACAAGACTTTATGGTGATATGGATGGCCTACTGGCGACCCAAAACTGCACTCCCTTGTGTGGCTTTTTTTTTTTCGGGGAGGGGGGAGGGGAATATTTTCTCTTCTCCTCTCCTCCCCATATTTTCACTGCCGTGGGGAATAGGCATGCCCCACTAAAAATGGGGGGGTAACCTTCCTATCCGACCCCTCTTCTTCCTATTTCATCCCCCCGTCTTCACCCTCCCTCCCATCACTTTCTCTTGTACAGCGACTGCCCCCACATGTCCAAATTTAAATCACATCAAATTTTGCCCGATCTTTTAAGCTCTCTAGAAATAGTTCTTTCAGCGTAAAACCCCACGCAGCACTTTCTAAATGCAATTTTACTTAAATCAACAGCAATAGCTCCAACCTTTATTTTAGATCTTGGTTACCGAAATCCCAGGAAAGTAAGTGACAGGACCTGCCAGAGTATAAATAGTCTCTTGGTACACCCGGCCGGCGTCCCCGTCGCTAGGTATGGTAACGCCGGGTCCCACTGGGGTCCCGGCGGCCAACAGGCCGGATGGACAATGGGCACAACAAACTACATACCACATGACCCATACATTATTTTTAAACCTCTGGCATAGACAGGGTACTGTCACTCGATACATAGAACATAACCGAAGATGGGAGAAATCCCCTGAGCCATCAGACCCTGAACATACCTATACCTACGTATACCGGCTCCTTCGTTGGATCACACATAAACATCATCGTCCGCCCCAGCAAAGAACAACTGCGATGGCAACCACACTAAACTTTGCTCGACTGCCAAATCGTATAATAGAAAGACGCCTCACCCTAACTGCCAAAATGACCACTGGAATAATCTCGGAGCCAAACATATGGGAACTGTGCAGCTGGAGAATCCCTCAACCCGCACTGAGGTCAGCTCTCACATTTATAGTCAACCCTAATAGACTAGCCCTTAGCGACCTCTCCATGCAGATGTTTATCACAGTCCAAGCAATCGACGGCGGTCTCTACAAATTTGCTAAGGATCGCAAATACCGGAGACAGATCCTTGATGGCCTAAACTCAACCAGGTAAACTGCACAGTAATGTGGGCAGTATAATAAATTTACAAAGTATGTCTGTATAATATTGTATATAATGTCAAAAATACTGTACAATATCTTTATGAATATATTGTAAAAATTTTTAGGGGAAATTATTATATTGTTCGCACTGGGGGTGAATCCCAATTTTGACGTGGGCCCCGTCCTCAAGGCCTTTGTCCACCAGTCAATGTGAAGCCCCTGGCATTCCTGCTGTGAAGTGTATATTATGCGCTATCTGTATAAAGATTATATATACAGATAGCGCATAATATACACTGAGTGATCACTAAATTATGACAACCTACCTAATACTTCGTAGCTCCTCCTTTTGCCCTCAGTACAGCAGCTATCTGACGTGGCATTGATTCAACAAGATGTCGGAAGCTTTCGGGAGATATGGCCAACCAAACTGTGTGTAATAGGTCAGCAATGCAGATATATGGATGTGATTGGTGCCTGATATGCCTTTCCATAATCTCCCAGAAGTGCTATATGGGATTGATATGGGTGGAGTTCGGAGGCCAATCGATATGCTGGAAGTCACAACTGTGTTCCTCAAACCATTCCTACAACAAGTGCCCGGTGGCTCGGCGCATTGTCATCTCAGAAAACACCATCGCCATTCGGGAAAAAAGTGTAACATAGCTGGGTGTACACAGTCAGCAAGCAGTTGACGATAGCGGAGACCACTGATACGTTGTTCCACATGCACCAGGGCTACAAGTTTCTGCCAGTGAAACATGTCCCACACTATACAACAGCCTCCACCGGGCTGCACTTTTGATGTCATGCATGATGGATCAAGAGCCTCATATTGTTGACGCCACATCCGTTCACGACCATCCGTGGTGTGGAGTAAATAATGTGACTCATCCGACCAGCACACCTTCTTCTAGTCTTTTAACGTCCAACTTGCATGCTCTTTGCACCAGGCGAGTCTTTTACGCCGATGAACCTTGGTTAGGAGAGGATGCCGTAGGGGTCGTCTGCTGGTATAGCCTATACGTGCGACGCATGGTCATGCCAGATATTGTTCCGGGTTAGGTCATGTTGTATTGGGTAGTCAATTCTTTAACAGGGCTGCGCCTATTCACAGGTAGGAGTCGTCGGACCCGGCGCTCACCTCTAACATCAACCTTTCGCTGACTTTTGCCGTCAGGTCGTTGTTTGACCATTTTGACGCCAGTCCTGGTACACTTTAACTACGGCAGCTCTTGACACCCCACCAGTTCAGCCGTTTGGGAAACCGAGGCACCAGATCGTTGAGCATCCACAATCTGTCCTTTATCAAAGTCTGATAAATCCTTCCTTTTACCCATCACGCTCGGAATTTTACTGCCTACTGAACAACTGACACCTTATCTATGCTACGTAGGTCGACTAATTCTGCACTCTCATACCTCACGTGGTCAACGGGTCGCATTCAGTTTTCACAGGGGTGGTCATAATTCAGTGATCACGCAGCGTATAGCATTTACTGTCAAGCCACACCTGGGGTTCCCCCTTCCCCCAAATCCTCATAGTATACACTCTGTTGCAGTACAAACTCTGTAAAGGACAGAGATAGAGTGAGTTTTAGTGAAGTGTTGGGTTGTGTTGGTCTGTTATTTCTCCAGCCATTTTGCAGAAGGGCCCCTGGTGGCACCAACAGTTGCCCGCCCACGTGGAGATAAGTCGAGTGTAGAGCATAGATAAAGTCTCTGGCTCTTCTGTGGAAGGAGTGCCCTTCACATCATCCCCAGGTTGGAATGTTATGAGCAGGGAAAGTTTTGTGGTGATAGGGTCCACCAAACAAAAGGTTTGGATCGAAAAGGATCAGAGGGAAGAGGCATTGAAGCATCAGGGCGCCCTATGTCGGAGAGGATATCGTACTGTAGACGTACAGTACCTGTTTTAATCCTACACTGGCCAGGCCAGCTGAAGCCCGTGTCAGCAGATCCCACATCATGTCTCAGACGAGCGGCATGATGTCAGTGGGGTTTCCAAATAGCTTGCTCCCAGTGCAGTCTAATTGGGAGTACATATAGCAATGACCTACTTCCTCGTAGTGGAGACGGTAACGCGTGGTGTGGGGTGTAATGTCCCCGTCCTTGCCACGAGGCCAAAGGTCGCCCATTAGTAAATCTCTTATTTTCGTTCGTTAAGTTGACCAAAAAGTAATGGTCCGGGTTAATCTTTCTGGTTAAGAACATATGAGCAGATGAGCTGTAGATGCATATGGGCGAAAGAACGGGTGGCATCTAGCTTAAATCGGCCAGCTGTTCCGGAAATATCACTCCTTTCTTTCAAAAATACTCGATTTAATTTATTCATATTCGCAAAATATACGTCCCTTAAGCAAACAAAGTAAATGATCATCTCACCATTGTCACACTTTGTGGAAGTTGACTACCGTATTTACTAATGTGTGGTTCGACCTATTAAATCTCAAAGCTGTCAGCCAAATATTCTTCACAAGTTGCGATTTCGGAGACATCCTAACTATACTGCCTAGGCAAAACAGAGAATAACTTCCTAGAATGTATTTTAATTACACAAAGTTTTTGGAGCGAATGGATGGGTGAGATGTAAAGTTTTTCTGGTTTTTTTTTTTTTTTTTTGGCTCATGCTGTATAGTTTGCTTTCTTGCATCATATGCCTTTGCTAATGCTAATGTTAAACTACAGCGTTTACCAGACATAATTGCCTCATCAACTCATCATCTCATCTGTGTTTCTGTTCTATGGTGGCCCCAAGACCCTTGTCCAAATCCACCTAATATTATTGTCTAACATGCACTCTGTAAAAAATCCCGAATAATATATTCAGGCCACCTCACTACCAGGAAGTAGCCAACACCTGAGCAGCTGCTTCCTAGTGCCCGTCCCAGACACGTTTTCCAACGGGGGTCTGCTATAGCTCATATTGTACGAATTGGCACTAATCCCGCACCCACCTGAGGAAGTGCTATACATTATTGCCTGGACACGGTTGATAACCGCAATAAAGATGATGACTGCGTGATATCGTCACCATGCTTATGGCTGTTATGTGAGTAGCACAACCCACCATCTGCCTTAAGAGGCATGAAATCCCCGAAGATGAAAACCAACAGGTTAAAGATGGCCGATAGGTTCAAAAATTATTTTAGGGTTGTCCGTAATTAATTACATTAACCCGCATTTGTGTCTGTAAATTGCGTGTGTTCTATGGTCGATTTGCCTGTTCTGCTGGACGAAAAAAAACCGTTTCTGGGGAGAAAAACCTCGCTATCTACACCTATAGTGAGACTGACTAACTTAGCTATGGAGTGAAAAAAAGCTCATTAAAGTTCCTCACATTATCGACGAGATTCGAACCCGGGCATTTTCCACCCGGTGTGGAGAGGACGGTGACGATACCACTGTGCTACACGCGCAGACTTGGCCTATAGGTTCATACCAGCCAGGGCGTTGGACCAATATCACGTATTAGAATTGACCTTGAACGGGTTATAGAAGATGCGAACTATAGGAAACAAACCGCAGTGTGGTTCTCAGACTACTGCTGCCTAGCATTATGTGCGTGCTGTGTACAAGGGTATATCATGCATTTACTCTATTTCATTGGCTCTGTTGTTATTCGGGTTACACGTAACCTAAATGATTTGTACAACTACTGGCAGGACTCTATACAATAATGCACACTGAGTGGACAGCATGGGATCATGGGATACCTACCAATTAACGGGTAGGCTCACCTTTTGCCCGGATAAGGGCAGTCACACAGCGAGGCATTGAGTCTACTAGTTCACAAAAGCGTTCCACAGGTATCTCCATCCATGCTTATTGCACCGCTGTCCATAATTCCGTCGCATTCCTGGGTGGAGGATCCAAAGCTCGAACGGACCTTTCCACAGCATCCCAAAGGTGCTCCACAGGGTTCACGTCCGGAGAACGGGGAGGCCATTCCATGGTGATAAAATTTGCAGATTGATCTTCGAACCATGTTCTAGTAACCACGGCTCCATGGGGGAGGCACATTGCCCTGCTGAAAGAGCCCATTACCCTGTGAGTGCCCGATGAAGACCATTTGCATTCCCATGAAGGGAAGCAGATGGTCTGCAAGGATGGACACGTAATCTGGACCGTTCAGAGATGCGTCTAGATTTATCAGTGGTTCCAACGTGTGCCAGTTGAACATGTCCCAGACCATTACCGACCGTCTACCTGCCTGAACAGTTACTTGTTGACATGACGGGTGTATAGTTTCGTGCGGTTTCCGCCAGATATGCATCACCCCGTCGGCTCCAAATAATTGGAACCGGGACTCATCGGACCGGGAGACCTATCTCCGGTCATTCAAGGTCCAGTGTCGATGTTCTTTCGCCCAGTTGAGGCTTAGAGTTCTGTGTTGTGCTGTTAGCAATGGAATTCTGGTGGGTCAGCAGCTCCCATAGCCTATTACAGCTTGATCGCCTGATGGTCTTGTGGAGACGTTTCTGGCACCTCTCTCGTTGAAATCGGAGGTGATTTGTGCTTTAGCACTACAGTTTGTAATAGTAGATGCAGGTCCGGCTCCTCGTGCCGGGGACGGGCATCAGGTAGCAGCTGCCCTGGTGTTGTTGAGTCTGCGCGGTAGCACAGTGGTATCGTCACCGTCCTCCCCACACCGGGTGGAAAAGGTCCGGGTTCGAATCCCGTCCATGACGCGAAGAACTTTAATGGGCTTTTTTCACTCCGTGGCTGAGTTAGTCGGTCTCAGTCGGGCGTAGACAGCAAGTTTTTCCCCCAGAAACGGGTTTTTTGTCCAGCAAAACAGACAAATCGACCAGAGAACACACGCAATTAACAGACATAAGACACAGCACGACAGATGAATTTAATTATTCGGGTGGCCTAAATACAATAGTTAGTTTGCCCTGGTGTTGGCTGCTCCCTGATGGCAAAGCGACCTGACACTAACAACATACTATGCTCACAAACCCTTCTTCAACACATTATTTATTCTTTCCCATTCAAAATTCTTATTATTAGTTTTTTAGTTATTTATTCAAAATTTTCCTGTTTTGAAAACTCTATTTCCTTTTTTATTTCATCAGGCCCATTTTACAGTTTCTTTCTCTTTCTCTCTCTCTCACACACACACACACACACACACACACACACACACACACACACACACACACACACACACACACACACACACACACACAGCGCTGTCCAGGATGATATGCTATTCTGGAAATGGCATATACCCGATACACTCTTGATACTGTCGAACGGGGATAGTGCAATTTCTGTACCACCTCCGCGATAGAGTGACCCATGCGTCACCACTATCATCCCTCTTTCAAAGTCGGTTAACTCATGACGTTTATCCATACTGACATCGAATTACCGTCTACATGAATGCAGTGATGTATTTAATGCAGAAATAATGAGGCCGAATAAGAAATAGAAAGATTAAGAATGCAATTTCATTAACTGCACATAAAAAAACATAAACATGTTGACGATCCGATGTTATATTCTGCCATTAATACACTTCTGCTTGTTACCCGTTCTTTCTATTTTCTTTATTATATCAAGTTCAGTCTGCGCAGTAGCACAGTGGTATCGTCACCACTTCGAAAGGCCCCGGTTCGAATCACCTCAATGACGAACTTTTATAGGCTTTTTTTTTTTCACTCCGTAGCTGAGTTAGTGGGTCTGAGGCATAGATAGCAAGGTCTTTTCCCTGGAAACTGGGATTTTTCGTCCATCAAAAAAGAAAAATAGAGCAGAGAACACACGCAATTTACAGACACAATACACATGGGTATATGAATTAACTTTCCGGGTGACCCTAATGTAATACTTTGGATTATATCGTTTGTCACTAGGCTTCTTTTCTCCTCTGTATGACGTTTATTAGGAGCCATAGTGAGAGGTTTTTAATTTAAAATAAATGTAAAACAGCGGTGTAACCTGTGATATCCGTACAGAATTCACTTTTAAAATGGCGAACGTAAACAAATACAGTAATCAAGTGACTTGCCGTTTTCTTTTTTTCAACACTGCACGACATCTGCGCTGTAGTTATACTTCCGATCTCAATGTGCCGTTATTTCGACAGTCTACTCTACCTGCCAAGCGGTGGGTTGCCCAGGAACTAGGTATCGGTGAATTCTGTCCTTTCAGTGTAGTTCAAATTTACTCATTGTATTTTGTAGCTATTCTTTCATTTTGTTATATGTTAATCCTCTGGCATTTACTCCCGCGAAGGGAATTTGGCTCTAATCAATGTGCCACTATATTTCTATTTGGTAGGACAAATAACGATTTATGAAAACCTGAGCTTCCTGGAGAAAAAAAACACAACTACCTCGCCTGAGACAGACTAACTCAGCCACGTTGTGAAAAAAAAAACAAAAAAAAAACATAAAAATTCCTTGTGTCATCGAGGGGTTTTGAACGGAGGTCTTGTATACGCGGTGTGAGGAGGACGGGATCCTACCAACTGCACTACACATGACGGTATCGCTGAAGGAGATTGAGGAAAATTCTCAGATAAGATGAGAGGAGCGGAGGGTTTATAAACGACTTTCACTCTGTGGTTGATCTCGGGGTGTGGTGACATGATTTTCTTTATCAGGAACTTTTGTTTTTTTTTTTGCCCAGCAATATGTAAACTGTGTACATGGTCTGCACCCAGGGTACACACAGTGTGCACTTTAGGAAGCTCCAGAGTGTTCCCCATGGTTGCCTGGGATATGGGCCTTTCTTCCTGCTCATCTCTGCAGATCGATCCATATAAGGTCTAAACATAAATTTAATTATAAAACAAAAGATAATCACAAAAATAAAAAATATATATTAATCAATAATATTTTTAAAAAAATGTAAACTAAAAAAACTGGTTTGCTTAAGACGTGTCGTTTATTTTAAAACTAGCAAAAATCTTCATGGAGTCCTTCATTCGAATATTCTTTCCAAACCTGCTTTCCAAAATACCAAAGACCAAATTAGCTGATAAAAGGGTATCTAAATTTAATCATTCTTTTACCACGTGTGAAATTGCTATTAATAAAAAAATAAATAAAAAAGAAAGAAAATACTTGAGAGTGCTAACCGCTACCTGCCACCAATCACTTAAAAACAAATTAGTAAACATGTTTCAAACATCAAAATTATATAAACATTACAAACAAGAGCCTGCAATCATCCAGGGAAGCATCTTGGCACAGCAGACCTGGATCCCAGCAATCTTTTAAAACTTTTTCATGACTAAAAAAAGTCGTTGCCTTAGACTGCAAAATTATGACTGTAAAAATGTCGTTGTCTATTTTCAAGATTTCTACACTCAAGGATAATATTGAAATTCATTAAATCTAAAATAGTTAACGATTTTAAATATATGAAAACGAATGTTCTTTCCCTTGCTGCACTGTTATTATAATTATGTTTAATTCGGTCGTAAAAGTCATATTATAAGATGGAGGTTTCTTATAATATGTTCTTGTTTATACTTCGGCATGACTACTAGGTCAGAGGAGTTTAAATAATTCATGAATAGAATCGGTATTGGAATTTAGTGGTCACGCGAGCTTGAACCACGGTTCACTCAAAGAGTGTGTACTAGTGCACTCCAGACCACTCGCCTTTTAAAAATAAACGCTCTAAGGCAGGGGTTCTTAACCTTCTTAGTTCCACGGACCCCTTTGCCAGTCAGGTGAATGCCACGGACCCCCTTCTCAGAATAATGTTTTTAAATGCATAAAATAAAATTACAAAAAAAACAGTTTAATGAAATAGTTACCAAAATTAAAAAAAAACATTATACAGTAATATATGTGTTTCTTTCTTAACACATTGAATAATAATACAATACATTTAAAATAAAGGAAAGTTAAAATTAAATTTTATTTTTTAAGGACATATCAGTGTGAAGACTGTTGTTGTTGTTTATCTTGAATAAGAACATTAAACTGTGGTGTGGTATTTGACAAGGCAACACGCATGTCATGTTGGACATCTAATCGATTTCGATTTTTTGTTTTCATTGTTACAAGTTCTGAAAATCCCGATTCGCACAGATATATTGTTGCAAAATGGTATCAAAGCTTCCATAGCTCGCTTTACAAGACGAGGATAGGCTTCTCTCAGGGAACACCAGAATTCTCCAAGGCTTTTTGAGATAAACTCCAATCGTAGTAAGTTTTTTTGACCTAAGATCAATGAGTTCATCTTTAGTTAAGTCAACATCTTCGATACAGTTTATATCAGAAAGAAAAGGATTTCGGATCCATGGTTCAATTTTCATGCCATCAAGATAGAAATAACTTTTAAAAGAGTTCTGTAATGTTTCCAAGTGTTCGCAGATATCTCTTTTCAAAAAAATTGAGAGAGAAATTTGCATTTCAACTACATCTTGGTAAAGCACTTCCTGCAACGGTGGAAAGTTTGCAAGAATGTCGGTCTCTACTCTCTTCTTCCATATTGGTAACTTAGCCAAGAAAGCTTGATTTCAGTTGCATCCATAATGGTGACTTCATGACCTTGAATGGAAAGATTTATCTCATTCATATGGTGAAAAATATCTGCCAGGTAAGCCAACCCATGGATAAAATCCTTCCTTTAAAAATGTTCCAAGAGTGGGTTTTCTCTTTCTTTCAGAAAAAGTGAAACTTCTGCCCATCGTTCGAACAAGCGCTTCAAGACTTGTCCTCGTGAAAGCCAGCGCACTTCTGTGTGGTAGAGAAGCACTTCATATTCTGCTCCCATTTGTTGACAAAATCTTTTAAAAATACGATGATTCAGAGAAATTCTTTTGATAAAGTTGATAACTTTTATGGCTGTTGACAATACTTCTTTCAGGGTTGTTGGAAGAGTCTTTGTTGCCAGTGCATGTCTGTGTAAAAAGCAATGCGTGACGACGACTTGAGGAGCTTCTTTTTTCACTAAAGTAGCAAAAACAGATGTATTACCAAGCATCGCAGGAGCTCCATCAGTGCAAAGAGAATGAAGTTTTCCTTGCCATTCAAAGTTTCGTTTGTAAAAATAACTTTTTACCATTTCGAAAACGTCGACGGCCTTTGTAGTTTCCGAAAGAGACTCACAAAAAATAAGAATTCTTCTTTGATGGCGTCAGCATGCACATAGCGAACAAAAACAAGGAGCTGGCTACATTGAGAAAATGTCTGTAGTTTCATCCAATTGCATACTGAAGGGGAATGGCGAGGCTGCCATTTCCTCGATGACCAGAATATGAAGATCTCAGAGGCATCCTGATCACAAAGATACACTACCTTCCGAAAGGACTGGAATCCCACTTCATTGACACAGAAGAGGAATACAGAGCACTTTCTCAATATGCGCAGGACCTCTTCGAGAGGAGAAAACTGCTAATTACCATAAATCGTGTCTGACGAAAGACCTCCACAAGTTAAACTGTACAAGACCATAAAATACTATCCAGTGGAGTTACTACAGAGAAAAACCCTGAGACAATAAAGTGAAAAACACAAGGACGGGGCTTACCCCATGAGCGACTGGACTGAAATCGACTCAACATTGAAGAAAAGAGACATAACGCAGCACAGCTGCCAAACGCCATTTGGCGACTTGAAGAGGGCGCACTAGCCTCCTTCATCTTTAATATCCCTATCCCCGGTGAGGGGGGGAGACGGTCTTACTGTCTCCTCCCCTCCTTGCCATTCCCACTTTCCCTTCTGATGGGGCATGGGCATGCCCCACTGTGACTTGGGGTTGCCTCCTCTCTCGACTCCATACTTCTGTCTTTTCTCCCCCCCCCCCCAGGCTTCAGTCTCCCCAACCACTCAAGCCACACATACGCAAGCGAATGCCCTACACTTCGGAACTGATTTAATCATCTCCAAATTACGTTTTTCGCCCATACATTTGGCCTTTCAAAATTTAGCGCGTTATTCCTCATCGAATTTACCAAGTGAACTCCTCTGACCGTTTGGTCGTCCCGGAGTATAAACAGAAAATTTATTTATTTAAATATATATATATATGTGTTTATATATATATTTATATATATATGTTTATATATATATAAACACATATATATATATATTTTTTTCTCTCTCTCTTTTTTTTTTCTTTAAGGTCCTAGCCGCCGAAATCTCAGGAAATTAAGCGGCAGGACCTGCCAGAGTAAATCTTAGTCTACTGGTGTTTCCTGGTCTGCCTCCACGGGGCGAAAGTGGGGCAACGTTGGGCCTCAGTAGGGTCCAGCGGCTAAACGACCAGATGAACAACGGTACATGACACTACACATATACAATATCCATACACTTTTAAATCTCTGGCATTTCCCAGCGAACTGGTTCACCCACAATGAAAGCAACGCGGAGATGGGGGAAACCCCTGGTGCCGTTTAACCCTAAACACACTTTACACTTTACACTTCCTCGATGACCTGCTTCGAAATATTAAAAGACATATCAACTATTCTAGAATGTATTACATCATTTGACAAGGAAACAGCTTCCAGTTTTTTTCTCTGTTCCAGTCCACAGACCAGTTCGACAATTTCCAGTGCACATGGCTTTACTCAAGTCTCTCCAATAGTGTGGGGCTTCTTTTGCTTGGCAATCCGGTAAGCAACTTTATAGGATGCTTCAAGAAAAGGTTTTCGTGAAATGGCCAATCAAAGTTTTGGAAGTGTCCCTGCTTTTTCGAATTGAGATTTTTTCGCACGAAAAAAACCAGCATCTTTAGATGCATTTTCAGCATGGACAGACTTGAGATGGTCTTTCAGTTTTGCTGGCTTCATACTTCCGTTCGCAAGAATTTTTCCGCACAAAAAACACTGTGGTATTTGAGTCCCGTCGAGTTCATTAATGCAAGTGAAACCAAATAATACATAGTTTTCATCATACTTCCTTTTCTTCGACATTTCAACTTAAATTTGGTCTGTAACAAATGTTAAATAATTAATGTAAAAATAATTAATGCAATACTGTATTGGCAACTAAGAAAGGCATATACGAAGACTGTATGCATCGACAGACACACGGTGGGTGTACACACGCATGTAGCACTGCAGGGACCTCCACCGTTGGACGGGTATACACGCACATAGCAGCAAAAAGGTTAAATTACACACTTCAACTGTTATCTAAACCGTAGGCCGTGTTTGAACATACCTGGTTTACACTCGTAGCCAGCGTGTCTATTTGTGTTAAAAGTGGCCTACTAGGCGCTGATTTTCCGGATAGTTTGCCAACTACGTCGCACGATAGTTAGTCCACAGCAGGACTGCAATCAAGTACGATCTAGCGGCAGGTCTATTAACTGCCGTAATTTCAAAGTAACGATGAGCGTAAGCGATTTTTCGAGATATGCAATAACTGTAATATGAAATGAAAATATCTGTTATTTCTATTGGTGACTACAGATACAGCTAATACAATTGCAATTTATTACATACATTCATAAGTGAAGGAAATTAATGAGTTGATTTTACCCCCTGAAATCCTTCCACGAACCCCTGGTTAAGAAACCCTGCTCTAAGGAATTATAAGGAATCTCAATATTACAATACAATTTTGTCGACTAAAATTACTAAAAATAATTGACGCGCCGACCAAAGATATTCGGGCTTTTCATCCAGTGTAATAGACAAAGAGACCATAGTATCCGCAAGTTATAGAATCAAACACTGCACAAGTACCTCTAAGAATTGTTTATTTTGTCTCAAAAAAAAGACAACACACATTAATGATAATGAATATATATGTACAAATCATGGAGGACAGCATACTGGTTTGATCATTGGAAATATGAACCGAAATGCAGGATTAACCGCTATGCTGTAGTTGATGAGGCGCTGTTTATGAAGCACTCATGAAGTCTCAGTGACAATGAGGTCCACTGAGCCAGAAGATCACTATTCTAAGCTCCTGACCAGATTGTGTAAATGGTTGGTGGGGAAGCAATACGGTTCCCAAGAGCATCCGAAGCATGTTCTGTAGCACTGGCTTCACTCTAACCATGTCACACGGATAAAGATATTAATCTAAAGATAGTAGAAAATCGATCTGGTAAGATGACGTCAGGAAATTACATCGTACATTTATGATTAAATTTTCGCCTCGTGCATCTGAATATACTTTATACCCAGGTATAGCATGCATTAGTTCCCCTACTTTTGCATTTAACACACTGAGGAGTGACAGAGAAGTGGGGTTCCAAAGCATTAAATGATTAAAATACAATTATAACACAGGGTTTGCGCTGATAGCTGATATCGTCACTGTCTTCCCCACGCCGGTGGAAAAAGTCCGGGTTCAAATCCCGTCGATGACGCTAAGAACTTTAATGGGCTTTTTTCACTCCGTGGCTGATTAGTCGGTCTCAGGCGTAGATAGTGGTTTTTTCCCCCAGAAACTGGGGGTTTTTTCGTCCAGCAAAACAGGGAAATCGACCATAGAACACACGCAATTTACAGACATAATACATAAATGAATAAATAATAGTAAATGAATAATAAATTTCCTGTTTATACTCCGGTACGACAACCAAGTCGGTAGAGTTTACAATAAATCGTCAATACAAATATTTATCGTATTTAGTAGTCACGGGCTTGAACCCCGGTTTACTCAAAGAACGCGTGCTATGCATTCTCGCTCCTGACCCCTGGGCTACGTCAGGCCTATGGGTATATATTAAAAATTATGGGTGGTCCTAATATAATAGTTTGAGTTTACCCTTATGCACTATTTTACTGTGCACCCCGAAACTCTCCTCGCCTCCCATTCTCAAACTTTCACCTGTGGGTCCCCACGCTAAACTTTATATTACAATCCTTCATGGTGTGGATGGGCTCTCTCACCCTGGGATCTCCTCTCTTCCCCTTTTCCTACCAGGCGGATACATCTGTTTTACCCCCTATCCTGTTCCCCATTTCTCCATATTACTCGCACTACATCCCCTGCACTCCTTTCCGATAAAAAATTATTTATATTTTATTTTTCTTGGGTCCTTCCTGGCAAGTTTAAGCGAAGCCATTATTCGCTCAGTCAGAGCCTCCCCGTGGCGCTGGACGGTAACTAGGGGTTCGATGGTGTTCCACAGGCCCCTAGGCTAAGAGGCTGTTCCCCATTTCTCCATATTACTCGCACTACATCCCCTGCACTCCTTTCCGATAAAAAATTATTTATATTTTATTTTTCTTGGGTCCTTCCTGGCAAGTTTAAGCGAAGCCATTATTCGCTCAATCAGAGACTCCCCGTGGCGCTGGACGGTAACTAGGGGTTCGATGGTGTTCCACAGGCCCCTAGGCTAAGAGGACAGAAGAACAACACACCAACATAACCTAACGTTAACACTATACAAGCACTCACTAATCCACACAATCTGGCCTTTACAGAGTTTGCAACCTTCGCAGAGTTTACACACGGAGTTAGGGGGAATCTACAAGAACGGTTAACAGAGAATAATACGTTTGGGGAATAATCTCCTGTTCATATTTGTGCCCAAACGAAATCAATCGCATTGTATACGTATTGCGTTATTAGTAGTGGCATGTGATGCAAGGATGGAAGCTTACAGAGCATCAGACAAAAATTGTATTCCCCGTACAATCCCTGTAATAATTTGTCTAATCCTTCCATTAATTTATTCAAACTACCCACATTCCAACACCAGATGGAAGTTTAGTCCAAAAATCAATCACTCTCTGGCCGAAAGCAAATTTTTTGCCCATCTGTTCTTCAACTTATCCTTTTTCGATTTAAATTCATTTCCCCTACGTGTATCGTCCGAACAAAAGTTAGGAGCCCATACTTATTAATTAATTTACTCGATCCATTTAAGATCCTAAACCAGGGATCGCGAAAGTGGTCAATATCGACCCGATGGGTCGATAATAGAATCTACGGGGTCGTTAAACTTCAAGAGGTCGAATTGGAGTCGATTAAACGTTTTTACTCGTTTTCATAAATTTCAGGCGAAGTCGAGAAATAGAAGAAACAGCCAAGATTTTAATACGAAAATCAAAAATATACAATATCTATAGTTTATGTTGAGAAAATTTAGTCATTTTTGAAAGACCCAAAATTATTTTTTAAAATATTTAAATTAATTTTTAAATTTATTTACTGAACTAATATAGCTCCCACAGAACTTTACCATTACCTTGCTTTCTATTATATTGTTATACTATGAATAACTAAATCGAGAGATAATCTTAATCGAACCCAATTACTTTCAGGATGTTTTACATCTACACTTACTCTAAAATATAAATTGAGCTACATCCCCAATAAGTACAATCGTTGCTACTTTATCTAAGAAAAAATGTCGACAATATTCACATAAAACTTCGCCCTTGATTAACAAAGAAACAATGCCTATGTGCCTCTTTTTGTGAATAGACTAGTAATGATGCCATGAAACCTTCAAAGATGAAAGAACACATTGAACGGATTCATCCTGATAAGAAAAATGAAAATCTTAAATTTTTTAAGGCTCTGAAGGAAAATTCAGAAATCGGCCAAATTTAAATAATTTTTTTAATGAATCTGCTCATGCTAATACTCAAGAAGGACTGAAGGCATCATTCAATATCTCTGTTATTATAGCAAAGGAAGGAAAAGCGGTGAGGAGATTATAATACCAGCAATTAAAGAGGTGATTGAAACGATTATGAAGAAGGATTCCTATCCTGTTTTAAAATGCCTGTCATTAAGTGCGAATACAGTGCAATGATGCATTGATTAGATGGCCGGTGATGTGGAGAAAACTAGTGTCTGAGCTTCAAAATTGCAAATTTACCATCCATCTTGATGAGTCAACTTTCGGCAGTTCAAATATTCTAATGCCCTATGTGAGGCATTATAGCCAAAGCCAAAAATGTATTGTTGACGGGTTTTTATTTGCAAGGTATATGAAAGTTGATGGAAAAGGTAAGACAAATTTACAATGTTTGGAAGGATACTTTAAGAAAAACAATGTTTCCCTCAGCAATATAACTGCAGTAGCTACCGACGGTGCACTAGCAATGGTTGGCCGTTACAAAGGATTTGCCGCCCTAACCAAAGAAAAGGTTCCGGAAGTACGCACTGTTCATTGTGTGTTACACAGACACCATCTTGTAACAAAGAAACTCATTGGTAAGCTACATGATACTCTAAAAGTGTGTATCAGATCAATTAATAAAATCAAAGCACTTCCACTTAATTCACGTCTGTTTGCCATATTATGTGAAAAAAATTATGAAACGTTCAACCAATTACTTTTGCTTTTTGGTTTTTTTCTTTTTTTAGGAGCATTAGCAACTAAGGCCATATTGCTCCGGGAATATGCGGTGGTCATTCCCTGACCTTTCCGCATCCTCCGTATTTGGTGGTGACGGGCTCGAACCCCGGTCTAATCAAGAAGCGTGTGCTATGCACTGCTGCTCCTTCCCACCTGGCTACGGAGGCGCCATTACTTTTGCATACCAAAGTAAGGTGACTGTCAAGAGGTCATAGTTTGCAAAGACTTATCTACTTGTGACTCAAATGTGGAGCTTCTTACGAGCATAGATCCATCTCTATGTGACAAGCTGAAAAAGTGTAAGCGCCATCTGTTCTATTTGGCAGACCGTGTATTCAAAATTTAATAAGTGCAGAACCGACTCCAAGGTAAGACATTACCGTCATTCAAGTCCGCACAAATCTATTAGGGTTCCAAGTCAAGAGAGAGATCTATATAGATCTTCATTGGCACACAAAGATTTTCAGTATTTCTCAAACTTAAAACAATTGGAAGGAGGAGGTAAAAAACTTTCAGATGATCATTTGGAGATATACAAACCAAACCAAACTATTATATTGGATCACCCGGTAATTTCTTACACATACCCGTATTTATGTCTGTAAATTGGGTGTGTTCTTTGGTCGATTTGCTGGACGAAATAGCCGTACTTTCTGGGGAGGAAAAAAACCTTGCTACCTATGCCTGACACCGACTAACTCAGCCACAGAGTGAAAAGAGCCCATTAAAGTTCCTCGCGTCATCGACGGGATTAGAACCCGGGCCTTTTCCACCCGGTGTGGGGAGGACGGTGACGATACCACTGTGCTACCACGCAGATTTGGTTATATATATAGTGTGCTGAGGGTCAAACGGTACCAGGGGTTTCTCCCATCACCGCTCTTGGTGATATGCATAGAGCATTTTGAAAATTAAGGGATTTAAGATACGTTTCAAGGACCGGGAGGAAATGAATGTACCTGATTGGATCATTACACCATTTGATATAAATATCGAAAATGGAGTTGAACCACGTTACTTAACAATGAATTAATTGATATGTATGTTGACATAGAAATAAAATAAATAAATTTTCTCTTTATACTCCGGGACGACCAAATGGTCAGAGGAGTTCACAAGATAGACAGATTACAAGAGACAGCACCGTATTCAGCAATCACGGGTTTGAATCCCGGTCACTCAAAGCACGTGTACTTATGCATCCGCGCGCCTGACCACTAGGCTACGGCGGCGTAAAAGCTAGACTCTTTATTTAATAATAAAAGTATCAGCGATTATTGGAAGAATATAAACATTACAACAAAATATTTCAAACTTTTTTTTTTGCAACCGTTGATCCATTTTTACTTGCGTTTCCGAGCACTTACATGGTCGAAGCCGATTTTAGTCACATAAATGGCATTTTAATAAAAGAGAGAAACCGACTAAACTTGGAACAGCGTGGTGAGTTAAGATTAAAACTCACAAACCTCAAACAAAATATTAAAGAGCTTATTAAAACCCATCAACCACATCCTTCGCATTAATGATGTTCAATAAATATAATATTTAATATGATATATAAAATTCAATAAAGAATATGTTAATTTATTTTAATATGTTTTATTTTTATAGAGGAATTCAGAAAAAAAAAACGGAATAAATTTTTAAAAAACGGAGACTTCAAAAAATAAATTTTAAAATTAAAATATTTGAAATATTTTCATTTTAAATGATATATACATGAAATCAGACCACATTTAGAGCTTCATTAAATGTTTTCCACATTTTTCGATATAAATTAAGAAATACATCCTCTTCACTGCGATTAAACTCCGAAACAGTTCTTAAAATATTGTTCTTATTTTTATTAAATGGTTAGGGATCGATGAAATATAAAGGATTTCATTAAGGGGTCGCGATTCCAAAAAGTTTGGGGACCACTTGCCCTAAATACTTCAATCACGTTTCCTCGCAGGCCTAGTTTCCAGACGCTGCAACCTGATTAACCTCATTACTCTTTCCACCGATCCAACAGATCCACATCCATCCTGAAATAAGGCTCCCAGGACTGTACTCAAGATGTAGCTTAACCATTGCCTTATATAATCGTATAATTACCTTCGTGTTCCTGGGAGTCTTATTTCAGGAAGGATGTGGATCTGTCGTAACAAGTACAGAGAAAAGCAGGGCTAGAGAAGGGGTGGGGAACAAAAGGGCACTCTTACCAAGATATACTTCAGTTCTGAAAATTGCAGCGTCTGGAAACTAGGTATCTGCAAGAAGATCTGATTGAGGTGTTCACAGCTTTGAATGAATCGAGTACGGCAAAAATGGTAATAGAATCCTTACTTTTGCTCGAACAACACACATGACGAGGCATAACTTTAAATTGAGGAAGGATAACTGCAAAACAGAAGTGCGGAAATTTACTTTCAAACAGCGGGTAGCTGAATGTATAAACAAACTTCCATCTGGAAGTTTGTTTTTACATTCGATCTGTTGAAATTCAAACCACCCACTATCTTAACAACAGAATCCATCTGTTATTAAGGTAGTGGGTGGTTTGAATAACTATAAGGAAGAGCCAGATTATTAGAGTGGATATACAGGTGATGTCGGAGCCGTTTTTTTTTTGGCTGTTGTTGTATAAGCTTGCTTCCTTGCACCATTTTCCGCTACTGATATTAATACGTCCTCATGCCCTCATCAATATCGTTAATAAATACTGAAAAGACTAAAGATCCGAGCACTGATCCCCCTAAGATTATCCACGAATAATTTAGTTCAGGAGGAGCAATGTCCATTAATAACAACCCCCCGTCTTCTGCCGCTCAGCCATCCCTTTATACATAGCAAAATTTTCCCCTAATGCTACACTGTTCCACTTTCACAGTAGTCTTTCATATGGAACAGAGTCAAAAGCTTTTCTGAAATCTAAGTATATGATGTCGAAATTATTTTTGCATCCAAGTCCTTTTTTACAGCGTCACAGTAACCAAGATATGTAAATAAGATATTGTTAACGCCAACATGTACTGCTGTTTCTTGGAGTAGTGTTTATTTCAGATTGATTTAAAAATAAAAAATCAATCTGAAGCAGTTTTATGAGGGTTCTTTATATGAATTTGAAATTACCGGGATTAACAAATAAAGATTCAATAAAGAAGAAAAGTGAATGTCCATATGGGAACATATGGACATTCACTTTTCAGTTCCTTATTTGTATTTGTACTGCCGAAATAGCAGACCAGATAGTTTAAGATCCTTTGAAAACATCAAAGTTATTGAACTTCCGATAAATATATCATCAATATTTTATTTAAATTATATAAGTGAGCATTGATCTCCTGTAAATAGGTCTACCATCTATAAGCAACCCTCCTCCCCAAATTTTAAAGTTTTTGGTTAGAATTTTGGAATCACATTTGCTTGACAGCTTGCATCTAGTCCCGAAATACCGTAATCCCATTACTGAGGTGATGAAGTGAAAGTTTTGCTGTTGTGATGGTCCCGGCTTCGGATGCTTTGTCCCTGACATTTCAAATGACAGACCCATAATTTTCCGCTGGCAGTCATTCCCTCCGACCTACCGCAGCGTCCTCTATATTCTTCAAGGAGACATATGGCCCAGAGCAACTGTATGACTTAAGAGAGGGTCAAACAGTAGGGTGGAGTAAAAGTTTACCCTAAACATAGATCGACTGCTCAGATTCTGTCGTAGTAAGTTTGTTGACACCTCGCCAAACACGTTTCGCCTGCCAAAAACCGGTGAGTGAACACGTGTGTGTGTGTGTGTGTGTGTGTGTGTGTGTGTGTGTGTGTGTGTGTGTGTGTGTGTGTGTGTGTGTGTGTGTGTGTGATGAAAAGTGTGAATAAAATGCTCCAAGGGAAACGAATATTTCATAGCCTTTAGCATTCTGCCACCTGATTGTTTAAACCTTTTGAAAAGTCATCTGCATCGAACAGATGGTTCGCTAACTTTCACAGCTGCACCCTTTAATTGTAATGTAAATTTTATTATCACACTTTACGTTTCGGAATTCAGAGAAAACGGGTGGGTTTTTGAATTACACTTAACAAAATGACTAATGAACAATGTGTGGGCATGTGAGAATTCATATTTAAAATAAAAAAAACTTAACTTTATAATTACTCTCATTTATTTACTCAGATTAAATTATATACTGTAATAGTTTCTGTCTTCATTTCATAGGCAAACATTACCTTGCTGAGGAATGTTTGCGCCATTGATGAACTCACACTCAGAATCAGTCAAAAAACCATTTGTTGATGTCTTTGAAGGCAGTCGTTTTGTGGCCACATATTTTCTTCCTTCTTTAATGTGCCTGTGCCACTTGAAAATTGCAGTTTTCTTCAAGCGCTTGTCTCCGTGAACCTCGGACATTTCCTTCACAGTCTGTACAGCACTTATACCACGTCAAACACGGCAGAGTATAAAAAACGTTGCTCAGTCTTCAAACCTACCATTGCATAGATCACAAGCTTAAGGCCACATTGGAACATGTCAGGACTTGCAACTTTGTCAGCGTGTTCTTGGGCATACACTCTCCTGACAGCTGTTCATCGAAACATGAATGGTTGTACGATGGCGCTGCCATTCCACGAATAAAATGATCAACCTGAGTATACAATACTGCACAATTAAACCAGCTTGTGTTCCTTATACAATAGGGTTCTTATACAGCCCGTGTACAGTCGAATCTGTTAGTCTCCTTAAGAAAAATGTACTTTTTTTGAGAGAGAAAAAATATCTTTTTTTTCTCATTCTTCAAGACTAGATACGTGTCTATTAATCTTATTTATGTTTTGTAATATTCAAAACTCCATAGTCATTTTTTAAAATTCAGACATCCATTGGTCCGCCTTCTTGTCTTGCCGTCTCCTGTCTTTGGAGTTCGGTTGTCATCATGGCTATTTTAATTTTTGAGGCCGCTACTGTGAATAGTTCACCGCTGCTTCCAAACCATTTCCGAGAAGTTTCCAACCGAGATGTTCTCGCTCCGCTTGCACTGCGTTTTCTATTGACTTTTCCTTGGATGACGAGTTGCACTTTTCCCTATTTATCCCCTCTCATTGACCAGAGTATTACAGTTTCCTCTTCGTGGCAGCAAATACTCACTGGCCAAAAAATTAGAAACCTTTATTCAACATCTAGTACGGCTACCTTCATCCCGAATTACAACCCACATACACGTCGTGGCTGGATTCCACTAAATATCTAAAGGAGTCATTCTTTCATCAGGATATTTGTCAGCTATTGTGTTGTGGTCTGTAGAGAACTGCGAAGCCCAACTGCCGTTTCCAACATATCCCAGTCTCAGCTTGATTCAGATCTGGAGAATTAGGCAACCAGGGTAGAAGTTTGAAATCTTGTCCTCAAACCATTCACATAAAATATTCGCAAAATGGGTGGTTTCATTGTCTTATTGAAAGAATCCATCGAAATCCAGGTAAAAAAGAAGTATTGCAGGGTGAAGTTTGTCCGATACAACAGAAATATATTCACTGGAGGTAACACGACCTTCTAACGGTATGAGCGTACCCAGTCCGTACCAACAGAACGTACCCCATCTTAACATGTTAGCACCTCCAGCCGCTTGAGTGTGGACAGGAGACAGTCAGGGTGCATGGATTCATAATGTTCAAGCCGCACTTTCACCCTACGATTGGTACAAAACAGTATAAATCGCGACTGAACATGCCACATCATCTTTTCCCACTGTTCGCAGTCCAGTCTTGGCAATGGCGGTGGCACACCAGTCGAATCTTTCAATTTTTTTACAGAAAGAAGTCGCTTTCGTATAGACTACCAAATCCAAGATTATTTAACTCCTGCCGCATACTTCTTTTGGAAATGGTTCTTTCTTTGCCTAAATTGAATTTTTCATTCATTTTCTGTACATTGGGTCCCTCTATGCTGACGCACAATTTGCTTTAAGTTCCTGTTGGTACTCCAAGAACGACACGGTCGTTATTGGAGTACCAACTTTTTTCCACATTTCTTCCTTTAAGAGTTGCATTCTCTTTTTGTCTTCCACTCATTGAATATTTTTTCTTTCTTTTACACATGCTCCAACAATAACACCTTTCTGAAAATCGAAAAGATCACCTGTCTTTCTCATAACTGGATCTAATAAGAAGCCCTAGGAAAGCGAACAGTATTTATTATTCTCAATAATTCAACGTTGTAACGGTTTCTATCCACGAAATTTTGAGTATCCGTCAATATAGCCACATCTCGAACACTTAGTTCCTTTAGTCAGTCCAGGCTTCTGTCCCGTATAACAGGATCGAGAATATACAACAGCGTACAATATGCATTTTCAGACTCGGATTGAACTCACGGCTACTGAGTAGTCATTGCAACTTAACACTTACACTTGTAGTTATTTCTATCCTTGTCTTGATTTCTCGTGAGCTTTACTTTCCTCATTCAACACTGTTTCTAAGTATCTGTAATGTCTCTCCGAGTATCACTCTGAGTATCTGTAATGAGACTTTCCGTCTGTTCACTGTTATTGGCCGCACTTCAGGGTGCCGACCGGGCTGGGCTAGCCGTGGGTAAAGTACCTGCCTGGGCAACCCAAAAGGTCGCGGGTTGGAATCCCGCCTCGGGCTTGGATCATAGTAGTGCAAAAACTGTGGGAGGTGCATTATGGCCACAGAAGCCGATGCGCCAATAATTAACAAAAAAAAAAAAAAAAATCAAGGTTTTGATTTGGCGACAACCATACATTTTGTGTATTAGATTTGTAATCTACTTTCATTGCTAATCATTTGACGCGTTTTACCATTATTTGTAAATCCTGCATGTTATCTGCTTGATGGCAATTGCAACTCCTTTAATAACTATTCAGCCAGCTCGTCTTCCAAGACTTTCCTGAAGATTGCTTCTTCTGTAAGCTGAACAGCATACATGATAGTGTTCACTCCTGTCTTGCTCTTCTTTTATATCAATGTCTTCTGTTATTTAGTTTTTATTCTCATAGTTGCTTTTTGCTTCCAGCATTAACTCAGTTATCTGAATGTCCCAGGTGCCTATATTATTATCTGAATAACGTCTGATTTTTAATTAAAACCGTTCTCATAGTCTATAACACAAGCATAACGAGCTCTCTATCATTACTCTGATACTGAAAAGTGCTTCTTTTGTACCACACCCCTTCTGAAGTCAAATTGTGTACAGCTGATGTTGCATTCACATTTACTACATACACCGGCCAAAAAAATACGAACCTCTATTCAGTATCGAATCGGGCCGGCCTTTGTTTCAAATAATAGCAAGTGTGCGGCGGGGATTCTATAAAGTCTTTTAATGCGTTGTGGTCTAATTGCAACCATTCTTCCAGCAAAATATCGCGCAGCTGCGAGAGTTGAAGGAGGAAGACTTCGTTGCTGAATAGCTCTCTCCAACATATCCCATACATTCTCGATAGGATTGAGATCAGGTGAATGGGGGGGGACAGGGAAGATGGTGGAAATTCGTATGTCATGTTCTCCGAACCACTCTTGCACGATTCTGGTACGATACACTGTTACATTGTCATCCATAAAGTGGCCACCACCTTCGGGATAAAAGTGTAACTTTGCAGGATGCAGTAATCTGATACAAAATTCAGGTACTCCCTAGATGACATTCGACCTTCCAACAGTATCAACGGACTCAGGCCGTGCCAACAAAACATTCCCATACCATGATACCACCTCCAGATGTTGGTTTATCATAACAAGGCAATCAAGATCCGTCGCTTCTTGAGAATCATGGCTCCTGCTAAACGTGCACCCCACGATAAGACTTTTTTCAAAGATCACGCGTCTTCCTCATTCTGGTTTCAGATTACAGTATTCAGATTATGTAGTAGAACAGCACGTGCAGTCTTCGTACTCAACGAGGCAACACGATATCACTCCACATCACAGTTTTCTTTGCATCTATTTGTATTTATCCCGTCTGTGACTGTTTTAATTATACAAAGGTTCGTGTTTTTTTTTTTTCAGATATAATATTTAAACATATAATTCATTACATTCCTTGGCATTTTGTTTCTTCGGCAGCAGTACAAGTCTATTCACCGCAATGCTATTCACCAATCATTACGTTCTGGTTTTATTTTTCACACTCCTATATGTAACTTTGAAACGGGTCGTCCGGTATACCAATTTATTCTTGTTCTATTACTTTTACTAGATTTACTAGAATTAGTTTTCTCTCCTTTGCTTATTATATAACTCTTATTATTTCATCCTTGCCTATGAGCCACTCACTTCCTTTGTATTGTCTCTAATATACTAATTTTGATATAGATTGATATAACAATCTATATCAAAATTAGTCTATATCAATTATTTTGCGGCCTGTGCCAAAAAGAAGAACCCTAAGGCCTCTTCAGACTTTCGACCCATATCCATCAGTTGTTCTCTTTTAAAACTTTTTGAAAAAGTCATCCTTCCTGCTTTAACCCAACAGTGTTTTGCGCACAGGCCACCCCCACCTCCATACCGTAGTACCGAGACGATCCACTACTACTAATCTGTTGAAGACTCTCTTCAGAATGCAGCACGCATTAAATGAAAAAGCCCAAATTAACATCACATTCCTTGATATAAAGGCAGCTTTCGATAATGTGTCGTTACCTGCACTTGAAAACATATTGAAAGTTTATTTCCGCATTGAGGGCAAACTATTGCAGATCATCAAGACCATTTTGAAGCCAAGGTACCTCATTGTACAACACCAAGAATTCCGTGCAGAATATACCCTCACTTGGGGCATCCCTCAGGGAGGTGTTTTATCAGCTTTGCTGTTCGCTGCCTCCCTGGAGCCTTTTTTGGCGCGGAATCAGAATTTTATTTCCTACGCCGATGATATAAAATATTTTGTTGTCTCTGACGAAGGATCTCTGGTGTCCGACGTCAATTTCCATGCCAACGCTAAGTTGTATGAACTGGAGACATACCTACGCAAAATCGATTTATGGCTAAACTCAGAAAAGTCAGCACAACTGACAATAACTAATAAGAAGATTAAAAATCAAATCAAATTATCTCTTAATGGAGCACAGATTAAGAAAGTCAACTCATACACCGACCTAGGAGTGACGTGGGACGAGGGAATTACCTTCCAAAAGCACTTTCAGAACACGAGAACAAAAACTCTTGCTGCCATATGGGCTGTAAGACAGGAAATAACTGGGATTCAAAACCAGCAGCTAGTGACCCAATATGTCCAAAGATGTATCGTTCCTGTATCCTTATATGCTTCGACAATTTGGTCCTCTGCTCCGAACACTTATATTAGGGAATTTC
Source organism: Mastigoproctus giganteus (assembly GCF_048544385.1). Lineage (NCBI taxonomy): Eukaryota > Metazoa > Arthropoda > Arachnida > Uropygi > Thelyphonidae > Mastigoproctus > Mastigoproctus giganteus. The sequence continues at coordinate 235,938,807 of NC_143578.1, forward strand.
TCAGCCTGGAATACTGGTTGCTCCGGTGGTTAAATAGGATCGCCGGGAAGCCCTTCACAATTTCGAAATCCATACTGTATGCAAACTTGAACACAGCTCCGTGGATTCAGATGATCACAATACATAACATCTGCACTCTAACACAACTTCTGACTGGGAGTTTAGATGCCCCTCAAATTGAAAATCTTGTAGTAAGGCCCCGCCCTGGAGCCCGCTTCCACAACCCTCATAGTCTCCGAAGCGCTCTCAATAACACAGACGGATTAAGGCGGATGTTTTCTGCCAATGCTCTGGAGCTGTTTAGAGACCTCAAAATAGACCCGGACAGGTACTGCCACGAGAAAACTTACAGGAAGCTCATTGCAGCGGATCTGTATACGAAACTACAAATATTATGAAGAACGTAATTCAAGAAAGACTTCAAGTGCCCTCGAACTTATAAAAATCTTAAATGAACGATTTATAGTGTTTCCAAAAGACTCTTATAGGACTGAGGGTATTCCTTTTTGTTCAGAGAATGACAATCAGGATCAATTGATAGTGTAACGATGCCATTTTTCTATGTATGTATAATGTTTTGTAATTTTGTAATTTTTCTATGAATGTATGTAATTTTTCCTCTATATTTATTTTTCTTATGTTTGCTGATATTTTGCTGATATTTTATCCTATGTTACATTCTAATAAGTTTAGTTGGATGTATGTATGAGCAACCCTCATAGATAATTTCTGTACAATGTTGTTGAATAAACTGATAATAATAATAATAATAATAATAATAATAATAATAATAATAATAATAATAATAATACAGGGTGTCTATAAATTATTCACCTGATTATGAAGCTCTATTAAAATTTTATTGTAATAAGTACATATTGTAAAACGGTTTGCTGCACTTAATAAAACAACTCAAAAAATTACTTAATACAATTTCTTATTACACAATCGCACTTCAGTAAACCTCCACGTGGGCACCTTTGATAGCACGTAGAATGTCAAGATGGTAGCCGATTTCATTCGAAGTGTTTCGAAGCATCTCTTTTATTGAGACAGTTGAGAAATGGAGGTAATGGGAATGTTTCTTGCTGTTTCCCTGCGAGTCCGGTCTTTTAACTCTATGATGTTGTTAACTATTTTTGCATACACTACCCCCATACAAAGAGATCCATAAGATTTATATCTGGAGAACGAAGACCATGGAATGGAACCATCACGGCCGATCCATTGGTTAGGAAATTTTTTATTGAGGAAATCGCGCACATGTAAGCTCCAATGCGGTGCTGATGGCTCATCTTGCTGGGAGAATACTTGTGGCTGCATATCTTCCAGTTGAGGTGCAGCATACAATTCGAGTATATTTGGGTAATTTGCGGAGTTCTCAGTGTTTTCGTGGAAGAAAAATGGAACCGTCACCTGGCTGAAGGACAGTGCGCACCTCACGTTTACGCTGGAACTATCACGCTCCATGTTCACGAACAGAGCGGGGATTTTCAGATCCCCATATGCGACAATTGTGTCTGTTAACTTTACCAGAGAGGTGGAATATTTCTTAATCACTGAAAACTACATTTTCCAGAAGGTGCTCATCTTCATCTATAGTTGAGAATGTGAACAGCGAATTCCTCTCATTGTGGTTTGTCGTGAGGCTTAATTTCCTAAACGATTTACACTTTGTAAGCATAAAGTACCCTGTGCAGTGGTGCTGGAAGTAATTTCAGCTGCATGCTTGCCCGGTGGATGGATTTTGTAGAACTTCGAGCAAACACTTTCTGAATTTTCGAAAGTTTATCTGCAGATACACTAGGCCTACCTGCTCCTTCCCGCTGCAGCACACTGCCTGTTTCTTGTAACTGTTTTAACTATTGCCTCATTGATTGTTTTAGGTTGATATTTCTGGAATGACCATTGAAAACGTCTTTTTACAGTCACTGGAGAATTGAAAAAATCGATTATGGCCTCTTTTATTCGGGTTTCATTTCACTATTTTTATATGAAAAAAAAAAAAAAAAATTCAATGTGTTAAGAACAGCATATGAATGCACACCGGAAACAGGAACTGTACTGAGAAATTAAGCTATATTTCAAAGGGAATTTTTTTTTAAATCCACTTCGTAAAGAATTTCCTTATGAACGTCCTCTATGGGAGGTCTGTTATCAGAGCGCACAATGCTTCATTTTGCTAATTCTCAACTTGTGTGAGTTCTAAGTACAGTTTGCGGCCTTGTAATGAAGGAGATTGTGGCAGACAAAGAATCAGCTGTGTCCGTTCTCGTAATTCTGACAGTGACAAACAAGTGGCGACAGATAAAGGGAATACGTACTTCAGTATTTTAAGAAGACATAAGAATGCCCTAAAATATTATATACGCATACAGTTAATATAATTTAAAAGCAGATAACGTGTGAAATTCTACAAATGCCTTTGTTATTTCTCACACAGTCATCAAAAATGAATATTATGCCTTTACAATAAATAAATAAATGATTACAAAGTAATTTAAAATCAGTTCCGTTATATTACTTCAATCTTAAGAACAGACATATTTGCATGTTATCATCGTGTAGCTTTTAAAGTCGAAATTCAGTAGATCCGAAAGATATAAATTTCTTCTAGAAACAGTCCAATTTTTGAACGACCCACTAAGTCAAAAATCATCCCTGCCGTTCCATAAGGGTTTGCAACTAAGCAAACCCTTAGCCATAATTATGAGAGCATCCTTGGACTCAGGGGATGTCCCCACGGACTGGAGATGTTCAAATGTATCCCCAATCACAAAAGGGGATCGAAGGGTGACACGAGTAATTACAGACCAGTTAGTTTAACTTCTGTTCCGGGTAAAATAATGGAGTCACTGGTTAAAGATGCATTGCAGGATCATCTAGACAAGACTGCAGCAATAATTCAGACACAGCATGGGTTTGTTAAGGGAAAGTCTTAACTTGTCAGACTTTCTTAACTTGTTAAGAAAGTCTTATCTTAAATTCGTCTTGTCTGACGAATTTGACAGGATATTATGATGTAGTTACAAAGGAACTGGATGCAAAAAATAATTTTGATATCATATATTTGGATTTCAGGAAAGCTTGTGACACTGTTGCGCATGGAAGACTATTGTACAAATTGGAGCAGAATGGTATTAAGGGTAAGTTGCTACAATGGATACAAGGATGGTTGAGTGGGTGAAGACAGAGGGTGGTAATCAATGGGTGCTGCTCTTCGTGGACTAATGTTATTAGTGGAGTCCCACAGGATTCGGTGTTGGGTCCTCTGTTGTTTTGTATATTTATCAATGATATTGATGAAGGTATATTAGGCTTAGTATCGAAGTTTGCATATGATACAAAGGTTGGCAGGGTTGTTAATGACAGTAATGGCAGTGTGCTACTGCAACAGGATCTTGATAATTTGGGCAGATGGGCTAAGAAGTGGCAACTGAAGTTTAACATTGACAAATCCAAAGTACTGCATATGGGTAGAAGTAACTCCAGAGAAACGTAGCAACTGTGTGGTACTACACTTAAGGTGGTAGAAAATGAAAAAGACCTGGAGTAATTATGCAGTCAGATATGAAGTTTTCTGAGCAATGCAGACAGGCTGCCAGGTCAAGTCATGGGGTTTTGTCAATGATATATAGGAATTTTGCTAGCAGGGAAAAGGAGGTGATTGTTCCTCTGTATAAGGCAATGGTCAGGCCAAGCCTTGACTACTGCGTACAGGTCTGGAGGCCTCATTTTAGGAAGGATGTAGATTTGCTTGAGCGTGTACAGAGAAGGGCAACAAGATTGGTAAGGGGAATGAAGGGATCCTCTTACCAAGAGAGGCTTAAATTGTGCAAATTGCAGTGGCTGAAGACTAGGCACCTGCGCGGCAGATCTGATTGAGGTGTATAAGGCCTTGAATGGGTTGAGCACACTGAATTCTGATGGGATCCTTCCACTTGTTCAGATTACACCTAAGGAGGCATAAATTCAAATTAAGAAAAGACAGATGTAGAATAGATGTGCGGAAATTTGCCTTTAGCCAGCGGGTGGTTAATTGCTGGAACAAACTTCCATCTGTCGTTGTGGAAGTTGATTGGTTAAATAAATTTGAGGAAATGGACAGGCATTTGGAGGGCATGGTGTGATTTTTTTTTTTTTTTTTTTTTTTGGTTGCTGCTGCATAAGCTCATACACTTGCTTTCTTGCATCACATGCCACTACTACTACTACTACTAATATCTGGTGGAACAGGCCTGAACTCGAATCCCGTCAATGATGCAAGGCATTTCTATGGACTTTTGTTTCACAATGTGGCTGAGTTAGTTGGTCTCAGGGGAGGGGTTCGTGGTTTTTCTTCCGGAAAGTCGGAGTTTTCGTCCAGCAAACCGACTGAAGGATACATACAATTATAGCCACAATATATTGATGCCTCATAGCGTTAGTTGCTTTGGGGTTCAACGTACATCACCTGTAGCATTGATTTCTTTTAGGGAGTATAAGAGGGTACTAATTTCGACATTGCGTTGCTCTCTTTCTGCAGTATTTCGGATGTTGACCTGCAGTGGTTGTCCCGTTCATTTGCAACCGAGTGGACTACAAGTTCCCAATTTGCTTTTCCGAATTGAGATCCGGAACGAAAGCCACGATAAAGAAAATAAAGACAAAAATTAAAATTTAGTAACAAACAGGCTATAAAACAATTGAAGTACTTTGCTCAGAGGTGTAACTACAATTTATAACCCTGCAAACTCTTCCCTCTACAAGCTCTTTAAACAGCACCCTCTTCAGCTCTTTAATAACCATACCGAATAATGGCTATCAACTCACTCGACCACCACTGCTGGTCTTCCCGTGGTGGCGGATCTGGAGGTTCCAAAGAGGGGCTTTGAAGAGGGATGATTTTAGACTCCATTTGGAATTTCATAAAATCGTTGCAAGATCTTTTCCTTATTTTATGTAGCCCTGTTGTTATAATAGTTACCTTTTTTTTTTTAATCTTCCAAAAATAAAAATAAATTAAAAATCCTGAACATGTTTTAACTGCCCTCGTAATAAACTATCGTGTACCTCACAAACCCAGAAACCTAGGCGTGAAGACGGATTTCGATATGAAAATCCGAAACGTAGCCGATTTATTTAGTTTTTGGGATTTTTTTGGGTCTGATTGTACCAATTGTCTTTATCAACAAACTATTTAAAATACTTCACGTGGAAAAGTGTCTTATTTTAAATATTTCTTACTTAACCATGGTATAATTTTCATAGCAATTTTTATACTTTTTTTTTGGATTATATCAATGCTTTAGGAAAATTAGGTAATGAGTTTAAGTAACCAGGTTTCATAAACAATAAGATTCGTTTGATCATTCCTTGCCATTGTGCCATAGTCTCTATTGTCAGTTGCTGGAACAGAAGCAGAAAGAAAGATAGTTCCAAAGCTGACAAGGGTAGAAACAATAAAACTTTTTATACTTTTATCACATCGTGCAATTATATAAATTATATATTATCAATAGGTTTAATTTACAAGAAAGCTATGTAAGTCATCGATTGATGATATATATTAATATAATGTACTATATACTGTATATATCTCGAACTGATAGCGTAAGGTATGAAGTAAAACTGCACACAGCCAGACACGCTGTGTGCAGCTACCAGGGCGGAGGTTGCACACAGTTGTGTCACAGGTCAAAGACCCCATACCAAGGGAATTTACAAGTGAGGTCGTGTATGAGATCAGGTCGCCGGATTGTGGGGAATGTTATGTTGGTGAAACGGAACGTAGGTTCAAAGATCGTCTGGGGGAGCATATGAACGCGATAAAGACCGCGGATTATGGGAAGTCTGCCGTGGCAAAACATTTTTGGGAGGAGCACCATCAAATCTCTCCAGACGAAGCTGTTATCGACGTCCGGGCACATAGATTTTGGGACCGCAAATGGCTCGAGAGCTTGCAGATTTGTTCCTCTGAGAGCAATACCATTAATAGAGACAGGGGAATCCGCATTTATCCCCTCTTCGAGGCAGTGGTTCTTGGACGGGATGAGCGGTTCCGCCTGGCACGCTCCCGAGCCATTTCCGGTTCCAGTGCACATGAGGAGAATACTGCCCATGCTCCTGTAGAACCACGTGCTGAGAACCGTGAGCCTGCTGATATTTAAGGATGTTTCGTACGATAAACCTCACTGTTGAAAAAGGAGGCGGATGCCTCTGAAAGCTACAGTGTTTTAGCGCTTTTATCATCCTGTGTTTTATCTACATTGTTTTATTGTAAATAATTCTTTGCAGTTTAAAATTTCATATTTTATTGTACAGACAGTTACCTTTTTATTAGTTTTATCTGGTGGAATTTTATCATTCTATTTATTTCATTTATCTACATCATTATTTTAATATAACATAACACTTTTTATAATTTTAATAACGGTTTCTGTATGATTGTGCAGTTATTATGAATATGAATGTTCCCAACCCCAGAGGTCTATTTGAAGATGGACCACTTAACATAAATGGGTTGACTATTGATGATCATGCTCAGATAGCTGATAAACTGAATGAGTATTTTGCATCTACATTCACACATGAGGAATTATTCAATGAGGGGAGTGCCAGAAGTTTATTAAACTCTAACAGGGAGATAAGTGATTTTGTAATAACTGAGAGCAAAGTGTAGGAGAAATTTTTAAAGTTAAACATAAGGAAGGCACCCTCGGTGGACGGGATCTATCCAGTTATATTAAAGGTGGCAGCAAAGGTAATAAGCAAACCCTTAGCCATAATTATGAGAGCTTCCTTGGACTCAGAGGAGGTCCCCATGGACCTCCTCTGAGTCCAAGGACTCAGAGGAGGTCCATGACGGGAGGTGTGTAATGTATCACCAATTCACAAAGGCGGGTCAAAAGGTGACACAAGTAATATAGACCTGCTAGTTTAACTTGTATTCCGGGGAAAATAATGGAATCCCTGGTTAAAGAAGCATTGCATGATCATCTAGACAAGACTGCAGTAAGAGTTAAGACACAGCATGGGTTTTTTAAAGGGAAGTCTTGTCTTACCAATTTTATTGGACACTGCGATGAAGAGAAACGTACCAACTGTGTGGTACTACACTCAGGAAGTGGAAAGTAAAACAGACCTGAGGGTAATTGTGCAGTCAAATATGAAGTTCGCTGAGCAGTGCAGACGGGCTGCCAAGGCAGGTCATGGAGTCCTGTCAATGATATATAGGAATTTTGCTAGCAGGAACCGAGAGGTGATTATCCCGTTATATAAGGAAATGGCCAGGCCACACCTAGAGTACTGTGTACAGGTCTGGAGGCCTCAGAGTTGCTAGAACGAGTACAAAGAAGGGCAACAAGATTGGTGAGAGGAACAGAGGGGTGCTCTTACCAAGAAAGGCTTAAGTTCTTCAAATTGCAGCGCCTGGAGAGTAGGCACCTGCGAGGTGATCTGATTGAGGTGTATAAGCCCTTGAATGTGTTGAGCAAGCTGAATGCTGGTGGGATTCTTCCTCTTGTTCAGATTAAGAACCTGAGGGTGCACAGTTTCAAATTGAGTAAAGACAGACATAGGATAGATGTGCGGAAATTTGCCTTTAGCCAGCGGGTGGTTGGTTGGTGGAACAGACTTCCATCCCTTGTCGTGGAAGTTGATAGCCTAAATAAATTTAAGGCTGAGCTGGACAGGCATTCGTAAAGAATGGAGGGGTGAATTGGAGGGGTTTTTTTTTTTTTTTTTTTGGCTGATGCAGCATAAGCTTGCTTTCTTGCATCGTATGTCTCTACTAATGCTAATTTGTTTTTAATGCATTTTTTTTTATTTTTTTTAGCATTGGTACTAATGCTAATGCTAATTTGCTTTTGGCCAAAGGATAATTGATTCTTAGAATAATTTTCTACCTGCACTAAAAGTGTCCATTTCTGTAAATTTCTCGCAAATGGGTGGGTAGTGTAGTTAATAACATAGATCTCCGTTATATTTTGGCATCGTCTTCAAAACAAATCGCGAACCTTCTGTGGAAAAAATGTTTTTGAGAATATTTTGTACATCTTCAAGGACACATGCAGAAAAATTGTTCAATACACAGAAATCGCAGATGTCATTATTATATTGACCGGTAGATGGAGCCGTTTCACATATATCCTAAAGAATGCGACAAACACAATCGCATTCTTTAAAATATATTTCTTTTCCTTTTATTTCATTTCCTTTTATTATTACAAATCTAAAAGAACAGTGCATGCAGTATCGTCCAGTTAAATCAGCAACATACAAACGTGCAAAACGAAATTAATTACTTTAATGTACAAATTATAGACATTCCATTTCAGTTTATACGCAGTTCGTTTGAAATTATTATTATTATTTATTATTATTATTATCATTAGGCATATGGTGCAAGGAAGCCTAGGCGCCTCCGTAGCCAGGTGGGAAGGAGCAGTAGTGGTAGCACACTCTTCTTGATTAGACCGGGGTTCCAGCCCGTCACCACCAAATACGGAGGATGCGGAAAGGTCAGGGAATGACCACCGCGTATCCCAGAGCAATATGGCCTTAGTTGCTAATGCTCCTAAAAACCAAATAACAACAGCAAGGAAGCGTGGAGCTTTTGCTGCACCAGCAAAAAAAAAAATTCTGAGTTACCCAGAGAGAGAGAGAGAGAGAGGGAGAGAGAGAGAAAACAAGAGAAGGGAATCACCAAGGAAGAGAAGAATGATGATATCCAGCTCAGGACCCTGGGTGTGCCAAGCCCATACTCACCAGAAGTGAGCCCTGAGACTAAATTATTGACAATCCGAATGAGACAGCTGTCTATGGTGACACCTTGCTATAGAAATACGTTACTGTTAGGTGTAAATATCGAAAAACGCAAATTTGCAACAGAAATAGGAAAAATACGCGAAACAAAGAACGCAATGTATGAAATAAGTGAAGAATGGACGAAAAAATTGCTTTAACTTTACAAGCGAAAAATTAAAAAGTCATCGGCCTAAGATCATTCATCCTTGAACTTCTCAGTATCCATAATTCTATTCTAGAACAGCGGCACTTCCATTTCAGCTGATACTACTACATAATCATACCTCTTCCAAAAACCATTCTGCACATATGTGGAGCCCAAAGTTTGCCCTAATGACAAATCTTACAACCAGAATACAAAGAATATGTACGTTTAGTAACACTATAGATTTTCTTCCTGAGTTTTTGTTGTAAACCGTCCACACACGTAGCGGAAATTGTCAGGGTGGTTAAGACACTTCCTTTGCTTCTGCTTAAACATTTTAACAATACAATGCTAAGCAAAACACAGAGGACATAAACAATATGCAATAGATACGCAGATAAACTGTACACGTACTCACACTACAACTATCTTTCCGTTACTGAAAGAAAGAGAGAGATGGGAGGCAAACGAACAAGGTTGAACTTGTTAATCCTTCCCAATATCTGCTTTCCTATACTGGTGTAAGATATACGTTATGAGTAAAGACAGAAACTTGTATATAAATAAATAAATTTTCTGTTTATACTCCGGGACGACCAAATGATCAGAGGAGTTCACAAAATAGACAGAATACAAGACAGCACCGTATTCAGCAGTCACGGGCTTGAACCCCGGTCACTCAAGGCACGTGTACTTGTAGAAACTGTGATGTGATATGAAATGTTGAGAGTTATTTTCAAAATCTAAGTATAAGAACTGACTGTAAGAGGTTGACATTTTAGTGGAGATAAAAATCATGTCGGCCAGTGTGAGTTGCTTATATATATTTTTTTTCCCCTTAAATTTTCTTTAAATTTATTCAAACTGCCCATTTTACACACCAGATGGAAGTTTCTTCCAACAGCCAATCAGTCTCTGGCTGAAAGCAAATTTCCGAAGGCTCGTGCCAAAGAAATCACGATTGTAGAGTACACCAAAAGTAGGTATTGTATATTCTTGTTTATACTCCGGCACGACCACCAGGTCAGCGGAGTTTACAATAAATCATCAATACAAACATTAATCGTATTTAGCAGTCACGGGTTTGAATTCCGGTCCACTCAAAGAGCGCGTGCGATCGTAAAAATATAATAATATAATAATAATTATTATTATATTATTATATGTATTACAAAGTACCTTTATAAGAGTACTTTGTACGAGTACTAATCTTGACTAATTTTGTTGCTCTTGCTGAACCGATTTTCAAAAGAACCTTTTAGGAACCACGTGCTTCCTAAAATGAGGCTTCCAGACCTGTATTCTCCATGTGCGGCCTTATACAACGGGACAATCACCTCCTTATCTTTGCTCAAAATTGTTATACATCATTACAGAGCAAAAAAAAAAAAAAAAAAAAAGAATTTAATGCATGCTTTCAACACTGGTAGAATCGCTGTGCTTGATGTATTGAGTACCAAAGGGAGATTTTTAAGGGGGATATGAGGCAAAATTAGTTGATAAATTCTTCAAGGGTGGATACATGTCGGCCCACGAAATAGCTCTTCAGGACTGGAGGGCTACATGTGCGGAATATCCTACCTCCTCGTGGTGTGGGCTGGGCAGACTTGTCTGGCGAAAGGATATACGCTTCACATCCCTACGGGGTTATAGGTGTTTTACCACCTATAACCCCGTAGTTGCAATAGGTGTTTTACCACCAAATCAGGATTAGGGGTGCATATCAGCCGTGCACACCCTACTGAAGCAAACCAACACATTAATACATCGAGAGTCAAGGCAAGATGGAATGAGGAAGAACTCCTTATCCTGGCGAATGCTGAGATTCATGCAGTTGAACATTCTTGAAAATCGACTATCTCAACGCAACTGGATCGTGCTTAAGGAACCGCATTACCAAACGGAGCAAGGGCTAAGAAAGCCCGATCTAGTGTGCTTCAATGCACAAAGTGCGCACATCATAGTCGCACAGGTTATAGGACATGGCCATGACCTCGATGTATCACATAGATTGAAAACTAAATACTATGATACAAACAATAGTCTTAAAAACCAAGTCCATGATCTAACTGGTTTCAACCCAACAGTATCAACTGTAACCATCTCACATAGAGATATTTGGAGCCCTGCCTCCGCCTGTTACTTACAGACCTTAGGCGTAATTGCCTCCGACCTAAAAATAATGGCAGTCCGGGTCTTGCAGTTAACCCATACCTGCTTCAGGGTCCGTCAGAGGATGACCTCTATGGTCTGGTTCCTCACTATGTAGCTGGTTTTGGGCACATATCACAGGCTACCTCTTGCTGGTATTGAGAGGGAAATGCAAATAATAATAATAATAATAATATTGAGTACCAAAGGGAGTTTTTAAGGGGCTATGATGCAAAATTAGTTGATCGAATCTTCAAGGGTGGATCCAGGTCAAACTTCTTTTGGGGTAACATTATTTAAAAAATTTATAACGCAGAAGCAGAACGGGCAAGAACATACTTTTCGAATAATCTTTGGAGAGGAAATATTTCCCATTATCCTACCTCCAGGTCATCCCTTACAGTTAAAATTTGTCTTTAAATATGTACATTTTTGTAACTATGCATATCACCTAGTATTGCAAAGGACTTCAAATATTTATCTTGTTTCAAAAATATGGTAATTCTGACTCTATCTTTTGTACAAACATTTGCAGCCGTTACTCTGTGAAGATCCTTAACTAATTCGTATATTTTTGTTTGGCCAATAATAAATAAATAAATTAATTAAAATAAATTTTAACTAATAAATAAATGGAAATCATTCAGCAGTCTTTTATTCAGGATCGGTGCTAGAGTTCAGGAGACCAAGTGCAAGAATTAATGTTGATAGAAAGATCACCAAGAACTCCTTATTGTACTTTGGATTGGAATTAAGGGGAGGAGCCCTTTATGGAAATTTGTAAGCCCTCACGATTCAGCTGCATTGTACCCTGCTTTTATTATTGAATAACAGTGACGTTATCAATAGTTTCTGTCAGATCTTCATTTGAATTGCCTCCAAAGTATGTTTGCCACGCTGAGATCAACATTCAGCTGTCTTATTATCTTTCCCCTCGTGGCAGGCAAAAATAACTATGATTAACATTCTGTACGTATCGTGTGGAAAAGACCGGTTCGAATCCCATCCTTTCATACTGTGGTCGAGTTAGACGTTCTCGAGAGACGCAGTCCCTTTGTTGCCTTGACATTTAATCCAGTATAAAACAAATAAACATGCCTGAGCGATAAGTAAATAAAATTGTAAATTAAGAGTGATAATACATATGTATGTATCATTCTTTTAAAAATTATCGGTTATTTGGTTAAAACAAAAAAAAAAAAAAAAAAAATTCAGCTAAATCTAAATTATCACCTTGCAAACGGAAAATCCGAGGGACACGATGGCTGATTTTTCATGGTCATTTAACATCAGGGTCATTCGGAAATCTCTCGGGGGGGTGGGGGGTGCCACGGTCAGAGGAGTTCACAAGGTAGAGAGAACAAGAAACAGCAAAGTATTTAGCAGTTACGGGCTTGAACCCCGGTCACTCAAGGCACGTGAACTCATGCACCCTTGCGTCTGATGACAACGCATCCTTAATTATATTCATCATATTCTTTTATACTTGAGCAACGATTTTTGACCATTTATTTAACACAGTAGTTATTAATAACAAATGTTTTCTGCTCTTTATAACTCAATTAGTATGGAACATCACAGTCCATTCATCTCCATCAGTTAAGTTCAAATAAAGGTCGCAAGATGGCTGCACTGTTCATATCTGATGGCACATGGAGAAAATAATTGTTTATTTGAAAACAAATCGTTTGGTAATTTCTACTAACATAATACTCTGACTTATTCGGAAAATTATTAAGTGAGACAGTCAAGCAAAGCTGGCTTTTAGAGCAGTGAATCCCTGTTGTAGTTATCATTAACGAAGGCAAACGCAAGTAAAAAAAAAAATGAATGCTTTCCAACGCCACATGGGTCTGTTCATGTTAATACGCCTCGCAGCAAGTCCGGGAAGAATCAACGGCCATCCAACGCTTTCCTGGTGGGTTAAAATCGTTAACCAATTAGCCCACATTTTGGTTTCCGCCTATTTAAATTCCAGTGGACATAATAAAAATAGCATTAAGTCTAATTATCATAAAATATCATTTTAGCCTTTTAATGGTCAAATAACGATTACTAGGCCATAAATCAACATTGACTACGTGTACGTTATACGCAAGATTAGACGCTTCAGTAACCATTCACGCCATGCTTTATTAGACTACCCTTTTTTGAAATGCATGTGCATAGCTTCCACCCCACAAATACCAGCCTCGCTGCATTTTATTATATGCGGCGTGGGCGTGGCTCGCCATGTTAAGAGTGCAAGAATCTCGAGCCACAAAGCACGAGTCAGGTGTCAAAGTCTTTATCGCCACTGAAAACGTGAAGGGGTTCTCTATTAGGCTTAACTCGTTACTTAGCCACTCTTATGATGTAACACTGATGGTTGAAGATAGCAGAGTACTTGAAATATGGTCTAATTTACTTCCACGTGATCAATAGGACGTCTGATGATGGGGAAATATTATCTACTTAAAACTCCGTTATTAAATAAGCTTTTATTAAAAACTCGCTCATGTTCCTGATATTCATTTGCCGGCAGTTAGGTAAAGAATGTACCATCTTTCTTCTCCGCCTATCTTTGATCAAATCGAGAGAAGGGGGGAGAGATAGATCATTTAAAGCAGGGGTTCTCAACCTTTTAAAATGGGACCCTGAAAATCAAACGCAGACCATTCACGACCACACAAAAAAAGAAAATAAACTTTTATATTTAAAATTTGCAAAATATTTTAATCAACATAATAATAATATCAACGTTTGGCTGTGTCGAGAATACGCTGCACGTTTCTGAGGACCCTTGTGGGTAGCACAGATGGTAGAATCGCTTCCCCCTACCCCCACATACACACACTGGGTAGAAAAGACCTGAGTTCGAGTTCCATCGATAACGTGAGGAATTTTTATGGGCCTTTTTCACAACGTGGCTGAGTTAGTCGGTCTCAGGCGAGGGTAGCAAGGTTTTTCCCCCTCGGAAACTCGGATTTATCGTCCAGCAAACAGAAAATCGGGCACAGAACACACGGAGCAATATCGCCTTAGTCGCTGATGCTCCTAAAACTTTACAACAGCAACATTTCTGAGGATAGGTCAATAACGATTCATATTGCAATCTGGTGACGATTTCACCATGGAGGGTCATTACAGTTGCAACCCGAACGCATTTTAGCACATTGTGTGCTAAATGGGTTCGGATATGTAGGCCACACTTGAATAAAGGAATTTTTTTTTTCTTCATATGCAGAACGAACAAATTTGCTTCCTTGCATTTTAGCCATTAAAATACTAATATGAATAATAAACGCTAATTCCTCCAGGAATTTGAAGATTCTCCAGATTAATACATTTTTCCCTGTTAATTAATAAGAAATCATCAGTTGTAACCACGACATACTGCTTCGAAAAAAGTAGATAAGTTGCATATAGATTCCGAAAAGTGGCAAATAAAGTATGATGCTTCTAAATGTAAGGTTATGCATTTAGACAACAAAAATCTTGGAGTTACGTATACGTTATGTTGGCTGGCTAAAAGAGGATCAAATGGAAAAAGATTTAGGGGTGGGGTTACTGTTCAGTCACACATGAAATTTTTCATGTAGGTAAACAGGGAACTAGGAAAGCACATGGTGTCCTGTTTTTGATTTATAAGACCTTTGCTAGTAGGGCAGGATGTCTTTATCCCTATGTACAAGACGATGGTCAGACCGCATTTGCAGTATTCAGATCTCGAGACTGCACTTAAAAATGATGCATTTCTGGAGAGGGTTCAAGTGCTGAGCGCAAATCGATGAAAAAATGAATAGCTTAAAAGGTTTGGACAGCAAAGTTCAACATCACCTTAGGTTGAGCGGCGCGTGCCGTTTGTCTATCTTCCTTATAGAAGGAAGATAGACAAATGGTAAATCGGCGGCGTGGTTTTCTGGAAATAATCCTTCAGGTTTTTAATTGCTTTCTCTGTTGCTCGATGAGGTCTGTAAAACTCCTTCCTCCTTCAGTCTGGGCTATGGTCAGTTTCTCGACGGCCGCCTTCAGATGGCGTTGGCGGCTCTTCGTCATCATTTTATTGGTCCTTCTCGTGATCTCCCCCAACTTGGCGTTAGTCCTTTCGAAGGAGTATGTTAGTGCTGAAACTGCGTTAAGTGTTTATGGATTTGACTGTTCCCTCCGTTAAGCTTTGCTTTTAGCAGGCTTTTGAGTCTGGTGGTGCTCAGATCTCAATGGTATACAGTTATCCTAGAAGTCGCTTGTTCTAGAAACTTACCTTTGTCTCATTGGGCTTGAAATACACCGAGAGAAGTGCGTGCAAATGACCTTCACCAAAAAGAAAATTCGAAACACTGTCCAATGTTTATCACTGGTAAAGAAGGAAGGGTGCTTTTGTGCCTTAGATCTAAACTTTTAAAACATTTATGACGATAATAACTACAAGGGAACAGCCACTGCTAATCTCTATAAACATCTTGTTTCACTAATGTCTACTACCTGAACATTGGCAACTTCTTTATGTCTGGAATGCGCATTGCTCTCGTGGGCAATTGGTAGAACTGCCTGCCGTCTTCTTCACAAAGCGTAGAAAAGACCTCAGTTCGAATCCCATCAATGAGACACGAAGAATTTGTAAGGGCCCTTTTCAAAGCGTGGCTGAGTTGGTCTCAGGCGAGGGGCGTATGGTTTTTCTTCCGGAAACTCCAATTTTTCGTCCAACAAATCGACCAAGAACACAAGCAATTTACAGACATATTATATCAATATGTCTGTCAATTGCAATATGGCCAAAATAGCTGATGCGCCTACAGTAACACTGTTTTTCTACAAAATTTGTCATCTGTTCTATTATTTTAAAATTGAAAAAAATTAATTGATTAGGAAAATAAAAAATTAAATGAATCTCATGAAGTAACTTAAATTTTATCATTATTTCATTTTAAGGTCACTGACCAAAAAGTAAATCATTATCACAACGATCAATCTCTCAGCTTAAATTTCATGGTTCCAGTGTGTGCCAACTCTTTCAAACTAGCCCCCCCCCCCCCCCATTTGTTCTCTCGCTCTCTCTCTCTCTCTCTCTCTCTCTCTCTCTCTCTCTCTCTCTCATTTTCACAGAAATAATTTCTGTGACGACTCCGGAGTGAATGCAAGCAAGAAATATTTAATCAGATGAATAAACAAGATTAAAGACAGGCTCTGGTACTCTTGTAGCTGTTCGCTCTTTAATGTTCCGTGAGGATTTGACATTCATCTTTGTATCTGTAGAGAAAGAGGAGGGCAAAAGATAGCCCCTTTTTCATTAAACAGGCAGATAAATAACTCTGATAGGGATGTCCATTTCTTAGTGGTAGAAGTGAATTCTGGCGCAGTGATGAGTTTTCATATTAACCACTCGTGCCTCTTATATTCTTTGACAGGAAGGTGTGGTATGCATTGAATTATGGATCCGAATCAGTTAATCTGACAACAGACTGGGTGTTGCCTTTCTGCCATATCTCGATTTCACTTTCTTCAAGGTTGTTAATAACACTTTATAAGGTTATATGTGAACGTGAATGTTTTCGCCATTGGCCATTCGACTTTTATAGGGACATTTCATGTATAACAATCTTTTCTTTTTTTTTTTTAAACCAAAAATTTCTAAAAAAAAAGTTACTAAAAAATAGTCCTTAATGACTGCACTTTTTTTCTTTTTTTTTTTTACTACGATTCTTAAGCAGTGGCAGCCGCTGTTGATTAAGTGCCAAAATAAATATATATATATATATATTTATTTATTTATATATATATATATATATTATATAAATAAATACATATTTATATTTATTTGTTATTGGGAATAAACACAAACAAAAGCACTCGAGACAAAAAAAAAACAGTCTTACTCTGCTACTTTCATTCATCCTTCGAATAAATAAGAGAGGAGTTCCAAAGCGTCGCTACGCGCATGCGTCGGTTATTTGCTATAATTTTACTATGAGAGCCAGCTTTAGAGTGGCACGTTGCTTTTAGCTTTGAATTAAGAATACAAATGCGTTATGTAATATAATTTAATCAATATAGCATCAGTTGTTTAAATACACACAAATCGGTAATGAACAATATAAATAAAAATCAGCAATGATACAAAAAAAAAAAAAAAAAAAAAAAAAGATATTTACTTTTCATGGAATCTAGATTTCTATAATGACTGCTCTTATTATATCATGAGTCGAAATTGAGACATTCGGCAAGCAGGAGGCTGGCAACAGCCTCCTGCTTGCCGAATGGTCTGAAGATGAGTGAACGATCTGAAGATGAGATTCCCAAAACGTTAACTTAAGGTATAGTGATTTAGTTAATATCTATATAAACTATCTTAATATTCGCGTGTTATAAGAGCGATCATTATAGAAATATAGATTCCATGGGAAATCACCACGTAACTTCCTTCTCCAACTGTATTTACTTTTATTTTTTCAGTGCTATTGCAGAAGTGTCACGGCTCAATGGCAATTCTTAGTCAGTCGCCATTGCTCTTCTAAAACTATAACATTAACGAAACTATTGATAAGAAAGAGTGGAAAAGGATCAGTGTCTTTTAAAAAATACATTTTTTTACAAAATTAGTTTATGTATATATATATATTTTGTTAATTTTTTTTTTATAGTTTTTCTCAAACCCAATATATTCTTGAGGCCAGTTAGAATTGGCACATGAATTACGGCCGAGGTGATTCAACGCTCAACTAGGTTTTATTTATTTGCTGATAGTGGGTCGCCACCAGTTGCCATTTGTTTGGAGAGAGATGTGTTCAAATTGGAGGAATTCTAAAAGGTAGCTTCAATCAAGGCAATATTAGTTAGCAGGTAGCCAATATTAGGAGGCAAATAAGGTTTCTACAGTGAGTTATTTCAGATTTTTACGCTGCACCAATCTGTAAATCGGGCCGTGAACATACTTGTATAGATATAATACATGCACTGGCCAAAAAATACGAACTTTTGTATTATGACAGTCTCGGAAGAAATGCGAATAAATGCAAAGAAAACTGTCAGATGGGGCGATGACGTGTTGCCTTCGTTGACTATAAAGGCTGCACAGGATATTCGACTGCAGTAATCTGAAGCCAGAATGGGGAAAAGCGTGATCTATCATACTTTGAAAAAGATCTTATCGTGGGTGCACGATTAGCAGGAGAAACGATCCAAGAAACGAAAGACATAACTGGTTTCTCGAAAGCATCCATCTCAAAAGTTTGTAATGACTGGAAAGCAAGTGGTTCTTCCAATCTTGAAGGTGTAAATGTGTCAGAAAATACACTTCAAGAGCGAAGCCATCGTACTCTAAGGTAAAACAGGACATTCAGTATGCAGCAAATAACATCTGAATTCAACAAAGTCCAGAACTATCCTATTTTAACCTTCCATCTTTCCTGGTTCCATATGTAGGACGTGCTGGAGAGAGAGCTAACTGGCAACGGAGTCCGCTTTCTTCATTTTGTCGCAGCTAAGTGATATTTTTCTGGAAAAATGGTCGCAATTAGACCAAAATGCACTAAAATACTTTATAGAACCCATGTCACTCTGCACACTTGCTGTTATTCAGCCTGATTCGATACTGAATAGTAGTTCTTATGTTTTTGGCCAGTGTGGGTATGTAACAGCAAGAATCAGCATAATATAAATATGGCCATCATAAATTTCAGCTATTTTACATTGTCTTTCTCCAAAAATTTGATAATATGTTTTACCGTACACGTTGTTTCGCGCCACGTTGGATTGTGTCTATAGTGCACAGTGGTTATAACCTTATAACCATTGGATTCTCGGTTCGAATCCTCTTAGTGACGAGAGGAACTTTTATGTACTTTTCTCACATCATTTATTATTTTTACTCTCTTCTGAAAACTCGGGTTTTTTGCCCAGCAATTTACAGTCACAATACATTTTGAGCGTATTCGCTTCGGCAAGAGGAATCCCTAACGGGATTTTTTTTTTTTTTTTTTTTTTTTTGTTTGCATGTATGCCTACTGTACAATCCTGTGTGTCAGGTTAGTGTATACCATATCTTGCCGTCTGCTTCCCCTTTCAATAGGCCTCAGTTCGATTCCAACCGTACCTGGAGGAATTCTTAAAGTTCTTTTCAACAGGACTGGAGTCAGCCGAATTGAATAAAATAAATAAATTTTCTGTTTATACTCCGGAACGACCAAACGGTCAGAGGAGTTTACAAGATACACAGAATACAAGAAACAGTACCGCATTCAGCAGTCACGGGCTTGAACCCCGGTCACTCAAGGCACATGTACTTATGCACCCGCGCGCCTGACCACTAGGCTACGGCGAATAGCAGGAGGGATCAGGGTTTCCACCGTTTTTTCTGGATTTTCATACAGCACAACGTGCAAATCAGCCCCTGAACACATACACACGCTATAACATTGCTCTGGTTTCTGCCTTATGTGGCAAAAAAAATCACAGCAATCTGTGATTTTTTTTTTCACAGCAAAGAAAAAATAAATTAAATAGAATAATAATAAAAATTCCAGATGAATCTTGAACCGCCCTCGCATATTGCTAAGAATTTTAAGTGTGAAATGGATAAACAAGAAATCCCATAAGAGTCGCTTTATGAGACCCACTTTTGTTGTCTACGTGTAGAGTATATTTGATATACGAGGATCAAAGGAGGCATTAAAAGTGAAGATAATGTTCTACGAGAAGACAAATGCGAGAAGAATACGAGAAGAAGCAAAAAAATCGAATTTTTTTTTTTTTTTATTAGAAAGTAATTTTAAGGTATAAATTCTGTAAATGGTATTATTAAGACAAATTGAAGATGAAGGCCAGCGAAGGTGCTTCCAAACGCTTCCTTGCGCCTGCTCCCAGGACTCACAACTTGTTTAACAGTGAAGCTAAAAGCGTCTTCATTGCTAAACAAAAACTATACCGGAAATGACAGAAGACACGAGATCAAGCCGTCTACCAGCATTACAAAAAACATCGAGCACTTTTCCTACGTATTCGGAAGAACCCACGGAATGACTGAATTTCCCAATAGGATGAAACATGGGAAAACAATCTACACTGCAGGTTCAATGCCTTCCTATGATGACCAGCATTTTCCTGGAGTGTACGAAGTGGCTCGAAGACAAATCCTTGCCCGTTTCACTCCTCCACCACCATTTAAGTTAAGCCTCCAGCAAAACAAACCCCTTAATGAAGATATCAAGTCTTCCAAAGTAAGTCCTCCACTGACCCCGATGGATTCCCAGTATTTACGGTTAAACTTTGCAGTACGTATATCATTGATCTCCTTCTAAAGGCCTTAATACTCGAAATTGGATCATACTGACATCTGGAACACATATTATGTCTCATTTTCTGCATAATTTCTCTTTTTCTTCATCAATCAAAATAATGATAATAATAATACTAGGGAGGATTCGCCCCTTGTTCACTGCGCTCGCTTCTTTTGATAAAATAAAATAGTTACAGAAGCTTTCGACACTGTCTGTGTCTCTTCCTCAGCTATGAATAAATAAATACACTGGTGTGCAAAACTTAAGGACCAGTCAGAATTTCACCTGTAGCTTCTCATAGTGGCCTGGGAAAAGCATACCAAAGGAACCTCGTGAGGTACAGAAATGATGAAGGAAACAACACCGACACAACAACTGAAACAAAACGGTACAGAGGGACTTTATTCAAAAATGGCAACATAGCACTGGCTGCCATGATACAGATGCATCACTGCCAAAGATGGAACAAAGGGAAGAGGTGGTCCTCAGTAGGAGATATGGCCACCCCCAATGTCGATGCACCGCCTGTCCATACTTAGAACAATGTTGTTGATAAGTTCTTGCGGCGGTAACATCGTCCATTCCTCTGTCAGCGCCATCCATCTTCAGCTGATAAACATTTTCTGGTGGGTGTGGACGTGCCGGTAGGCGTCTCCCCAGAGCGTCCCATATGTGTTCGATGGGATTTAAATCGATTGAACGGGCAGGCCAATCCATACGAACAAGGTCCTCACTTTCCAAAAGCATATCAACAGCTGCAGTGCAATGGGGTATGGCTTTATCATCCATATTGTTGTTGTTGTTCTTATTTGGTTTTTAGGAGCATTAGCAACTAAGGCCATATTGCTCCTGGGATATGCGGTGGTCATTCCCTGACCTTTCCGCATCCTCCTTATTTGGTGGCTCATGGGCTCGGACCCCGGTCTAATCAAGAAGCGTGTGCTACACACTGCTGCTCCTGCCCACCTGGCTACGGAGGCGCCAATCATCCATAAATACGAACTCGGGGCCAATGGCACCTCGGAACAAATGCACGTGAGGAAGGATTACCTCAGTACAGTAGCGTGCACCGGTTACAGTACAGCTTTCCAGTATCTGGAGTTGTGTACGTCCATCCAAGATAACGCCTCCCCAGACGAGAACACCTCGGCCGCCACGTCGATCCTTTTCAGTGATGTTTGCGGGGTGATTCCGTGTGCCAACCTCTCGCCAGATTAGCTGACGTCCAGAATCGCTGCTGAGACTGAATCTACTCTCATCAGTAAAGAGTACCTTACCCCATTGCGCTGCTGTCCAGTCCTTGTGTTCGATGCACCACTGTAAACGGTGACTCCGATGGGCAGGTATTAAAGGGACACAGCGTACTGGCCGTCGGACAAACAGTCCACCTTTGTGGAGTCGCCTGGCCACAGTAAACCGCGATATCCTGCGCCCTGTGCAGCTGGTTTGTAATGGATCCCACTGTCTGGTGTCGGTCCCTCTTAGCCTGTACGAGTATATAGCGGTCATCATTGGACGTTGTTTTTCGTGGACGACCACCAGAGGTCCTTCGAACAGCTGTACCAGTCGTTCTAAAGGCCGAACATGCACGTGAAACGATGCTATGGGCGATACCGAACTCTGCAGCCACACTCCTCCCACTTCGACCTTCCTGGAGCTTCCCAATTATTCAACCCCGGGTAAAGTCATCCAGATGTTGGCTACTGGCCATTTCGTTGTCTGTAGCACTGTATGTAACTAATCGAACGTCTGTAACAACTGTGCTGACCATTCGGCAATTTTCAATAACTGCTGAACTGCTGCTTTTATCTGTTTATGTGAGCCTTCTCATCAAGGTTCAAATTTTTGCATGTGCACCAGCTATCTACTGAACGGCCACAGTTATGCAAATCGCCACAGGCTGTTTCGTTTGATTTTGTGGTTATAACCTTTAGAAATAGTGTTGGTTCTTAAGTTTTGCACACGAGTGTACGTTACATATGGAAATCAAGAGTGGTACCGCATGATAATGCTAGATAAACAAAGCGCGTGTACGAGGTTTATCTAGCATGACACGCTTAAACAGAAGCTTGTTTTATCACAGTAAAAAGCTTCCCTTACTTATTTTAGTATTTCTTACGCATTGCCACGTAACTCGCATCCCTCTTCTCCCATTGGCTGAATAAATATCACTAGGAGGAAAATTATTTTATTTAATGTGTAGAAAGATAATTATATTATTATTATATTATAATACAATAATAATCGTGTGTTTTTTGGCAACCTCCAGAAAACACATGAGGAAAAGACTAGGAAGTACTCGATCCTAAGACAGGAGATCAAAGAGGTGGCATACGCAACAAGTTACAACCATCCCTATCATCGTGTCAACCACTGGTATGGTGCCAAAGGCCCTACATAACAGCATAGCAGGAATTAATCTCCCAAAGAACACATATACAAGGAACTCCAGAAAGTCGTAATCCTGAACACCTGTAGGACAGTCAGAGTTCCTCGACCGACAGTAACACCAGACATAACAACCACTCTGTGCACTTGGTACTGAATTTTAATTTTGAATATTTACTATTTGGTATGATAAGCATATGCATAGTTTTGCCTTACTGTTACGCAGACGAAGGTGAAGGAGTACTAGTCACGGGGTCGACCCCATTGTTGGTGCTCTTATATTATTTCTCCCTGATTGGGGGATTCCACCCCGTGATGGGTATTGCTACCAAATACACAGAGTGGTTGTTATGTCTGGTGTTACGATTAGCCGAGGAACTCTCTAACTGTCCTACAGGTGTTCAGGATTGCGAATTTCTGGAGTTCCTTGTAGGTGTTCTCTGGGAGACCTATTGCTGCTAGGCTGCTATGTAGAGTCTTTGGCACCATACCGGTGGTTGATATGATGATCGGGATGGTCGTTGCTTGTTGCATATGCCCAGGGGGTGGACATAATAGTTACCGGGGAACCCCGGTTGGCCGGAGACCAATGGAAGCCGGTGTATTTTGGCCATAAATCTTTAGCTGAGGTGGCAACGGAACCATGTGGTTTTGACAGAAGTCGGAACAGAGATGGGCAAAAGTTGCGGCCAATAGCTTTGGCAAGAGACCAGAAAGTCCGACTACCATTTGGACAAGAAGGAAGTTTTCTACTCTAATACGAGGCCGCTACAAGTATTTCCTGGTAAGAATTTTTGACCAAGTTCGCCTCTGCATATGTCAAGTCTCTTTAAATCTGCTGGCTTAGGTTTGTGTACTTCCTGATTTTTTCTTCATGGGTTTTCTGGAGGTTTCCAGTGTTGGGCACCGCTATGTCAATCAGATAGGTAGCCTTTTCCTTCTTATTTTATTTTATTTATTTTCCTTTCCCTTCTTATTTTATTTTATTTATTTTCCTTTTCCTTCTTATTTTATTTTATTTATTTTCCTTTTCCTTCTTATTTTATTTTATTTATTTTGTCGACAAGGATTATGTCCGGCCTGTTGTGTGGGATTGTCATGTCCGTTATTACAGCGCGGTCCCAGTACAGCTTGTGGGCTGGGGTTTATAGTACTGCCTGGAGTTCGTACTTGTAATACGGTACACTTTCTTTGATCAACTGGTATTTTTATTATTATTATTATTATTATTAAAATAAAACAGAATTTTCATATTATTCCCATTCCTACAAAGTAATAATCATCCATTTCTGCTTTAAACTTATCCAGACTCACGGAATCCACCACGTTGGGAAGCAATTTATTTCAATGTTCAGCAACCTGCTGTCCATAGGATTTTTATATTTTTGCGCCCCGATCCTTGTTTCACCTACGAGTGAAAACAGACCATCCTCATTCATTTTACTCATCCCCTTCAGCGTCTTATACACCTCAATCAGATCTCCCCCCCTTACATGTCTAGTTATCAAGATTTGCACTCCACACCTTATTTGAAAGTTGTCATAAATGGTTCGTCTTGAATGCCAACCATTCATGACAACCTATTGTCTCCTATTCAGCCTGCAATCCAGAGTGTGATCTGAATTTTAATAGTTACTAAACAGTTTTCGTTGAATAAGATTTTTAAAAGCTAACGAAAAGAACGAAGTCTTAATTTGTTTATTAAAGTATTTTTTAAAATTTTGATACAAAATGTATTTTATAATACTGTATATATATTTTTTTTCATTATGTAGGTTTTTTGTTCAAAAAGGCACATTTTTTTTCCCTTTTTCTCAAGGTGAGTTCGCCGAAGAGAAAAGCGAGAGATCCTAAAAAAAAGTCCATTATTTTTTTATAAAAAAGATTTCTGAGGTTAATTTTCCTCCCTATATAACTTCTGCCTCCACATTACGCACTAGAAAAAACACAGAATGAATGAACTAGCATCCAGTGAACCCAGGGGGAGGATCATAGCATTACCTGACTATTGCAGTGGATGGGAAAAGGCTACCCACAGCTCTCTAGAATCTGCACCTGAAAACACACAGCTTTTATTCCGTTTCGTGTATTCTCAAGAATTCTTTACAGACCTTTCTTCATTCTCTTCCTGTACCCCATAGGGACCTGTGACCCTCTTAAAAGAAGAACGATTTACCACCCGCTAAGAGTCCTAAACTTTAAGGGGCTTTGTGGTGATATAGGACTGTTGTGTATTCCCGAACAGGAAGTTTCGGCCTCATATATAAGAATATACCACCCGGTTTTGTCGTTTGAATATTTCGTTTTCTAAGATGACTGCTTTACGTTCTTTTATCTCTTCGAATTTGCAAAGGAAATAGTGATAGATAAACGGATAAGGAGCGAGTGATAGAAAGAGAATATAAACTATAAAATCATTCCTTTCTTTAAGTCGTCTGCCATTTGTGTCTCCAATATAACCAGCGCTGGACTGAGGCGTGGGTGTGATCTGTCTCCGGCAACTGTCTTAGGGTTTGTAGTCCCAATAAAATTTTATTGATTAATACGAAGCTTTTAAAATAAATTTCTGCAACATTAAACGCTTTATCAATATTCTGATTCGTATTTTTTTAAATCTTTTCCTTCCGTAGCATGCATTTGAAAATATTTTGTAATAACATTGCCTAAAAAAAGTAAAAAATTACGTTACGATTTTGAGAGAGGCATTACTTAGCTAAAGTGTTCACGAAAGCTTGGACGAATTTGCTATTATTTCAACTGGAAGCTACACAAAAGATAATTTACGTTTTTTTTTTTTTTTTTTTTTTTTTTTTTTCCCAAATTATGTAGCTATATCGTTTGTTTTTGCTTCTTACCAGTTTACAGTACTCATAACCAAACGATCCTTTCCGGTTATGATTTTACAGACGACAGTTTTGTTCTCGAGGAAACATAATTACAGTATTTAGCTAATTATATTAGATAGTATGAATCAGAGCTGTAATACTCAATATGTTCTACGTTGATAATAATATTAGTAAATTAATAAGAGGAGTTTACCTCAATATAGTACGTGGAACACTTCCGTATGATACCCTCCAGAAATTAAAACGGAAAAAACGAAAAAATCGACAACTTACCGGTCCATTAAAGTAAAATATAAATAATTAAAGTAAAATATAAATAATTAAATAATCAATTTAACACAATTCAAAATCAATTCAAAACAATTAAAATTAAAATTAACGCAATTAAAAGAATAACGAAAATATTCAAAACGATCTTCCTTCCGTATTTTTAAAATCGAATTTATATTTTACTTTAATGGACCGGTAAGTTGTCGATTTTTTCGTTTTTTCCGTTTTAATTTCTGGAGGGTATCATACGGAAGTGTTCCACGTACTATATTGAGGTAAACTCCTCTTATTAATTTACTAATATTAGCTAATTATAGTATTTTTAAAATCGAAATTTGTAGAATAATTTGTAGCAGCTCAAATTTGCTATTATAAATATTCCACTGACGATCTTTATTAACTGCTTCAACGGAAAACTGAATTTTAATTTTGAATATTTACCATTTGGTATGACAAGCATATGCACAGTTTTGCCTTACTGTTACGCAGACGAAGGTGAAGGAGTCCAAAATTAACTGTTTCTTTTGTTGAACAGTGAACATATAATGGAGAGAGAGTAAGAAAGCCATATCACTATCATTACTTTTCATAACGTACGCTTGTCGGCATGAGTAGTCAGCGATATACAATCCATTTACACTAGAACCGTTCCTAGAGTTCAGAGAGCCTCCAATATTAATTCTTGCACTTGCTATGCCTTCCCCCACCCCCTCCCCAAAGACTGACACTGTATTGTGCCCAGTGTTAATGAGTGAACAGTCACTGCTACTTGGCTGGCTCACTGATTAAGGGCTAAAGAATTTAACTTCATATAAGATTTTTGATATGATGATATTAAAATTTTTAATTTTTTTAAAAATTAAAAAAAAAAAAACAAGAGTATACTGGATGTTTTAAAGTAATATCAGGGGACCTCGTTGAGTGCAACGAAGAAAATAACCTCCCCCCTCCTGTCGAGACAGGACGGGGGTGTTATGCTCTTAGTTAAGAAGCATACTGCATTAATTCTAAGTCAGTGTATCCAGTTGACATGGGTGTCAGTGCTCAGATCGGTTCGCGTTCACCACCAGCTTGCATATGACACTTCCAGTGCAGTCTCGATTTTTTATTCAAAATTTTCTTTCGATAGATCTATCATGTTGCTGCAACCATATATTAACCCGCGATTTAAAAAATAAAAATTAATTAATAAAAGGTATTGTGCCGCTTAACAAAAATCTCAAAGGGCTCTCAAAAAATTGGATATTTTTTTCCGCTCATTTGAGAAGAAAAACTTCGTTGGAATGTGGGCTTCAAGCAATGGGGAAGTTTTTACTCCATTGCCTCACATCGTCTGGAAGCCGCTCAGATTGCCCACAGTGGAAAGAGATACACTGGATTATCAGCAGTGGCTCGCAAACACCATTTTGAATTCATCAGGGCCTCACTGCCTAAATTTATTTCCAGAACAATAATTGGTACGCAAAATAATTTGTATTTCTTCTCAAATACTAAAATCCACAAAATTCTTTTGACATTTTAACATTAGTAACCTTTAAAATATTTTAAAATATTGTATACATACTGATTTTTTTTTTTTTTTTTGGGCATGGCGAATATGGCCACAGACCACAGACCATGGAGTTGAAAATACTCAGAATAACCGAATTCATAATAATTATTTAAAAATATGACCACAACTCATTACTTTTTTATTATTATTAATTATAAAAAAAATAATAAAAGCCTGTTATGTCCAAGCAAAAACTACAGTTTTGGATAATTTTATACTGAAAAAATATACTAATATTTTAATTTCATAATTTAATTAATTAATTATATCAGAACAATATTGTTGAAACGCAATTAAATTGTTATTAAATTATTATTTAATAATAATGAAAAGCAAAGGCTCAATTTTGATATTTCGCCATAGACGCCAAAAATCCGAGTTACTCTATTGATACCATTTATAAGTATAAATAGTATACAGTTATATTTTTTATATTTATAAATAGCATTGCTACAGTTACTATTTATTGCAGTAATTATAATCTCTGTAAGCAATCATTACTTAATTAATGCTAAAAATCGCAGTACTTACGTATGCTTTGAGCAGGTCTGAAACAACGTCTTCATAACTACTAGGTAATAACCACACTGAATACTTGTTTATTTAGATAACCGCAAGAGTTAATTTAAATACAGTCTTTCAGAAGTTATTTGTTATTTTATAAAATGTGCTGAACTTAACTCGAACGTATTTATACATTAATATTTCATTCCGGCTAAATTTTACTCGCATCGAAAGTTCTTTAGAATGCGTTCTCCATTTTCAAGCAGACGACGTGTTCGGAACTGATAGTGACATTTCAACCTTGTTCACAAAGTACAACAAGAATTTTAATTTATCCCTCTATTGTGTGTTACGAATTTTAAAAAAAAAGTATTTAGAAACAAAAATTTCAGCGAAGGGCATTTGGTCGATAAATCATTGATAAATAAAACATAATTATTGATAAGCGAGGGACACATACAGCTGGAAAAGCATAGTACGTTTCTGTACTACGCCTGCGAGAAAATTAAACCTTATTTGGATAGGGAAAAAATATAATCTTTCAAACTTGATTAAAATAATTAATTAACTCGCTAGATTATTTTTTGTTGGCTCCGTTTTCTTTGAACGCTTTAAAAAAACAGGACCAGATTCCAATAACCATCTGGATATTTATCATAGATCCAATTACATGTCAGTAATTGGCTTACACTCTACGATTTCTTTAAGGAACATTTAGTGGATGTCTTTAAAACCTTAGTTATCCACTTCGTAAAATTTTTCTTCTTTAAACCAGTTTGCTTTAACTCCATTTTGACCCCGGAAATGGTAGTAAAAACGAACACATTAATGACAGGGTAGTGTAAACACAACTGGTTTGTGACCGCTTCATTTAGGAGACTCTGGGAAGTCTTAATTTAAATTTTATATATATATATATATATATATATATATATATGCTGTATTTTAAAAGGCCATGAAGGACTAGCTACAATTTATAACTTAAAAATGTGAAGAAAATATTAAAAGGAAAAATCAACAAGCCTGCATTCCTTCATCCCTTTAATGGAGAGAGGTGAGGGAATGCAATCCTGAAAGTTTTACCTGTAAAATAAGAAATCTGTTTGGACAGAGGACGATTATAGAGAAATTTTTAAAACTACACCATACTATACCTGTTTCAGTAAAAACATGGAAAATTTGAAATAATACTTCTGTTATCGAACCAGTGGCGGATTACCCATTAAGGCAATGAGGCACGTGCTTAGGGGCCCCCAGGCTTTGGGGGGGGGCCCCAAGCCAAGACATTTTCCTATAGTGTTCTAAAATGGATTAATGTTTTCAGTAAACATCATAAAAATCTTGATTAATTTAAGCGAAAATTTAAGCAAAAAATTCAAAAGTACAAAATTTCATTTATTTGCCACCTAACTTTTATTTATTTTTTATTCTTTTTATTATTATTATTATTTGGGGGGGCCCAAATATAATTTGCCTAGGGGCCCCAACTATCCTTAATCCGCCACTGTATCGAACAATTTAGAGTTATCATAATGGGAATTTTATTTTCGTTGAACACTTAAAAAAACAGGACCAGATTCCAATAACGTTGATCCTTTGTATTCTCCTCTTCCAAAATATTCTTCAAACATAATACTATGCTTTTTCTTAGTTGTGGTTTTAACATTATAACACAAGAGTTTATTAAACCTAAATTGTTTTTTGTTCGTGTTTTTTTCCTGTTTTCCGAATTTAAAAAGAAAAAAAATGACTTAGATATTTTGCAATTAACAATTATGACTTATCCAGTAGCCATTATGAGATGTATATATTCATTTATTTGCAAACTGTTCGACAGAATTTAACAAGAAAAATAATTGATTAGCGATTCTTTCCAGTGACCGGCTGTGAAGCTATATCGTTGATATCTTTGTAAAGCAGTCACTCCTATACGAGGGTAATTCTAATGTCAGTTGCATGTTGATACACATGTGGGAATCGCAGACGATATAAACTTGCTAAGTAAACCATCTCCAGTAAAACCAGTTTCGAGTTTTACGGAAGTGCAACCCTTAGTGGAAAAACAGCAGGTTCCATGGATTACAAGAGTAATCTGTCGTTGCTCGTGATATGGAATGAAAGCAAGAAAAAAGAAACTGCGTCTATCTGCCTGTGTGCTTAAGCAGACGAGCAAAAGATGTTGACCGCTTGAGTGTCGAAACCGAATTAATAAGTTTGTTTAAACGCCCACTGCATACAACGGGATCATATATAAAAATTTTCACAGAAACCTCTACTGACACTCGGGGTGAATCGCACGATGACCAAGGAGAGTTACGGGTATTGCACAAATTCAGGGCACGTCTGCTGGCCCCACGGTAGGAGCCGAATGCACAACTGGTGAATGAAATGCTGTAGTGTAGAAATGATAATAGTGATGGTCTATTTGACCTTGGAAATGCTATAAAGTCAGAGAGAAGAATTTTGCCTGTCGGGTTGATTGACGTATTTGTCTTTCTACCACAATGAATTATATTCTTTCAAGATTTTAGTTGCGATTGTCATCTTTTCCATGTTTAAGATGCTTAACACCAACAAGGACAATTTTTCATCTTGAAAAGTCCATTTATAATCCTCTGTGAAATTTTCGTGCAACAAGTCAGCTACATTAATTTATGTCTATGCAGTTTACACACATGTGTTAATAAATGATTGTTTAAATATGATTCAAAACTGAGAAAACGCGTGGTTTAAGTGATATGAATGCGGGAATTACTCTCTCAATTTATTATCCTTAAGTTGTAAACTTTAACTTGCCAACTGTGATTACAAAATATTAACTTTGGATTGGACAAGAGGGGCTGTCCCAGACACTGATGGTAGTTTTCGTCTTTTTAAAATAATTCATTGCATGTATGGCGTATTCCGTGGCTTCTTGTAAAGAAAAGGAAAATCGTTTTGTGAATTATAGTTCTAAATACTATAGATGAAGAAGTTTAGTAGGTTTATATTTATTCCCAGTAGTTAGACACAATTTACAATTGCAGTAACTCGCTGTCATGCATAAATTCTCTCGCAGTTCGAAAATCTATATGCAATATGCCTCGTGGATATTTACATCTCATCGTATAATGAAAGTGGACATTACCTCACAAACACACACGATCTGTAGTTTGAACGGCTGTGAATTGGTACTTCTGTACTAGTGTTTCTTTTATTGAGAGAGTTTTTTTAATAGAGAGACAGGTGAACAAGGTAAATGGATTAACCCATTAACCTACTGATACGAAATTTGGCGTAAAGGGTCAGATGGATATTTTAAATAAATCGTGAAATTTTGAAAATAACCTGATTTGCTGTTTTGCAAAATATTTGTGGCTGGTTTTAAGTTCACCACTTAAAACCTCCATTAATAATGATGAGAGTCATTTACCGTCTATTATTTTCTGGTGACACACAGTGAGGCATTTCTCTGTGTGATGTGGATTCAATCACGAATTAGGTTTCAACCACACTTCGATCTCTTCTTACTAACATAAGGAGGGATCGAGGTATGGTTGAAACCGAGTACATTGGTAGGTATTCTAGTATACTGAACCTAGACTGCAACTAGTATGTGCCAAGTATACTAAGTAGAGTGCACTTATTATACTGGAAGTTACCTGTGCGGTCACCTCCAGTATGTTCTCGTGGCTAGCACAGTTGGTAGAATCACCGTCCTCTCCACACCGGGTGGAAAAGACCTGAGTTCGAATCCCGTCGACGTGAGGATTTATGAATCATTTTTCACAAAATGACTGAATTTTCCGTTTTCAGACGAGGGTAGCATGGTTTTTTCTCCGGAAAACTCGGGTTTTTCATTCAGCAAACAGCAAATCGACCACAGATCACACGCAATTTACAGACATACTATATACGGCGCAATAAAACCTAATTCGTTGATGCTTCTAAAACCCTACAACAAACAACAACAACCTCGAGTATACTACGTGCAGTGTTTCTGACATTGCACATGATGGCATGCTCAGGGAAGCTAATCCCACCATCGTGAAAGTGCATGAAGAAGATATGTTTGTCTCAAAACTACAGGACTTGGTTGAAATTCAGACCAATCCAATCCACTTAACTCACAAATGAGATCTGAACATTAGTTCCATCAGCATTTTAGACTTCCAGATAACAATCCTAGCTGTCATACCTAGAAGAATGTTTGCGACAAGCCTAAGGGACCAAATTGATGCTTTACTAATAAGATGAGTTGTTTGAAACATTTCATATTAAAAATCAGCAGTTCAAATTTATAGTAAAAAAAAAAACATCATTATGTCACAACCCCTGTAGTAGTTATCTCAGTGAAGTCATTGTCGGAAAGCGAAGGCTTTTTTCATGATGTTTTTTACTGTACAAATGGGTTGCATTTTTAATCACTTCGTATGAAAATTAGCGGGTCTCGCCTACTCAAGTTGTCTGTCCAACCTTCGTATGAAAAGTTGAATAGGCGGAACAAGTATTAACTAGTCGAAAAAAGTTAATGCTTGTTCGGTAAGAGTTTTAGTCTTAAAACAACGACACTGATCTGTCATAATATGAGGCTACCACAACGTCTTTTGCATCTTCATAGTAACTGCTTTAAGCAGCTGCACCTGGTGGAAAAGGGTTCAAATCCCTTCAATGACGCAGTGAGCTTTCATGGACTTTTTTTCGCACCGTGGCTGAAATAATCCGCCTCAGTCAAGGATAGGGTTTTTTCGCCTTCCCAGAAACTCGGATTTTCGTTCGACAAAATGGACAAATCGACCAGAGAACACTCGCACAATTTATGAACATAATACACAGGAATTGATGAGGTAACTCTCGGGTGGCCGTAATATGACATTTTTATTTATTTATTTATTTTATTATTATTATATTTTTTTTTATGTAACACGTAGACCTACTTGAAAAAGGTCTTTGTGTTCATGTAGGGTACAACAAG
This sequence comes from Mastigoproctus giganteus, assembly GCF_048544385.1. Lineage (NCBI taxonomy): Eukaryota > Metazoa > Arthropoda > Arachnida > Uropygi > Thelyphonidae > Mastigoproctus > Mastigoproctus giganteus. The sequence continues at coordinate 235,971,658 of NC_143578.1, forward strand.
TTAAAACAAGTTACAGGCTAAAATTGTTTCAACCTGTTTCAGATGATTTTTCCAGTCAACTTCAGAGTGGAACCTGTTTAGCATTTTTTTTTTTTTTTTAATTCAAGTTAACTTAATTTAGTTTGTTATAGCATTAATTTAAACAATAATTTAATCGCTATTTTATCGCATACGTTACCTATTTCGAAAAATCCATATGTAAAAATTCTTTCAGTCGGTCTGTCCGGCTACCATGTAGGTCCACGGTAAATTCAAAATGTGGATTTAATGTCAACCAGAAGAACCATTTGAAAACGATTACACTATCCAAACTGTGAAGACGACCACAGTGCTTTGTGACAAAATACTGTGACACTGATGGTTTTTTTTTTTTTTTTTTTTTTTTTTGGTAGTTGTTGGCGCATCGGCTTCTGTGGCCATAGTGCACCTCCCAAGGTTTTTGCAGTACTTTGATACAAGCCCGAGGCGGGAATCGAACCCGCGACCTTTGGGTTGCCAGGCAGGCACTTTACCCACCTGGCTAGCCCGGTCGGCCCACTGATGGTAGTAGTAGTAGGGTTTTAGGAGCATCAGCGACTAAAGCCATATTGTTCCGTATATACTCTCTGTAAATTGCATGTGTTGTGCGGTCAATTTTCTATTTTGTGGACGAAAAACTCGAGTTTCTGGGAGAAAAAACAATGCTACCCTCGCCTGAGACCGACTAACTCAGCCACGCTGTGAAAAAAGACCAATAAAAATTCCTCCCATCGTCGACGGAACTTGAACTTAGGTCTTTTCCACCCGGTGTGAGGAGGACGGCGAGTCTGTCAACTGTGCTACCCAGATGGCGATGCTGATGGACTGGCCTACTCATAGCTCCAGGCTGAGCCCAATCGAATCACTAAAGGACGAACTGGAAGATCTCATGTGGTCTTGTTTATCTATGAAAGCCAACATCATTCTTCCTGTTGAAAAATTCTACTTTAGGAATGCAGAAATCTTTCAGTTAATATATAAATTGGCTGAAAGTATTCCTTGAAGATTAGGTGTCGTATTAAAATGACGCCTTACAATATTTTACAGTATAATAAGACCACCATTTCTCGAGTGCTAAGATTTTTCGGTAATGTATATGCAGGTCTGGAAATCTAATTACAAATTACAGTTGTGATGAAAATCAGTGTTTCTCTATACGACGAACATGTGTCCTTGGGGCCGGACATAATGCAGTAACGTAAACGGTATCACATACTCTCTCAGGCCCACTCAGTTTACACAAAGTGACCCATAACAACAAAAATTTACCAAAAAAAAAAAAAAAAAGCAGCACATACAAAACTAAAAGCGATGCAAATAACAACACAACCACTAATTTTAAATCAGTGACACGCGAGCAATAAATACTCTTCTGCAGAGCCTGTCAGGCTACATGACACAACACGATACACGATAGGTAATTAATAATGGTATCATGGGTGAAGATATCTATATGGATCAAATCAAGGTTTTAATTATTATGTTTCACTTTCGAAATCATAAATTTTTGAAAAGTAAAATAACCCCTTAAATAGAAAATTCAACAATCCCTTCATAGATTACACCCAGCGATGACCATACACCGAAGCTCGACTTAGAGTCATGCGTGCAAGATAAGGCACTCGTTTTATCTGCTTTCTCAAGTCGACTGTTGAGTGAGGTGATGACTGGGTTTATCATTTATCCACACCCAACTCCGGGAAACAGAAGTGAAACATTCTTTCGGACCTGGAACTTCCCTTCGCTCTAGTCCACGACCTCACACCGCCACCAGTTCTGGCTAGGAGTATCACCCACGTAAACAATAGCCATACTTTTGCTGCGTCTGAGGTCAATTCACCCGTGCGCAGGACGCTAGCTCACGACTGCGCTACGCATTGCTCAAAAGACTATCGGCATTGGCGTGGAGAAGACGTTAGTTTTCGGGAATCCGTTCCATCGACAGCAGATAAAAGGCAGTGCAGACAAGGGGTGCGGCAGGCCACGTGCAACGGCCTGTGACGTGCTTTGCAATGGACTCTTTTGTACGCAGTTTTCGTCTCTTACTGACTGTTTCCCTTCTACACGGGAGTGTCCAGAACAGCAACAAAACCCAGGGTAATGGTAAGTTTGTATTTCTTTCCCTCCCTTTCTCAGGCATTTTGAGAATACTTTTAAAGCGGGAGTAACTACATAATTTCCTTGTAGAGTAGACATATATGACGAATTCTTCTATGCGCTTGCATATGCATCTTAACCGGACCGTGAAGAGCAAGGGGAGGAGTGCCAATGGATGTAGACTCAGTCGCTATACGATACAACTCCTTAATTTAAACATTTATTTTTAATAAAGAAAATAAACTTGCTGTCTTAAAAGAACATACACACTTTTTAATTAGATCATTTTACTTTATGATGAAAGCAAATGCTTTCTTTCATATTACGGGATCAAAATACCGTTTCTTTGCAAAACGCTAGATCCAGGATCCTCTAGTTCCGAAACTTTGCTTCGACTTTTATTGTCTGTTGTAGTGTAGTGTAGTGTATGCTCCACTATTAGAGGCAATAAAAGATGGTTATCGCAAGATAATGAATACTAAATAACGTTAATGTTGTTTTAATCATAGATTTTATTCAAATTGGGTGCTTCGAGAGCCTATTGCAGTTTCGTGAGTTTTTTAATGAGAGAGAGATAATTTTACAATCTTTGTTATATGTATTATTATTATTTTTTTTTAATGAAAACGGGGCAGATAAAATAGAAGAAAAATGTCAGGGATAAAGGTTTTTTTATGATATAATTATACTTTGATATGGATTAAGAAATATCCAAGAACTATCTTAACATTTTCAAGGTGTTTCGCGGAATCCTGCGGTTCTGCATGTTCCGTTAAATTATTTATTATTGATTTTTTTTTCTTAATTTGTACAATGCATTATTGTTTTTAAAGGTATTATGGTTCTACGGAAGATTTGCGAGCCCCTGAAGATTTAGCTCTGCAAAAAAAGGTTCAGCAAACAAAAACACTTTTGAAAAACCCTAGAATAGATGAGGGGTATGGACGCTCCTCTCTATCCCAGAGTACTTTCGCTAACGGCGATGGGGGAAGAGGACGTATGGATAGAAGACAGACGACTTAGGCACTATGTGTGATCTGTCATCATCCCAGCGGTTGGACTCAAACTTGAGGTCTGGACGACCTCAAATCCTGCATCTTGCGTTTTGCTTTCATCAGCGCTTAATGATGATAAATAAATAGAAGATTAGTGAATTCTTTGAATATCATGTTTAGACAGGAGCACTATACGTTGTTACTGCCCAATTACACATCATCAGCAATATTTATATATCATATGTTATATTTTCTATTTTATTCCGGATTTTGCATATGTCGAGTCATCAGCATAATTTAACAGCAATATATTCTTCAAATTACCAAAGGGTATGTATCTCTATAGTAGTAGGGTGTGGCCTGGACGAAAATTAATTTAATCTGCTGTTTCTTGCATATAATTTTGTTACCTAGTACCATGTGAACAAATCATTAACATTTAATGAATCTATAATTAAATTTATTATTCGTTTTCTGAGTATTTAGCCCAAGCCAAAGGATGACTGAGGCAATTTTACGGCCATTGTAATCCTTAATAACATGCAAGTAAGCCTGTGTTATTAAGGCAGATAAGAACGCGCCCCTATTTACTTTTTTTGCATATTGAATATGTAAGGTGGTGTGTAACTTTCCTAAAAGAGAAAAGTATAAATCAAAACGAATCTAACTGGATGATAGGTAGAAAGAGCTCCACTTCATCCCCCCCCCTAAAAAAGTGGCTTTAATTTTACCAGATTAATCCGGTACGTGACCCGTATGAATACTATGAAATTATAAGTGTTGAAATAATTGCTTGATGACTATCAGAATAATTACAACGTCCATTATAATTAATACACAGAATAATATGAAATTATTGTTCTTTATATTATTAAGTGTCCATTGGACGCTGGCATCTTCAGAGACACTGTCTCCAAGAATCTGTGAAAGATTTGCTTTTTATGAAGCTAATCAAGAGTAATGGTATTTGAGTACTTGGCGATATATAGAGGGCATCAAGAAAGAGCATATGAAAGAACTTTTATATAATCATCTATAACATAACACTGAATTGCAGTAAAGGAACAGTCCAACAATCTATTAGAAAACTTCTCGAACAGTTTTTATCACACTCTTGTCTATGCTTGTCAAAAAATATGCGGTGCTTTCTTTCAGACGCCTTCAATAACTTAATTAATTATAAATAAATTATGAATAACGCTGTGTATTCTACCATGATCAGAAGAAATAAAGGATTTTTGTATCCTTTTTAATTCTACTTTGTCGTTTGATCTCTACAATAATGCCACGATTGGTAAAGCCTCTGAAAATCTATGTTCTTTAAAATTATTTTAAACAATTCGATAATTTTTCTTCATGTTATTGGCATTCATAATTTTGGCGTTCTCCCACTTTCGGATTTCCGATCTCTGGAATCGGTCGTTCGCAACCATCTGTAAATAAATAATAATATAATAGTAAAAACATAAAATTAAAAAATAGAGTATTGTGATCAGGAGGCATTTAACATATAGTTTACTCTTCTAGTTTGGTTGTGCATAATTAGCACCTGGGCAGCTAAGGTTGTATACAATTGGAGTAGATGTATAATATCTGTAAATTTCGTTTATTCCATCCTTGGTTTGAATTCCTATTTTTCTGGATGAAAAACTCAATCTTCAGGAAGAAAAATAAAAAAACTCTCGGGAGAGCCCTGTCCGAGACCAAATAACTTGACCACGATGTGAAAAAACTGATGAATTTCTCTTGTCTCTACGGATTCAAACTGAGTACTTTTCCATGCAGTTTACTAGCCGGGAGAGCACTCTATATAATTCTTATAGTGACTAATTCCACTATCTTTGAATAATTTTAAATTATCTGAGTTTCTTAAATACACTGATTTCTGAAAGCACTGAATCCTCGTATCTAAATAGAATTTAATTGATCGCCTAGTTCCTTGGGGATCGTTTCTTTCATTCCTAGCCTCTCCAAAGACCAACTAATTTTTATTATTTTTATTTCAACCTATACTTCTTTATGTAAACGATACCGATTTAAACATTTCCTTATCTAGAATTCATTTTAAAAAATCGCTTGAAAGATCATTTCTCTAGGAAGTAGTGGGCTGAATAATTTTTTATTTTGTAATTACTAGTTTCTTTTTGTGTATCAATTATTATTATTATTGTGTAATGTGTGTTAAGTGCCAAACCAAGGCCATGAGGCGTCTGTAAATTGCATGTATTCTGTGGTCAATTTGCTTGTTTGCTGGAAGGAAAATCCGATTTGGGGAGAGGAAAAACCATGCTATCCTCGCTTGAGATCGACTACCTGAGACACATTGTGAAAAAAAAGCCCATAAAAGTCCCTCACGTCATTGATTGGATTCGAACCCTGACTTTTTCTACCCTACGTGGGGAGGGCGATGATCGTACACATTTGCGCTACCGTGAGGTGCCTTATTATTGTTGTTAAAAATATATCGATTGGTATATATATGCATTTGCTATAAATCTATTAGTGTATAACAAAATAACATAAATTGAATAATTAAAAAACTACAATCAGGTGGTCTATTATAAACCCTCTCTACTCTGTGTCTCACAAAAATTCAGTTTTTGTTGCAATGTCTTTTATATAGAAATTTCTGTGAGCACGGTTTTCTTGAATCGGAATCTGTAATTCCACCTCTCTCGATCTCTCTTTTCCAAACCTCTCTCTCTCTTCCTTCCAAACCACTTCGAACATGTACCTTAACTAGTCAATGTCCATTCACTGTTCAACTACAATTTTTTTTCAAAAAGCTAACCTTTTCCCATTCTCTTTCGTTCTTTAGAGCACTTTCCTTTGCGTGTATCCTCTGAAAATTGCAATGTGCAGAACTTCATCTTGTATCAACAATTAGCTTTTGCCTTCTCAATCTTCAATGCACACAAGGTATTTTAGTACTATAGGTTCTAAAACATTTCGTTGGAATCATTATAAAAAAAGAGAATTTTCTGTGATTTAATTTTCAGTCAGATTTTTTTTCTTATTTTCTGTTTGTAGGTAGATAGGTTTTCTCTGTAATCACAGAGAGAAAAGATGTTTCTTCGCAGAACTTGTTTGTGAACTGCCAATTTAGAAACATCGTTTGATTTTGATTTCAAAAATTTCATTGAAACTAAAAATCCTAAAAGGCTGAAAGCTAAAAATTACAATAACTATCGCTATATTTCACGTCATGAGCGTATCTTTAATGAACTCATCACGCAAAAAGAAACCTAAACATATCTTTAAGTATCATTAATTATATCCTTCATTTGTTCTTAATTACATAACCTCGGTAATTTTGAATAAACGATTTTATGACTCGGTCTTAATTATAGTAATAATAAAAAAATATCGCAAAGCCTTCTGTGCACTCCCATCCCCTCAAAAAAAAAAAAAAAAAAAAAAAAAGAAAGTTACTTGTTTCATCACTTTCCTAGAGGTGAACAAAGCTTTTATCTCTTTCCTTCTCTCTGTCTTTCTCAATTTCGAATTTGCTTGCTTAACAACCCGTATGGTAACGCTACATTCCTGAACTGCCACAAACTTTAAAACGATTATTCGTTGCTTTAAATCAATGTTATCCTTTACAGTCATCTGTAAGAGTTGCAGCTAAGCTGTAGAAAATTTCTACTCTGCCAGCCGGCTTCTTCAAGGTCATCAGCAACTTCAAGCGGCACCGCAGGCGTTCGTCTGGTTGAAGGAAGAATTCAGCTTCCTTCTGCAGCCCAAACTCACGCAAGGCTCTGATGGTTCTTTGCCGCGCGGACCTGTAATAAGGGGTCAAGTTTTATGGCCACTGGTGCATGTGACCCTCCGGTAAGAACTGTAGCCTACGGGCTACAGAGGCCATGTTTTTGTCCCTTCTCTACTCATCCCAGAGAGTTGGCAACATAACAATCAACTACAACTAAGAGAAGATTGTTAATTTTTTTTCTTTTCCACGTGACTTTAGTATGTAAGTACACCTTCCAATTGAAACATGTGGCTTCTGGCAATGACTAATAAGTTCGCTATCCGAACTGTTCATACCCGTATGATGGTGAACGATCGGTACTTTTTACCGACAAACTACGCTGACAATAATATTACCATTATTTTCTCAGTTAGACATTCTAAAACATGAAAATCAAAGTGTAGGAATAATTATAGAGAATAAAGAATATATTTAGCAAAAAATTCGCAATTAATTATAGAGGCCGCTCGAGATCGTTGCTTTCATTTCTTTGCATTTACAGCGTCGTCTGGTTTTCTAGTCGTGCTTGATATACAAATGATAGTTAAGCTTAGGCTAAACATTTTAAAAAATGTTCCCAGATAATTATTTATTTCAGTGAATCGAAAATTCTTTACGATATTTCATACTTTCAAAAAATGAACAAGAATAATAAATAAAGGTAAGAAATATAAGTTTTATTGAGTTATATTTGAAAGTATTAGTTGGTGTTAGCTGGCTTTGTATTAGCTGGTGTAAGTCCCCCCCCCCCCCATTCATTTGGTTTCGTAAATATTGTAACAGTCAGCTTTAAGTTTTGAAAAGTATTAACATATATAGTGAGACGTTATTTTTGAACAAATGTAATGTCTAATTTAATAATCTAATAAAATTTAACATCAAATTTAACTTATTTTTGAATAAAGTCGTTAACTTTGAATGAACTGCAGTAGAAGCTGGAGCAAATTATGCAAAACGAGAAGATAGAATACTCACGTATTCCAGTATTTATGTAAGATATTTCTTCACAGTTAATACTTAGGTAAATTATTTATAATTCGTTGTATAAATTCATTCGTTGTATTCTCGGCAATCATTAAATAATTAAACAGTTATTTAATATTGCATTATTTATTTATTATTTAATGAAGTGTTTAATTATATAATGAAGCATTATATAATAATACTTCATGATAGAGTTTGTACAAAAAATTTAAAATAATAGATTGATAACAGTTAGGAGGAATTTGCTTATTTATCATAATTGCGAAATTTTTAATAACAATTATAAATATAAAAATTTTAATAACCTTGGTTGTCTAATGAGTTGTGAAATTAAAACACTATGTTATAACTCATTATTTTCTGCAATTATGGGTACTTTTTTTACTTAGTAACTGATTTGTTATTTTTAGAATAAATATGTATTTATCGAATTATATCTTCTGAGATTTCTTCACTAATATGAACGGACTGTAACGAAGTAAATCACCAAGGAAGGTATTTCAGTTGAATAAATTGCTACACTTTAAAAGTAATTTGTTTCCATCTAGTCCAGCGGTCTTCAACCTTTTGCCTCAAGCTGATCGGAAAAAATCAAAATAAAGTTGGAGGACCGGTTAATACCATGAAGGACTGACATTTTATACACGCTACCGTATGTTTAAATGTACAGGTAGAAATGATGTGTGATATCTTCGGACCAGTCAAAATTCCTTCGCCGATCGCGTCCGTTTGCAAACCATCATTTGGGGACTGTATCTCTGGTTCACTTTTAAAATATACTATCCTTTAAAAAGTATTCAGAAATCTTTCTCAAGGGTAATGAACCACGCAAACTGAGCATATACGGATTAAGAACGGTTAAGAAAGTTTTCAAGAAACATTAGGTATATCAGTAATAAGTATGGAGTTAGTGGTATGATTATTTTCCATGACAGTGCTTTGTTGGCGTGGACTGCAGCAGACCCTTTGAGTCTGCTGCAGTCAAAAGTGGCCAATGTAAAAAAAAATAAATATTATTTTAAGCATCCGAGCGTGTTGCTCGTATTCGTATAACGTATTTTGCCTTTAGAAGTGTGCATTCACGAGCCAACGTTATTTGGCTGAAAAACCCGGAATAACTCACTGGAGAAAACCTTACTCCCTCAGCCTGAAATAGGCTAACTGCAGCCCCGATTGAAACAGGCCCTTAAGAATTCCTCCAATCTCTGATGGGATTCAAACCCAGACCCTCAAAACGAGTGGAAGACCGCGATGTATCGCCTACTGAACTGCCAGGGAAGTAGAGAAGTAACTCGCGCATTTGAGCTGACCTTTATTCAAGCCCCCATATGATCATATGATTTCCAAATATGATTTATGATTGTTAAAATGATTAGTTGAAAACACTAATGACCTTTTCGGTTTTCTGGAATATTATACGTCAATCACCTTTAATAGGGTGATTACGTCAATCTCGCAGAGACCTTTACGAGAGAACTACTCACAAGTCCTAGTTTGCGTTCATGCATGGCATATTGTGTATGGTCTGTCTATGTGTTGTAGGATTTTAGGCGCATCAGTAACTTAGGCCATATTGCGCCGTATATAATATGTCTGTAAATTGCATGTGTTCTGTGGTCGAGTTGCTGAACGAAAAACCCTAGTTTCCTTGAGAAAAAACTATGCCACCTCGCCTGAGACCAACTAACTCAGCCATGTTGCGAAAAAGGCCCAAAAATTCCTCGAGTTATTGATGGGATTCGAACTTAGGTCTTTCTCACTCGATGAGGGGATGGTGATTGTACGAATAAGGTGAATTCCTTATTCAGGAAGCTGAATAAGGTGTCACTGTTTGTGACACCTTATTCAGCTTCCTCTCAATCTGTTAATTGAACGAAATTGGGTCTTTTAAGTTCCAGCACAGCAATGCTCGACCTTTTTAAGGCAAACTTGCACACACATGGTTAGCAAAACGAGTTTCTAAAATTGTCTGGCCATCCCAGAGGCCTGATTTGAATTCCACATAAGAGTTTTGGGGCGAGCTGGAAGGAGTTATGTCAAATGAATCATTCAGGCCAAAAAGGTGGGCCCACAGGTTAATTCATTTAATGAAAATAAATTTTTGTTAACATTATCCTAATATTTTTAGAGGATAGTGCAGATTAAAACAAGGATAAGGAGCTCGCGGGTAGCACGGTTATATAATCACCGTCCTCCCCGCATCGGGTGAAAAAGACCAGAGTTCGAATCAAGTCAGTGACGCGAGGAATTTTTTGGGGTTTCACAACATGGCTGAGTTAGTCCCTCTTATATTAGTCCGTCTAATTGGGTAGAATGGTTTTTGTCCCGAAAACTCGGGTTTTTTCGTCTAGAGAACATGCGCAATTTATAGACATACGGATTTATAGATATACGGATTTCGCAAGATTATTTAATGAAAAAACTTTCAAGCCTACAGACTAGTAAGGCTCCTGGAGTTGATGGAATATACCCTATAATCTTGAGAGAGGCGGCAAGCGAGTGCATTGAACCACTGAGGCTGGTTATGCGAGCATCACTAGACTCTGGGGAGATTCCCTTGGATTGGAAAAGTGCAAATGTATCTCCCATACATAAGGGTGGCTCTAAAAGTGAAGTGGGAAATTATCGACCTGTCAGTCTGACTTCAGTAGTAGGGAAAATCATGGAGGCATTGATCAAGGGTGGAATTCAGGATTATTTGGATAGAATTGAAATTCTCAAGGATACTCAGCATGGTTTTGTAAAGGGAAAATCATGTTTAACAAATCTGGTTCGCTATTTCGAAAGGGTCACTCACGAGCTGGATTTAGGGAATAATTTCGACATTGTTTATTTAGATTTCAGCAAAGCTTTTGACTCAGTCCCACATGAGCGGTTGCTTTATAAGCTGGAACAGGTTGGAATCACTGGGAAAATCCTTAGATGGATAGAAGGATGGCTTCAGGGCAGGAGGCAGAGGGTTGTGATAAATGGCTATTCCTCAGATTGGGTTGATGTAAGAAGTGGGGTTCCCCAAGGATCAGTATTAGGACCACTGTTGTTTTTAATTTTCATAAACGACATTGATGAAGGGATAGAGGGCGTGATGTCTAAATTTGCAGATGATGTTAAAATTGATAGAGTAGTTAATGATCACTGTCAAGCTGAGCTTCTTCAGAGAGACCTAGATAGACTTCAAGAATGGTCAGAAAAATGGCAGTTGTGCTTTAATCCAACAAAGTGTAAGGTATTACACCTGGGAAACAGTAATCCCAAAATAACTTATTCACTTGGTGGAGTTCAACTAAACCCAGTACTGGAGGAAAGGGACTTGGGTGTTACGATACGGTCAGACATGAAATTCTCTGAGCATTGTAAACAGGTTGCAAGGAAGGCCCATGGTGTCCTATCGATGATCTATCGAACTTTTGCAAGTAGAGATAGGGACGTGATAATCCCATTATATAAGGCCTATGTTAGACCACACTTGGAATACTGTGTTCAAGTATGGAGACCGCACCTAAAGAAAGACATCGAGCTTCTTGAAAGGGTGCAAAGAAGGGTAACTCGCCTGGTGAGATCGGCAAAAGGGCGTCCTTATGAAGAAAGACTTCGAATATGTGGGTTGCAGAGTTTGGAAACTAGACACCTTAGAGGAGATTTGATTGAGGTGTTTAAGGCTCTGAGAGGCATCAGTAAAATGAACGAGGACAAAATTTTCAAGATTATAAATGATGCTAGAACTAGGGGACATAAATTGAAGTTACGCGGGGAAATGTTTAGATTGGACTGCAGGAAGTTTTATTTTAGCCAGCGAGTTATAAATTACTGGAATAAGTTGCCTTCATGGGTGGTAGAGGCCGACAGTTTGGGGAAATTCAAAGGTCATCTGGATAGTACTTTCGGGTAAGGGAAGCGCATAGGATGATAGGATTAATTTCCTTTTTATTTAATTTTTAATTTCATTTTATTATTTTTATTTATTTATTAATTATTATTATTTATTTATTTAATTTTTGTTTTAATCATTGTTTTGTTCGGATTTTTTTTTTTTTTTTTTTTTTTTTGGCTGGTGCAGCATAAGCCATAGGCTTTCTTGCACCATACGGCCGTTACTAATACTAATACTAATACTAATACTAATATACGGCGCAATATGACCTAAGTTACTGATGCGCCTAAAACCCTACAATAACAACGAGCAAGGAGACTGCGTGGGAAATAAAAGCTTTGGTTTGAAAATATAATATTTTTTTCTTAAAGTAGTTGTATAATAAATAATATAGCTGTTCTTCATTCAAATCGACCTTCGCGTATTCTCGTATACTGCTTTTCATTCATATTTGTAACACTTCGTAAACTAAGTTATTTAAGTAAATTCAATACTTATGTACATCAAAGGGGCTTGAAAAGTTCCGGTGTGAAAATAGCATCACGCTGTTATATAAAAAAAAGATTATGCGAATACTGTTTCTTATATGTATTTTAAGTGCTGAATCCAACAGTATCGATAGTTTTTCTCTCTTTTGAAGGCGATTGCTGGTTTTATATTTTTTCGCATTACATGGGTTGGTGTATTCGTATACTAATTTTTTTTTTTTTTTTTTTTTGCTATGGCTACGAAACAAAGGTGTAAATTATCACCAGACTCATTCTACTGTATTTGCTGATATTATTATAGGTCCGAAGCAAGTGAAGCATAACATCGTTCGTGGTACCAGATTTTGCAGGCGCCTCCGTAGCCAGGTGGGAAGGAGCAGCAGTGCGTAGCACACGCTTCTTGATTAGACCGGGGTTCGAGCCCGTCACCACCAAATACGGAGGATGCGGAAAGGTCAGGGAATGACCACCGCATATTCCCGGAGCAATATGGCCTTAGTTGCTAATGCTCCTAAAAACCAAATACTGTAACAACATAACAATAACCAGATTTTGCAGGGCATGTGAAGCCTGTTTGGAACGCCTATGGGTGATCAAGACAGTTTTGGGCACTTCATTTCTGTTGTGGTAGTTGTTGGTCAATCTTAGAGGGACGATTTCGTGTAGTTGAAAGCGTATGGCTTTTGGAATCTTATGCATTTCTACGATTGAAAACCTTTACTGTATTCTAGCGTACCATCTGCTATTGCTCCGGTGTCGCACAGTGAAGACCTACCAATTTCCAATCGATCTTCCAGAGATCAGTCTTCAGAACTGGATGATGCATATGGTGAACAGGATAATGGGAATTACATTTCAGAAGACTGCTCAAGTAAAGCGACATATTTCCATAGTTAACAAGAATTTGATGATTTAGTGGGGATCTTGGGACTAACAAAATCCAGTGCAGAGCTTCTTGGGTTTTGTTTAAAACAGTGGAATCTGTTGGCTCCTAGCCGCAAGATTTCCGCATAAACACAACGACACGTCACTTATGTTTTTAACAACAGCATAAAAACTACATGTTTTTATGCTGTTGTAGAAATGCATAAGCGAATTCTGTGCTCTTGTTTTGATTTGATTGGTCTTTATGAAGAAATTGGTATTAGTCACAATCCAGATGACTTTTTCTTACACAAGTAAAAGTTTAAATGCAACGTTGTTCACAATGGGAATATACACCCATCGATTCCTGTTGTGCACTCTCTTCATATTAAAGGAGACAACAAAAATTTGAATCATGTGTTAGGGAAGATCAAATGTGACCAGTATATGGGATGCCTGCATGGACTTCAAAATGTTGGGGTTCTTTCTGGACGTTTGCAAGGTTGTTTCACTAAGTTCCCTTTGATTCCTATTACTGATCTACTGCCCTGCTCCGGGACATCAGGACATCAGTACTAACAAAGAAGAGAATCTGATAGAATGAATTTCAGCTTGGTGAACACAATGTAGTTAAAAATCCCTTGATTCCAAGAAACAAAGTCTTGCTTCCACCACTCCATATCAGGTTATAACTGGTCAAACAATTTGTTAAAGCATTGCATCCTCAAGATAACACTTTTAAGTATATATAGTCCAAAATTTTCTGATGTAAAAGTGAAAGGTGGCGTATTTATTGGTCCACAAGTTAAGGGGATGTTGACTTCAGAAGAACTGGGAGGCAAAATGATTGCTGAGTGAATGCCTGTTACCTTCAGAGTGAAAATTATAAGGAATTGGTTTGGCAAGTTGAATTAAAAATTACGATAAAATGGGATGGATGTAGAATGTCAATCATCACTTGCACTTTTTTGAAACGAAATTGGACGATGTTAGCGAAGAGCATGGCCAGAGATTCCACCAAAGCAAACAGCTAATACAGAAGAAGTAACAAAGGAGGCAGGATGAATCTGTGATGGGCGACTATAGTTCTTGGTTCAGGAAGATCAAACTAATTACAAAAAACGAAGACGTTTAAGTGTACATTTTTAAGGAAAGTTTTTTGGTTAACTATTCGAAGATTTCTAATTTTTAATTTTGGATATTTTAGCTTGTTTCCTTGTATTCTTCTTGGATTTCTCCTTTGTATCAACGATTATCCTCCACCTAACTTTTTTTTTTTTTTTTTTTAATTTATTCATCCACTCTTTTCTCTCCTCCCGGACTCCATTCTTCAATTTTCCCTTTTCCATTGCCGCACTCACTCCCTCCATCCATGTGCTTCTAGGTCTTCCTCTCTTAGGAGATATCCATTACTTTTTTAGGTAGCCTCTCTTCCCCCATTCTCATAACATGACCATACCATTCTAATATTTTCTGTTTTGTTCTGCCTATGATGTTTATGGGAAGTATGTCTTCCGTTGTAAGAAGTCACAAAATACATAGCTTTTCTGAATTACAAAAACTGAGGAAATTCATTGCGAAGGTATATAATTTCATCAGTTTCGAAAGCTTATATACATGAGGGCCGGATCAACTGTTGCTGTAGATATAGGGAGTATCAATTGGTGTGTAGGGCCTGTAAAATTGAAATATATACTCATAGTTTCAACATCGTTTTGATGTGTTTAAATAAAGAATTATATATTAAGTATTTTACTTAAAGGTTACAGCCGAGTGGTCAAAATTAAAGTACTGGGTTACATTGCGTATTCTAATCCACGTGTTATTTCAACATACGGCAATATCCTCGTGCTCTTTCTTTCTCTCTCTCATCCGACTTAATAGTCCGTCCGATGTAACAGAAACGTGGGAAATATGTGACAAAGTTTCGTGTATTTGTTCCTAATAACCTGGAGGCAGACTAAAGACTGCCTCCAGGAATTCGCAGTCAAGAAATATAAATTATCTAATTTTTTTGTCCTCCTTGGTTTGCCACATCTCATTTGTTTGGAGAGATCGAAATTTAAATTCTGGTAATCAGGGGTTAGATGATCTGAGGCGGCGGGAATAGGTTTTTTCCCTGAATTATCCTGGATTTTTCAGTGGGTACAGTGTAGTCGATGCACCAACAAAGAAGAAAAAATCTCCAGACAACCAACATAATTTTAAAATGAATGAATGATTGCTTTGGACATTTGCATACATTTTTTATTAATAAAAAAAAAACCCGCTTTATTTCTAAACGTAATGCGAAAGACTATTTGTGTATTAAATATTGTTCTGAAGGAGGCAGCTATTTTAAAGTAATGAAAGGTGTCACTTCACTTTAGCAATGTGAACTTTAATCTAAGGGAAATTAAAATAAACATTTATTACAACAGAAGAATTGTACTAAAGAAGCTGTTTATGTTCTGTTTTAATGATAAGAAAAATAGAGTGAAGGTGATGAATACGACAAAAGGTTAAAAAATCATCCACAGCGAAGTGAAGAGTAATCTACTTTACTGCGGTATTTATGATTTTATAGTGAAATGAGTTCGTTTTTACCTTGAATAAGAATTGGAATGTTCAATTGGAATAAACGCCTCTGTGTGCAGTGTGACTTGTACTTTTCGGTTGTAAATAAATAAATAAATTGGGTCAAGAGGAAATGGAATCCCTCTTAGCGATCAGCTCTAGGGAAGTAAACCAAATTTAACATTATAATGAAAAAATTACGCCTAAATGACGACCAATTTTTTTTTTTTTTTTTGTTCCCTGCCGAAACACTTCAAGGTAAGAGTCCCGGATATACCCACAATCAGTAATTGCAGCCACCGGCAATACTCTGTTGATCCTTCTTTAACTTCTCCGAACTTCTAGGCGGTCTGAATGCTTGAAAACGACACGCCTGTAAGAAACCGTTCCTTAAATAGAGGACTAATCTCTTAATGACATCCGGAAAAGCATCGTACGAATCGCAAATCTACTCGGTCTGTTTATAAGATTTCACTTGAAAATACTCCAATATTTTATAACAACAAACTATTTTTTTATGAGGACCCACTCAACAAAGGTTAATGAAATTATACTAAACTGTACTACCGTGGATGAGTGGAGAACATAGCGGCTTATTAACATTAGATCTGAATTTATGGCTATTGCAATTTGCGGGGAAAGCAGAGGAAAGTTGATCTAGAGAACAGAAATAGAGGAAATAAACGAAGAAGAAGAAGAATACGAGTATTTTCTTCGTTTTTCGTGACCTTGGTAGCCTTAAAACGTTGCAATTATGGCTGCTGTATCACGATTGTAATCTTATTTGCTGATTCTTTTTTCTACAAGCCAGTTCTGCAATGGTCTCAGTTGATTATAAGCAATTTGGAAGACTTGTACTAATTTTGAAGCTCAGTTCATTGCTTGAATGGAAACTCAAGGATTCAGCCTACCAAGATGGCCAAGTTTTGCCTCTTATTCTTATTCTCATCTTGGCTTGTCTACTCTGAATGCTTGAAAACGACTCTTGAAAATTACAGCTGTGAATTACAGGCTCCGAAAAAGCG
The DNA here is from genome assembly GCF_048544385.1 of Mastigoproctus giganteus. Classification (NCBI taxonomy): domain Eukaryota; kingdom Metazoa; phylum Arthropoda; class Arachnida; order Uropygi; family Thelyphonidae; genus Mastigoproctus; species Mastigoproctus giganteus. The sequence goes on from NC_143578.1 coordinate 235,988,304, forward strand.
ATGTGTTTGCCTTTTTATTTACCTAATTGTTATTTTATATTGTACTTTATACGTAGTCTTATAGTTATAGTTACGCTGGTTATTTTTATTTTAATTTAGATAAAGAGTTTTTGTAGATTACCACTTAATGTACGTAAAACCGTTATTTCGTTTGAATCTTGCAGCCATTGTTTTTGTATAGAGTAGTAGGGAATTCAAATTTTTAATTGTGGTAACTAGGTAGCTCTAACGTATAATTATATAGCGTAATACTCATCACTGCATTTAGGATTATATTAGATAGCGTAGTATTGACAATTAATTAATTAAATTTATTGATCTTATTAATTTAAAATATAATGCCCCAGACTAGAGTAGCAAAGCAACGGGCACAAAGTGGCAGGAGTGCTGTGACTCGGGGAAGAACTGAGGGGGGGGGGGACGATTCTCCAATGCATCACAGCCTAAAAAAATGTGCAACTTGTGAAATGTTTGCTGAACCCTCTGGAACAGAACATGATCTAGCTAAGGAGGATGTCTTTGTGTGTGCCAGGTGCAGAGAGTGTCTAGAAATTAGGCATCAACTCAGCGTTCTACTGGGCGTCTATGACAGCATGAGGTGTAGGGTACATGCCCTCGAAGAAATTAATATGAGGGGGCTTGTCAAGCTCTCAGCTGGCCAACTCAACGCCAGAGCTCACTCCTGGGCATCAGGCAACACAGCGGCAATCTCCAAGGCAGAATGCGCTAGTCATAAGGAACTAGTTATTGTTGGTGACTCTATTGTCAGGAAGACGGGGAATATATTGTGTAAAAAGGATAGGTGGAACAGGCCCAGGGTAGGTCTGCCAGGGGCAAAAGTTGATTACGTTGTAAAGCATATATCAACTTTTAAGGGCACAAAAGGTGATATTGTTGTACACGTTGGCACCAATGACATTAAGAGTAGGAGATCTGCAGAATTACTTAACAAGTAATTCTGCAGATCTGCATGGGATGCATATAAATTATCAAGCGACTCAGAAGCCTATGGCAGATATAAGGTCAATGTTGCAAAAAAGTCGTGAGTTAGGGTTAAATTTGAAAGTGTCTGCAATTCTGCCCAGACATGATAGGAGGGAGTACATGATGAGAGCCTTGTCAATCAATTCAGCCCTGGAGGGAATGTGCAAGGCTCAAGGGGTAGAATTTTTTTTAGCGTGGTCTCTGCTTGTTAACAGGAGAGACTGCTTCTACAGGGATGGGGTACACTTAAATAGAAAGGGTGCAAGAATATTTGCTGATGCTATCGAGGCAGTGTTAGGCGGGTCGGAAAACTGCTAGCTTGGGGAGATTCACAGACTAAAAGGTTAAAAGTATCCGCAGGCAGAGGTGAAGGTGATTCTTGCACAACTTCTATTAGAATAAGTAGCGACCTGGAGCGAGGGGTGCTGGGGGTTTCAGGGACTGATGGCAATCATCGTGAAACAGGTGGGTATATGGGATGTGTCAGGGTCACTAGGAATAAGAATAGGTGCATGTATGCTTGCATGTATACCAATGCTAGAAGTACAGAAAATAAATTTGATGAATTTGAAGTGTTGGTCGAGACATCAAAGGCGGATATTGTTGGGATATCAGAGACGTGGTGTCACAGTGACATTAGGAATGCAGAATTGGAATTTAGGGAGTACAATGTGTACAGAAAGGATAGACAGGATAGGAAGGGAGGAAGTATCATGCTGTTAATTAAGAAAAACATAAAATCAAAAGAAGTGCATTTGTTATAGATGAACCGTGCACTGTTGAATCAGTTTGGTGTGACGTAAGCACTGCGAAAACAAAAATAAGAGTAGGAGTGTGCTATAGGCCTAATGACTCAAATGAGTACAATGAACAATTGTACAGAGAAATAGTTAAAGGTGGGCTAGTAAATCAGAATGTCTTATAATGGGGGATTTTAACTTCCCAGATATTGACTGGAACTTGTGGTTTGGTCACTCACACACTAGTAAGACTTTTGTGGATTTATTGGATGATTGTTTTCTGCAGCAGCATGTTCGAGAGGCAACCAGAGAAGGTAATACTCTTGATCTGGTTATCAGCAGTGATCATTCGTGTATTATGAATTTGCAGATAAAGGAACCACCAGGTGGCAGTGATCACAGTGTACTGATGTGGGATTTACTTAAAGATATGATTACCATCAGGGGTAAAGGAAAGGGTTTTTGCTTCCGTAAAGGTGAGTACAGTGGTCTCCGACAGTTTTTAAATTCTGTACAGTGGGATCAACTGACGATGTTATCAACAGTAAATTCTAAGTGGGAAGCATTCAAGGAATTAATCGTGGAAGCTACTAAAAGTTTCATACCTATTAAGAAATATTGTTCAAGGTTTAGGCCTAAATGGTTATCAAATGACCTAATGAGACTCGTGACAGAGAAGAAAAATGCATGGGATGCATATAAATTATCAAGCGACTCAGAAGCCTATGGCAGATATAAGCTAGTCTAATCAGGTCACGAAGGAGGTTAGGCAGGCGAAGGCAGATTACGAGAAATCTTTGGCAAAAGATGTTAAGAAAAACAGCAAGGATTTCTTTACTTATATAAACTGTAAAAGGAAGGGGATGAATCTGATTGGTCTACTTGATATCGATGGTTCGACTGTTGATGATCCTGCTCAGATAGCAAACAAACTGAATGAGTATTTTGCATCTACATTCACACATGAGGAATTATTAAGGTTTGAAATTGGCAGAAGATTATCAAATTGTAGCAGGGTGCTTAATGATTTTGTAATAACTGAGAGCAAGTTGGAGGAGAAATTGTTGAAGTTAAACATAAGAAAGGCACCTGAGGTGGATGGGATTTATCCAGTTATATTAAAGCAACTAAGCAAACCCTTAGCCATAATTATGAGAGCATATTTGGACTCAGGGGAGGTCCCCACAGAATGGAGATGTGCCAATATATCCCGAATTCACAAAGGGGGATCGAAGGGTGACACGACTAATTACAGACCATTTATTTTAACTTCTGTTCCGGGTAAAATAATGGAGTCACTGGTTAAAGATGCATTGCAGGATCATTTAGACAAGACTGCAGCAATAATTCAGACACAGCATGGGTTTGTTAAGGGAAAGTCTTGTCTGGCAAATTTCATAGGATATGGATATGGATGATTTCATAGGATTATGATGTGGTTACAAAGGAACTGGATGCAAAAATAATTTTGATATCATATATCTGGATTTCAGGAAAGCTTTTGACACTGTTGCGCATGGAAGACTTTTGTACAAATTGGAGCAGAATGATATTAAGGGTAAGTTGCTACAATGGATAAAAGGATGGTTGAGTGGGAGAAGACAAAGGGTGGTAATCAATGGACACTGCTCTTCGTGGACTAATATTATTAGTGGAGTCCCACAGGGCTTGGTGTTGGGTCCACTGTTATTTTGTATATTTATCAATGATATTGATGAAGGTATATCAGGCTTAGTGCCAAAGTTTACGGATGATACAAAGGTTGGCAGGGTTGTTAATGACAGTAATGGCAGTGTGCTACTGCAACAGGATCTAGAAAATTTGGGCGGATGGGCTAAGAAGTGGCAACTGAAGTTTAACCTTGACGAATGCAAGATGCTGCATATGGATAGAAGTAACCCCAGAAAAACGTACCAACTGTGTGATACAACACTTAAGGTGGTAGAAAATGAAAAAGACCTGGGAGTAATTGTGCAGTCAGATTTGAAGTTTTCTGAGCAGCAGACAGGCTGCCAGGGTAGGTCATGGGGTTTTGTCAATGATATATAGGAATTTTGCTAGCAGGGAAAAGGAGGTGATTGTCCCTCTGTATAAGGAAATGGTCAGACCACGCCTTGAGTACGGCGTACACGCCTTGAGTACTGCATTTTAGGAAGGATGTAAATTTGCTTGAACGTGTACAGAGAAGGGCAGCAATATTGGTGAGGGGAATGAAGGGATCCTCTTACCAAGAGAGGCTTACGTCTGCAAATTGCAACGGTCTTGAATGGGTTGAATGGGTTGAGCACGCTGAATTCTGATGGGATTCTTCCACTTGTTCAGATCACGAACCTAAATGGGGTAAAAATTCAAATTGAGGAAAGACAGTTCTAGAATAGATGTGCGGAAATTTGCCTTTAGCTAGCGGGTGGTTAATTGCTGGAACAAACTTCCATCTGTCGTTGATAGGTTAAATAAATTTAAGGAGGAACTGGACAGGCATTTGGAGGGAATGGTGTGATTTTTTTTTTTTTTTTTGTGGCTGATGCTGCATAACTTGCTTTCTTGCATCACATGCCACTACTACTACTACTACTACTACTACTACTACTACTACTACTACTACTACTACTATTCTGAATTGAGTTAAAGGAATATTTCTGAGTCAAGTAGAATACGTTACTTAATGGACGAAATGGGTAATAACCTAATCCCATTTTATATCGGATCGAATTCTCCCCCCTCCCATGTTTCTTTTTTTTTTTTTCCTTCTTCAGTTTTCAAATATGTCGATGTCGTAATCGTAATTTGCATATTACGATGTGGTCACAAAGGAACTGGATGCGAAAATTAATTTTTGATATCATATACTTGGATTTTAGGAAAGCTTTTGATACTGTTGAACATAAAAGGCTGCTCTACACTTTGGAGCAGTGTGGCATTAAGGGCTCTCCACAAGTGACAAAACCCTATACAGTACGGTCATGGAGGACTTATGGACAGGTCTTTGATCTTTGATATCATCGACATAAGATGTGGAGCAGCATATTATCGTTTTGTAGACGCTCCTGGAGAAAATCACTTCTAGTGGCTGACTTCAGATTGCTCTTTATTAACTTTCAATATCTTTCGTTATTTATGTATTTCCTTTGGGGAAGAAATTATCGCAATGATGTAACTCATGTCCCAGATCATAGTCAACCTTTCCAAATGATGGCGGTGCCAACAAACTTTGTTGGGCTTAAATCATCTTTGAACTTTTGTCCCCATATAGACATGATCCGACAAGCACAAGGTGTAGACCACGGTGGAAAAAATAAATGTTCTATAAATATTCCTTCTGTTCTAGACGAACTGACATCCCGCCTTTTTTCCACATTGTGGGGAAAGACACCAATTAACTATGAACTGCTGTTCTTGAAGAGGATTCTCAACGGATTCGCATTAAGGACATGAGAATCTTTTGTAAGTGTTGCCTAGTAGTCAGGGATACTTCTATTAAGATTTACAACGGATAATCATTTTGAGGTACAAAACTAAAAAAAAAAAAAACTGTTATATTTAGGTCACCTAAATAATTAAATTCATCTGCCGTGCTGTGTCTGTTTGTTAATTGCTTGTGTTTTATGGTCGATTTGTCTGTTTGCTGAACGAAAAAAACTTTGCCATCTACTCCTGAGACCGACTAACTCAGCTACGGAGTGAAAAAAGCCCATTAAAGTTCTTCGCCATCGACGGGATTCGAACCCGAGCGTTTTGCACGCGGTGTGAGGAGGATAGCGACGATACCACTGTGCTACCCTCGCAGACCATTTTGAGGTACATGTGAGCTAATTTTGAGATTTCAAAAATTATTAGTTTACTTATAAGTTTTCCCTCGTAGTTAGCACAGTTGGTAGGATCGCCGTCCTTCCCACACCGGGTGGAAAAGACCTGAGTTCGAATCCCGTCGATGATGGGAGGAATTTTATGGGTCTTTTTCACAACGTGGCTGAGCTAGTCGGTCTCAGGAGAGGGTAGCATGGTTTTTCGTCCAGCAAACAGAAAATGGACTTTAGAACACGCGCAATTTACAAACAATATACACGGAGCAACATGGCCTTAGTCGCCGATGCTCCTAAAAATCCAACAACCAACTTACTTATATCGATTATTTTGAACCTTTTTGCACTTTGATAATTCATACCTTATCTTTTGTCCATCATTATATTAAAGTGGCAGACTTACTTGGCTCCAGTGCTGTTTCCATCAAATACCGCTAAATTCTGCTGAGTAAAAATATGGAGGATACGTCTAATCCAGAACTACAAAAATATAAACTGGATTGATCCCTCCATTTTAACATGCTTTACCAGTGTTCGTGAAGTTTGTGAAAGACGAGTAGGGGAGTGATAAGATGTGTAAAACTCGGAGCTGAAATTGACGATCATGGCTGGCCAGTTACAAATTATTAGGGAACAGCCTTCAATGGCAAGGCGGTGGTTAACGAAAACTAACACGTGCAGGTGTTCCTCGGTAACCATGTGGTCAACTTACACCGAGGTTACAAAAGCGTGGGCGAAATGGGAGATTGTGTTGTGTTTGGCGGGGTGACCGTGGCAGCTTTTAATGCTCCAGCGTCCTCACGCTCGGCTGCTGATATTTAGACCGAAGGTAACTGGTTTGCCTTCGGTTAAACGAAGTTAATTGGTCCGTTCCTGTAAGCTTTGCCACGCAGAGGATTTATGCCAGGCAGCGTACTAACCTCGTGTCAAGAGAGAAAGGTGTGTTCCCATTCAGTAACAGGATAGAAGTCGTAATAATAACCAACAGCCACACACCAATATTCATGAGAAGACGGGGAACATGAATCAGTTTTAATAATTGTTTGATGAAGTCAGCACGTGGATGAAAATAATCTTAAGAAGAATGACAGGTTCATTCTGATAACCTACTAGCATCGCATACGTGAAAACACTGCCAATAAACACGATGAAAATTTGCAGTATAGACCTCGGAAAATCGAGAATCAGTAGACAGACAGCCCACGGTCCTGATAAGGCTTGTCATGATATGGACTCCTTATCAGTTTCTAAGATAGTTCTTGTTCGAAGGGAAAACTGGTGATTGTTGATGTTTTAGAAGGAACAAAAAATAAAGAAATTATATGTAGAATAATGAAGCTCTGCTTTCTAGTTCTTTCAATATGACACATAAAGAAATCCATGTCTTGACTCAATATATTAAAAAGTTTACAGTAATTTTTAAATTCCCATTGCGTTTTATTCTAAAATTAAGCTTGGAATTAATTATTCTAAAATTAATTCTAAAATTAAAATTAAACTCCATTTTTATGTGTGTAATATGCAGCTCTGGCCTAATCAGAATTAATTCGCTAATATGGAGAACCATTTCTGGTTCATTCTCCTCACGGGTTTCCTCGCACAAATTCTTGGGCATCATTTTCGATGAAAAGTTTTCCTTTAATGGTCATCTTCTTGATATAATGGTTAAAGCCAAAAAAACAGTTATGCTCATTCGGGTTTTGAACAGGCATGGATTTTTTGTAGTCGAACTTAAACTTTTGTACAAAGTTGTTTTCCTTCCCATGGACCTCTTATCGTGCCAGTTTTTGCTTCTGGCACGCAAAAAGAAATTGTTGCTGACAATCTAGGCTCATTTCTATTCAGCAGTTTATTCTTCTTACAATCTGCAGAGCATCTCTTATCAGAATTCGTCACCAATGGAAGAAACGACTTGTGGATCAGCAGTAGCATTTTGACAAGGATCCTGACCTACGAGAACTTGCGCTTCTCTGTGTTCATGAGCGAGGGATGCACAAACTTAGCTGAAACCTGTCGGATACTCTGGCCACCTGAGGAACGTGAGTGATTGAATCGTAGGTTTTCGAACTTTAAGGAAGAACAGAGCGAGAACCATCTTAGCGGAAGTCGATCTTCATGATTTTCAAAATTTTCGATTTTCATGAAGTTTATATTTGGGCCTTTCGGGCGGCCCTCTTTTAACTTCGCGAAACACTGAAAAGTCCTTCGACTTTTCAGACTGACTGCTCATAAATGGGTGATTCATGCATTACTTCCTCTAGACCTAGACTCTGAATGAATCAAATTAACATGTTCTAACAAGTCTGTTGTAATTTGTGCTTAAAGTTTCACATTTCAGTTGTATTCTCTATAGTTGCTATCGAGATGATATGGTGAGTGGGGATTTAGGACTGTTCAATATACGGAGCGTAAGCTTGCTACTTTCTTGGTCCTTCTGATTTTGATCCACATGCCTCACCCACTTATAGAAACTCACAGGAAATTTTTAGTTCGTCACTCTTCTGTGAGGCTGAACAAAATTATTTTTACTGTTAATGAGTTTTTTAATCTCGTTAGTGTATGTGCCTAATTATCTGCAGCATGTCCGTCCGTCCATATGTAACAGCTCGCCTTCCAGTGGACAGATTTTCATAAAATTTTATATTTCGGGCTTTTAAAAAGATATGTCGAGACATCGCAAATTTCATTGAAATCTGACAATTATTATTTAATTGTCCGTCCGCATGTAATAACTCGACATCCAGTGGAAGTCGATTTTCAAAATTTTAAAAATTTTCAATTTTCACGAAGTTTTATATTTGGGCCTTTCAGAAAGATTTGTCAACCCATCCCAAATTTCAATAAAATCGAACCAATAGAAATCCAGCAGTTACTATTTATTTTTTCATACATATCGCATAGACTATCCGTATGCCGTATATTATAGCTGAAGCACTGGATGTTAAGTTTGTTGCCGTGTGCTGGTTTGAGGAAGGGGATTGTGTGGATACGCAGAAACGAAATATTCTCGGTTCGCGCATAAAACTGGTTGCTTCTTGCTTTTTAAATTTTTTTTTTTTATATAAATCATGGATTATTACTGTTTACTAACGTGGCTGAAACTAAACGCACTGCGTACTATACATTAACTAACTTGTTTCAGGTCTGATATGTACCTTAAGGATGATTCATTAGGCTGGCATCCCCTTTACTTTCAGAGTTTGTCGACATCGTACTTTCTCTTGACATTTTAGACATCTTTAAATTTTTTATACAACTGAATAAGTTGTTGAAATTCTTTCCAAAACAGGATTGCCAGTAAGTTAGCTTTTTTTCACTTTTTTTTCATCGATCTGATGTTATCCTTCAAGCTATTAGGAAGCCCACATTTAAGGCTGTCCGCTACTAATGAATGAGGAAGCGTTCCCAGGTCGCACTGAGCAAAGGCAATGGTTATTATTTATTGTAATTATCTACTGTAAACGGCGGCAGTTTTTCTTGGTGTGGTTTGCGCGATAATTTATTGTCCTCTATACTGAAAGGGTGCCTTAGATGACAGGATATACATAAATAACAGAAGATAATAGCCTATGGTTGGCAAAGTTATAATACAACTAGTGTGCCTTAACCTTGACGAACGTCTTTTTCATCAAACGAGTTTGTCTACCCTACCGGAGAAAATTCGGGGTTGTATTGAGTGAAAGGACCTTTAGTCTATTACCAATAAGCATTAAAAGGGTCTGTTCCAGGTCTCATTCGCACATCTGGAATATCTTTAATTATATTTGTTTTTCCATTTGACACTCTTTCTTTGTTTAGTCCACAAGCCCTTCTATCTTTCAGGCTTCTTTTATGGCTATTTTGGTTACATATACTGTAATGGCTGCTATTGTTCAGTATTTAATGTTTTATCACTTCTGCCATCTAGCGACATTAATTGTAAGTATTCTACTACTGTGTATTTGTTTTGCTCCACTAAGTACTGTATGGTATGACTTAAATTTAATATGTACCAGATGAAGTTTAATTAATATGATTATTTAGCTCTGCTCGCCCAACACGATTACTGTTGGCAGTATTTTTTATTTAATATATTTAAAACTTTATTTTATTTTAATTATATTTTGTTAAACAAATACTTGCCACGTGCGACTACGTACGTTTAATGTATGACAATACACTATTATGGCCGCTATTGTCCAGTATTTAAATGTATTTATCACTACTGCCATCTAGCGACATTAACTGTAAGTATATGCTCCACTAAGTATGGACTGACTTAAAAATTAATGCTTACGAGATGAAGTGGGATTAATATGGTTGTTTAGCTCTATTCGTCCAACACGATTCAAGTTGGCAGCATTTTTTGATATATTTAAACATTTTTATTTTGTTTTAATGTATATATTTTTAACAAACTTGCCACGTGCCCACTACATACGATTAATGTATGACATTGCATCGTAGCCGGCTTCTTGCGTTACAACTCAGTCGAAATGCACGAGGACATGTTGTCGTGACTGGATTAGAAGAGTGTCGTTGACCTTCGCCTAGCGAAGAGCTACAACTTCCATTGTCTGTGGCTGGACCACTTGCACTCAGAGGACAGTATCCTCGGCGATGGTTTTTTTGGGTTAACTTTGGCGAGTTGAACTAGAGGTTATCACTCTGTCATTCTTTCACGTGCAAATAGAGATCGCCTCGCTGAGACCTCGACATCCACCTAACGATAAGATACACTATTTAAATAGAGTCGTGTTGCTTTCTGTAAACGATAAGATTCGCTATTTAAATAGAGTCGTGTTGCTTCCTGCACTCACTCCCCGCTTGTATAAACATTATGGTAAAACTGCATCTCTCTTAGGGGTTGATGTTCGCAGAAATTGACCCCGGCCTTTTTTCCTAATAGTCGTATCTTCTTTCTGTTTTAAAGCCCGCCACCCTACCTTCTCAAGTTAAATCTTTTATTTTTTTTTTGTGGTAGTAGAAATGGAAAAGCGGAAAATTTAGAATTTACACAACCAACTGTATGAGGACAGTGCTGAAAATCGCTCTTGAGCAAAGCTTTAAGTTTTTCCAAAAATACACTCCTGCCTAAAAGTTTGGAATCACAGCGTATGACAACAGTTTTCATTAATTTTTTTTGGAATCACTTATGACAATGAAAGGTTTAATATAACAAACAACACCCTACAAAGTATTTTAACATTTTTTTTATTAAGCATTGAAAAATTTACAGTAAAAAATAAAATTTTCAGTTTATACTCCGGTACGACAACCAAGTCAGTAGAATTTACAATAAATCGCCAATACAAATATTTATCGTATTTAGTAGTAACGGACTTCAACCCCGGTCCACTCAAGGAACGCGTGCTATGCACTCTCGCTCCTGACCACTACCGAAATGATTAATATTAACAAGTATACTGATTTTTCATCAAAATATCCTCCAAGAGATTTTATCACTGTCATTAATTTTATAATTGAATCTTGACTAACATTCCAAGCGATCTGCAAGGTTTCCCAATAACTTTTGTGAAGATGGGCAGAATTCACGTACTATAAGGTCTAAATGATCCCATAAAAGCTATGTTGGGTTTAACTCAGGCGATTGGGGTGACCACACCGTAATTTGCAATAATCCCCACTCCTTCTGTTGTTTAGTTGCCACAAAATCCATGCACAGCTTAGAGATGTGCTTCGGGTCACTGTCTTGTTGTAATATAAAATTTCTTCCACAAAGTCGAAGTTCAGAGGATATTGCATTATGTTCAAGAATGTTTTTTAATAGCCTTCTTTTCTTAAAATTCCTTCAATTATGACGATGTCACCACTCCAGAAAAACAGAATCACCACAGATCATGATGGAATCACCATTGTGCTTGACAGTAGGCACTAAACAATGTGGCACAATTTTTTCTTTAGTTGATTGTCTCATATAAACTCTACGCTTTGGTCCAGAAATTTCAAATTTGGATATATACATCCGCAGTACATTTTCCCACTCTTCAGTTGTTCATTGTTGATGGCTGTTAACTCAATCCGACCGTTTCTTTCGATTTTCCGGTTTTAATAAGGGTTTTCGGACTGCAGTTCTACTTGCTTAAGATGAAGCTGTACAGTGGATGTAGACAGGAAGGTTTCTCAGTTCTCATTGAACTCAGGTCGGATTTCAGGTGCAGTAAGTCGTCGATTGCGTTTAGAAATCAGTGTTATGGTCTTATCTTATGCTTCCTTGTTACGCGCGGTTGTCCTGATCGTGTTTGTCCTTTAAACTACCGCTTTCCTTGAATCGTCGAATGGTATTTTGTACTCCTTAAAATGAAACACAAAGTTTTTCACTAATACTTCTCATGGAATAACTTTCTTTATACAGAATTCTAATTGCACTTCTTTTTTTCAACACGCAGTTCCTTATTTCTCAAAACTTACACCAAATACTCTTTCTGAATGACAGGTGTTCTATTTTATGTTACAACCCTTTTTTGTATTATTGCAAAACACTCTAGAATCATCTGCAATCTTCTATAATATTGAAACAATACACACTCTATAATATTCTAGAATCATCTGCAGCATTCTACCACATTCAGGATTTTTCTTTTACAATGTTCTACCACATTCAGGTGTCTTCTACACCTTTCTTGAATATTATTATATTCAAGAGGCTTTTGCTGCACCAGCCAAAAAAAAAAAAATCTGAGTTACCCTGAGAGAGAGAGAGAGAGAGAGAGAGAGAGAGAGAGAGAGAGAGAGAGAGAGAGAGAAGTTTAATTGCCGTTTAAAAAAAAAAAGATATTTTTTTAAACGGCAGTTACTGCCCTTCGTAGGACGGGCCGAATAATAGCATACAGTTATATATAGAGCAAGACGGAAATGGAGTAACGTAAGAATAAAGTAAGAAAGAAATAAGTATCTTACTATACGTTACGGTCGAAGTGTTACAGCTTTCAGCTTTGGGTTTTTAGTGTAGGAAAACAGATAAATGCACGGGGCGCATTTATCTGTAGGGAGCAATCTGATGGCGGCAGCAACAAACGCAGAAGAAGGAGATAGGTTTTGGTTGGACTCTATTTTGATCGGACAGTCTGTGATCCCCATCGCATTATCTTGATTGGCTCTGGCTTCTGTTATTAATGCGAAGCAATCTTCGAAAGATTGCGATGGCGTGAATGTTAATGGACGGAGCTTGGTTCAGTTGTCTCGCTGCTAGCTGTCTGGAAACTGTCCTAGACTCTTTGGCATCTTCTGGTGCCGGTAAAAGTAACTTTGAACGTAGGAAGGGTGGGCGGATACCGGCGTGTGGGTATCTGAGGATAGGAAGAGGACAATCCAGGAGGGGATGGACGGTGAATCTACAAATGTTCCTGCTGATGCTAGCGCCCAGGGATGTAAAATACCTTTTTGTCGTGTTTTTTTTTCTTTCTTTTTGATGATAGATTTCCTCACTCCTAAGCGGTAATGAAAAAGGAAACGGGAAGGGCTTTCACAGTCAGTCCCCTTAACCAATCCGCCGTTTCTTTTCAGCCCCTTCTCACAGCGCTTGAAGCTGTGAGAAGGGGCTGAAAAGAAATTCAAAACGGTGTGAATAATCAGTGGGTTTCCAGTGAACAGCTGTGAGGAAAGAGGAAGAGTAAGGTATTGTGTAGTTCCAGTTTGCCAAAGTAAAAGATATGTCGGAGTGGATGTTGATAATATGGGACAGGAATTTGTCCAAATTATCTGTGTCAGGGTGTCAGATTAAGAGCACCAACCTGGCCGGTGGGTTTACATGTATGTAAGATGGAAATGGCAGTTCGTTCGAGGTTCGCTTTAAAGACCTGCAAGCAAGAGTGAAAGGGGGCTACCCATGCTGAGGCCTTTGGTTTTAAGGATAAAGCTTTCCTTAAAACTGGAGAAAGCCTAGCAGGCTGTGAGGTCCATCAGGTTCAAGACATCATCTTTGGAAAGGGGAGTAGGCTGGTGTGTGTGTGTGTGTGTGTGTGTGTGTGTGTGTGTGTGTGTGTGTTGGGCAGGAGCTGTGGCTGGTCTTTGCATCATCGAAGTGGACGTTTGGGAACATGGATACTACGCCGATGCTCTCCAAAACTTCCTCGTGGTGTAGGGATGTGTTTCAATTTGTCAAGGAGGTCATGGGAATTTTTTAGTGAGAGAGTATTGGGGGGGGGGGAACCATTTGGCAATGGCCTGCCCTGGTTGGCACATTCCATTTAACGATAAGGGCTGATTGGGAGATCACCTTTATATGCTTTAACACTCCCATTTATAACGGGGGGGGGGGGTTCTGAATTATTCATGTTGAGGCCATTAAAGGTGGAATCCACTAATTGCTGAGAGTCTACAACTTTCACGATTGTCTGATTTAAGTAGAACAATTACAATCTTCCTTTACGTTTGTTAAGTTGCTCTCTTGAGGTCGTGCATTTAATTTTCATTAGACTAACCCCCATCCCCAAAATCGCTGTTGAGATTTGTAATGCTTCGACTACGGTAATCTTTACCCTCCCTGCTTACTTTCTTGAGTACTTTATTTTTCTTTACTTTATTTCAGTCTTGTTTACAAGACTGAAATAAAGTAAAGAGTAAAGTAGTTCCGTGTCATCGCCTTTCAATATTTTTTTTCTTTAAGAGTAGTGTCCTGAGTTTCTTGTTTTTACCTGCTTGTGGGGTATTGTTCTTCAACTCCTATACCCGTGTTATTTTCAAAGGACCGAACACAATGCTGCAGATTAGCTTAGATGAGTGAAGAGGGGCTTGATGCATTTCACATGGATTTTATTCTGCCCGATAATGTCAGTTCTATTTATTTACGAATCTCAAAAGATGAAAATGAGCCTCATTGGATATTATCAGTTCGTTTAAGATGGTTGGGTTTTGATTTTTAAAATTACACTGTATTAGTTTGTCACGTTTTTACAATTCTTGTACCACAAAAACCGACCTTGTATTGATGGAACTTACTGTGGCGTATTTCTGGCACTTCTGTCAGAATTCTGCTGCAGCATGCAGCCTGACTGATCTGTGTAAATTACCACAGGACTCTCGTTTGGAACACAATATGTGCCTCGCACTGAGTGAATATGGTATGACGGAGTGTTGCGAGTTTGAAATCGATGGCGAAACCTTTGAGTGTCCGGTTCCATAATCAGAAGCTCATCACAAAACTAATTCCCCTAATTAGTTCTGTGGAGTTCGTCCGTTCGTAAGCAACGCACAAACCCGTTTTAATGTGACTTATATCGGTAATGGTAGTGGGCGTGTTTCGTGCCAAAACAATAAAAAAGGCCACCAGGCGTCAGTATATTGTGTTCTTTGGGTCGGTTCTCTATTTTCTGGGCGAAAAACTTTGATTTCCGAGAGATTGTAAGCTTTCGCTTACTACAAAAAAAAAAAAAAAAAAAAAATATATATATATATATATATCCATTTAACGTTGTAATATCTTCTTACAAATTAGGTTGATTTAGTGAACATTTAGTTACACCCGCTAACGAAAGATTACGATAGGATCAGGTATTAACCGTTAGGAAGGTGCTTAAGGGCGAGGAAAATTTCTCAGAAGGACGATGAACTTCGACCTACAGAAAGAAGGTCAGGTCAGACTCCTCGAAAAAGTCCGAGCCAGGAGAAATATACGGAGAAACGGAGAAGATAAAGAACGATGGAACTAATCAGGGATTATATTAAAATAAGGGATGGGGGAGAATTTAACGGGGTAGTTGTTGGTTGGTTTAGAGTGAGTTGGTGGTTTGAGGGTAGTTGTTGGTTGTTTTAGAGAGAGTGGGTAGTTTCAAGTGAGTAGGTAGTTTTAAAGTGTGTGGGCAGTTTTAGTATGAGTAGAGCGTATTAGAGTGAGTTGGTCGGGGAGATTTTGGTACAGAACAAAGAAATCAGATGTGGAGACCATTAAGGAAAGTTACCTGAAGATCAAGGAGCTGGCCCAACTTGGAGAATGGGAAAAGTTATTGTAAGCACTGTTTAGTATTATTATTCCTAGTCAAGAATATAGTCCTGGAACAAGGAGAAAGGCATTCTGTAATCCTAACTGTGATTAATTTGATTAACCTAGGAAGTGGCAGGATAAACAAATTGGATATTTTTAAAGGAACTGTATATAAATCAGCTTAGCAACGAGATATAGTAAGGACTTGTTGTAACTGTCCATCCCAGTGGAGGTCACCTGTATTAAAAAAATTAGTGAACAATTTGTATGTACATAAGTCAGTTTCCTAGAATTAAACGTGTTGCAATTTTCATGTGTTTTGTCAGGTGTCTCACTCAAATTCTAGCGAAAAACACAATTTCCCTGGATTTATTTATGCAGTCAGAGGCCCAAGGATAACTTATAGTTACCTGATAAAATAAGTAAACTAATTATTTATGTATATAGTACGCAGAAGAAAAAGTGTACGCCTGCAAGATGTAGTAGTAGTGTCATGTGATGCAAGAAAGCAAATGTATGAGCTTATGCAGCATCAGCCAAAAAAAAAAAAAAAAAAAAAAATCACACCATTCCCTCCAAATGCCTGTCCAGTTCCTCCTTAAATTTATTCAACCTATCAACTTCACAACGACAGATGGAAGTTTGTTCCAGCAATTAATCACCAGCTGGCTAAAGGCAAATTTCCGCACATCTATTCTACATCTGTCCTTTCTTAATTTGAATTTATGCCCCCTTAGGTTCGTAATCTGAACAAGTGGAAGGATACCATCAGAATTCAGCGTGCTCAATCCATTCAAGGCCTTATACACCTCAATCAGATCACCACGCAGGTGCCTAGTCTCCAGCCACTGCAATTTGCAGAACTTAAGCCTCTCTTGGTAAGAGGATCCCTTCATTCCCCTCACCAATCTTGTTGCCCTTCTCTGTACACGCTCAAGTAAATCTACATCCTTCCTAAAATGAGGCCTCCAGACCTGTACGCAGTACTCAAGCCGGGGCATGACCATTGCCTTATACAGAGGGACAATCACCTCCTTTTCCCTGCTAGCAAAATTCCTATATATCATTGACAAAACCCCATGACCTGCCCTGGCAGCCTGTCTGCATTGCTCAGAAAACTTCATATCTGCCTGCACAATTACTCCCAGGTCTTTTTCATTTTCTACCACCTTAAGTGTAGTACCACACAGTTGGTACGTTTCTCTGGGGTTACTTCTACCCATATGTAGTACTTTGCATTTGTCAAGGTTAAACTTCAGTTGCCACTTCTTAGCCCATCTGCCCAAATTATCTAGATCCTGTTGCGGTAGCACACTGCCGTTAACAACCCTGCTAACCTTTGTATCATCTGCATACTTCGACACTAAGCCTGATATACCTTCATCAATATCATTGATAAATATACAAAACAACAGTGGACCCAACACCGAACCCTGTGGGACTCCACTAATAACATTAGTCCACGAAGAGCAGCGTCCATCGATTACCACCCTCTGTCTTCTCCCACTTAACCGTCCTTTTATCCATAGTAGCAACTTACCCTTAATACCATTCTGCTCCAATTTGTACAATAGTCTTCCATGCGCAACAGTGTCAAAAGCTTTCCTGAAATCCAAATATATGATATCAAAATTATTTTTTGCATCCAGTTCCTTTGTAACCACATCATAATATCCTATCAAATTTGTCAGACAAGACTTTCCCTTAACAAACCCATGCTGTGTCTGAATTATTGCTGCAGTCTTGTCTAGATGATCCTCCAACTATGTAACCATGTTCCTCCCGAGACCAACTAATTTGGCCAGGTTGTGAAAAAAAAAAGCTAATAAAAGTTCCTCCCGTCCAGGGAGAATTTGAACGCAGGATATTTCTGCCGACTGTGGAAGGACGACGATCGTAACCATTGTGCAAACCACGAGGGCTTGAAGCGGTATGAAATGGCGGGAAACAAAACTTCAAGATCCGCTTTTCGATATTTGATTATTCACATGTGGCTACTTTAAACTTTCTTCTACGCCTTGTTTAACTAAAATTATTGAATATGGACAGGTTTACTGAAATCCAATCTTGTTCAAAACCAGAAGTGTCCATCTGGACTAGTGTAGGGTTATCAGAAGATACCCCTCTACACTGAAGCGTATCTGAAGGTGTTCATCTTTGCATTTGAGGAGGGAGTCCTTTTCTAAATTCCCATTTTTCCGTTTAAAGAGAGTTCCCATCATTTTTATGGTCTACTTCCGATTTTCTGTTGTGCTTTGAGTCCAGTATTCACGTGAATAAGAGTCCAGTGTTCGTGTGAGTCCAATATTGACGTACATGGATTGAGCCTTGCTAGGCATTAAAATGCACTATCTCTGGACCACAAATAATGAATCTATACAGTTTACAACAGTGAAATGGGGGTGAGTGAGAAAAGAAAATATGTGGTTGTTTGTCTTTAAACAATAAAACATTTTTTCCCCCATTTTATATTGAGTTTTTACCAACGATTACGAATACATTTAAAGAAACTCTGGGAAATTTATTTTCAGTTCTTAATTGTCAAAAAAAAAAAAAAAAAGCGTTAAAGAGTTATACAGTATTTCTAATTATTTTCTTTATCTTTTATATGCTTCATGTGAAACGTAATGCATTTCGAAATCACCACGCTTCTTTGGAGGGTGGGAGGGTTTGGAGGAAAGGGGATTAACTGGAAGGGATTGATTTATAAATCCTTTCTTCTTTCGCTTGTTCCTTGTTTGCATGCTTGTCTTCTTAAGGTTATAATTAATGATCCCCTTTATAGCCGTACGGCTCGGGACAAAGATTAAGCCAAAGCAACAGTTGAAACATATTCATCTTAAGTCGAGTGAGGAAGAGATTGGAGCAGCCACTGTGCGCCGGACAACCATTAAAGCAGTTGTAAAATGAGTTGGACCCATCAGAGCAATTAAGCCTAACACCACGCTCAGTCACTGTTGTTCCTAATACTGATGTAACAAGGTTAATTAAAGCAAATCTGGGAAGTCTTAAAATTCCTACTGCATTCTCAAGTGTAAAAAGAAAAATAAAAAAAAAAAAAACTTGAAAAAAGTTATTCTGCCACGAGTGTGCGCTCTTTCATTACCAGCTCATATTCTTCAGAACGTAATTAACCTACGCAACCTAACCGAAACAGTGTCCTATTAAATTACTTTTTATTTTGACAACTAAATGAAATTGTAAAACTGTAGTGAATGATATATCGTGTATAAATCAAATGAATGTTCTGCAACATTTTAGACCCTTGGCTAGCTAAATTTATCAAAAATAGTTGAGAATCGCCGCATTCTTCAATTAGTGGAACAGTGGATGACAGCTTCTTCAGTAAGGAATGCCATTACAATAAAAACAGAGAATAACTATTCCCACTATTGACTGCAGCTATCTAGACTATGAAGAAAATCAAGGTTATGTTGAAAATCAAGATATATTTTCGCCAATGACTGTGGACCTTTTTGAAGGCATACATGAGACTGTAGGAAAGAATTCAGAATGATATCTATCTATTCTCTGCACATGTAGCCTGCCTTGCAGTTATACCTTTATATACTGGTGTCAAAATAATAAGATCTCCTCTGATGACAATATACAACCCACAAAAGATATTCTACAAGTATGTGTTACGTATATTATTAAAATCCAGGAATAACTAAGTAAACGGCATTACGAAAGCGTTGACAGTATACTAAGAAATAAAACGTGGAGTAAAAATGTGCGGTGGAGTGAAAAACAATTCATTTTTATATATTATTAGTTAATCAGTTAGTAATTAATTATTAACGAGATAATTAGTTATTTAATTTTCACTTCTAATAATCACAAGAAAAAGAAAAATTCAAATAATTTAAGAAATAAAAATCTAACATGCCTGAAATGTAGTGCATTGCATATATTAACTAACTTGTGTTTTTTTTGTTTTTTTTTCTCCTCTGCAATTGTCTCGTTAACCTGCTTACAACGTTGGCATTTAGCTGTTTCAACTCCTATGTGAATCTTGGCTGCTCTTTGCTGTTCACCTTGGAGAATGGCTGAAACAGTCTCACTATGATATTTTCAAAAATGAATATGTAGGAAGTTGACAATTCACATCTAAAATGCTAAGGATAATACGGGGAGGGGGGGGTCGAGTTGAAAGCATTCTGAAAACGTTTATGTAAATAAGGTTAATTTAGTATATTCGGCATATTTTTTCTATATTTACCGTGATTTCAATTCATGGAGTTATGAATAAAATTGATTCGTTGCTTAACCTTAAAACATTCCATTGCGTTTTCTTTTATTTACATAATACATATACGTACACGCCCTGTTTTAGCAGCTGCAACGAATTCTTCAGCTCTGTTTTCCTTTCTTTCTGATAGTCATCTTTGATTCTTCAAATTCTTTTCGCAGTAATAATTGATCATTTCAAACCTTGACCTGGATATTGTGTTGGTGAGAGGAGTATATACCCATAAGTGACTCTTACCGGTTTAATCGTTTCTGAGAGATATCTACTTCACAATAACCTTGTACATCGTCACGTTTGACAAGTTCAATTGTAGCTTCCCGTTTCTGAATCCATTGGCAATAGTAGATGAAGTTTCAGCAATTCTTGGCTCATCGACTCTGACATTTTCTTTTTAAATAATAGCAAGATGATAATAAATTGTGATGTGCATACTTTAATGAATTTATGTAGCCAGCAGGTGTAATATTTCTGTTTCTGATTCCCGAAATCCGAATTATTGGGATAAAAAAAGTCATTCTTAATTATCTTCTATGGATAATAAGCAGGGTTTACAAATGAAAAACCTTTAACTATCATGTGACGAACTTGTGCGCAATGATTTAATTGTTACGTCATTTCTAATGTTTAAATGTACAGTATTGGGTTTGTTCTACGTGCCATTCACGTGACGAAAGAAACTGATCCTCAATAAACTCACAGCCAATCATCATTCGTTTGCTATTCGTGCTGTTCGAGGGAAGGAAAAAATTGATACATTGAGCAATCGCGAATTTCAGTCACTTGATTCCACGCGAGTGTTGTTCTGAAAATATGGCTGGTAAAACTGACAGTCACAATTGGCTTGGTAATTGAAATATCAAATTCCTTATTCACTACTTGCTAATACAGGATATTCATTTTAAACGGCAAGACATTTAATATACGGTTATCTCCTCAAAAGTATTGGCGCAGTATGGTTTTTTAATAATGGATAAGAATCCTTTTGCAACAATGACTTGAAAGCAGGCACAATGTTTGCTAAGTATGCACTCAAAAAAGAGTCAGCATTAGTTCTATTTATATGCAATATTTATATCAAGCTCATTTTGAACGTTTACCATGTAAGGATTTCCGCTGGTATCTACCTTGCTGTCCTAATGTCGCACAATATAACTTTTGGCTTTGAAACTTTCTAAAAAGAGTCCATTGCGGAAATTTTTTCCTATGAGTAGGGTAACTTTTCACAGCTCATTAGTACAGTTAAAAACAGTGGCAGCTCTTTTTATTAGTAGTAGTTTTTATTTCTGGGAAAGCGCCTTCTAGTGCCTGTTCTGTATCATCAATCTTTGCGAACTTTTTTAGTTATTTTTTAAGTTTTATAACTTAAAATATAACTAAAAAAATGTGATAACGTCCATGTTAACATCATTAACATACTTTAATGGCTGTATAACGTATTTATGAACATGGAGTGATTATTATTATTATTTTTTTTTTTTTTTTTGTTTCGTGTAGTTCATTTAGAGGTTTTATAAAAAGGTACACGAGGTACACTAAGAAATTGACTGACCTGTCTGAATTCGAAAGAGGTCAAACTGTCGGTGCACGTTTAGCAGAGGCAACTATCCATAGCAACTGTATTGAAAGTGATGTCTGCATTCACCACGTATGGAAAAATAAAACCGGATAGGACGAATTGTGGCAGAAAATCGAAGCTGACTGAAAGAGAATGCTGGTACTGAAGAGGATTGTAGCCCCAAAACATAAAACTGCTGCCTCAAAATTAACTGCAGAACTTAATGTAGGTCTTGACAATCCAGTTTCTTGCCAAACAGTTCGGTGAGAACTTCATAAAGTTGAAATTTATGGCACAGGCGCTTTTGACAAGTGACTCGTTACTGATGGTAATGCTAGAAAGAGGACGCATTGAGAAGACGTAAGGAGCACAAAAACTGGACACTTATTGATAGGAAACGTCATATTTTCAGACGGATCATCATTCACACTTTTCCAATATCAGGGAGAGTTTACGTTTGGCGAATGCCAAAGGAAGCACATCATCCTGACTGTCCTGTGCCAACCGTCAAACGTGGAGGAGGGTCAACAGTGGTTTGGGCAGCAATATTGAAAGGTATTCTGTAGGTCTTATCGCACCCTGAACGGATCAATTACCGCCACTGGTTCCCTTGATATTCTGAGCGACTAAGTACATCCCATGGTACAACGATTGTTTCCCTCAAACGATGCCATGTTTCATGATGATAATGCTCCAACACATATACAGCCAGATTCTTATTTTTATTATTATTATCTGTATATTCCACGAAAGGAAACCACCCTGGGGCGGCAAAGTGCCAGGATGGTGCTAATTACATGTCAGGGTACGAGATATTACTGGCAGTGGGTTACATATAGTGAACACGTAGTCTCGGTATATTGCATCCTCACAGAGTTTTTCGCCATCTATGTGCCGAGAGTTAAATATTTTTGCTGCATTTGATGGGGAGAATCTTTGCAGGAGAATCTCTACCAAGATTGTTCAGGATTGGACGCAGTGGATGATTTATGCCTCCACAACGTCTAGCAGTGGCACGTGGTTTGACTAGAATATTATCCAGGGCTGGCGCATCCACTGTGCCTGTGAGCATTTGTGCGAGAGTGTGTTTGTTCCTGTTAATTGTCCGCTGCATCCAGGGTGTGATGTTAAGATTTGAGTAGAGAATGGCCCTTGAGATAGTAAAAGGGTGGCCAGCAACTCTGTTAAGCCATCGCAAGAACCAGTACTCGATTCCAAAGACGGACTTATAATGTGAATCTGGAGCTGAGGATCAGATTCGAGAGGCGTACATTGGAATTGGCAGTACACACTTTAAAATGTACTTGGTCACTAGCCGAGGATCCCTAATTCCTACGAGTTCTTGTCTAGTAGCCCATAAAACAGTGTATATTTTTGTCTTCATATTCATTTAAGACCAAGGGAGCGCAATAATATTTAAGTCTGGTGGATCATAATTATGCCACAAGACTTCAACATTACTCAGCCTATGTGGGTGACTCAGTCGATCATAATTATGCCACGAGACTTCAACATTACTCAGCCGATCTGGGTATATTTGGAGAGAAGAGTGAGAAGCAGATTTCCTGCACTTTCATCACCCAAGGAACTTGAAATGTCGCTCCATAAAGAATGGTCCAGTTATTCCTCTTAAGACAGTTCCAGATTTATTTGAATCTATTCCACGTAGAATACGAGCTGTTTTAAAAGCGAAGGGTGACCCAACACCGTATTAGTGCAACTGTGAAACTCTTATCACAAGTATTTCCATTATTTTTTCCCGTTCCCTGATTAAAATAGCTTAATTATGTGTAATTAATCATCTCCAAAAAAAAAAAAAAACTTTACTGTCGTTCATACCTTTTCCATCACCAAAAACGTGATCATCTATTTCCGCCTTGAACCCTGCTACCCTCGACAAAAAAAAAAAAAAAAAAAAGTGCAGCCATTATCAACCCACTGCAGGATGGAAGCCTCCTCAACAACTCATGCTGAGGGAAATGGACCATAATCTGCCACGCTGGTCTAGTGCGGGTTGGCAGATCGACCGTATTCAGCAGGCAGGGGCTTGAACCCCGGTCTACTCAAAGAGTGTGTGCTACTGCAGTCCCACTCCTGCCCACTCGGCTACGGACCCTTGACAAAATTGGGAAGTAATTTATTCCAGTGTTCTACAACGTGCTAACTAAATGAAAACTTCTTAAGATTCCTTCTCTTGCTTCCTAAGGTTTTATAATTATGCCCTACCCCGGTTCTTCTCTCTGTCCCGCACTGGTAGGAGAATATACCGCCTTCGTTAAATGGGCTAATCCCCTTAGGGCCGTATGTATTTTAGTCATCAGGTATCCGCAATGTTGTCTAGTTACCAAACTTTACAATGTACAGTGCTGTCTAATTGCCATGCTTTACTTTACTAACCTTTATCTTCTACGATATTTTCTATCTGAGTATCGATTAGCACTCCTCACCGGTCTGACTGTCCTTCTTTGAGCCCTCTCTAGTCGTATGTTTTTCTTCAGGTGTGGCCTCCACACTTGAACACAATTTAAATGCGATCTCACCATCGGCTTATACGAAGGAGACGACGACATTCATCCCTCAACTTGCAAAATAGTCGTACAATTCATAGACACCTCTTGGCGCTGCATGGTAAATATCATGTATTATTGTGTTATATAATCCATAAGTGGTTTTCATCGTGAACCACTAATTCCTCTCCCTCTAACCTATGTTCCCAGGCGTAAAACGTTGTATTTAGAAGTATTCAGCTTTAATTGCCTTCCATAGAGTATATCTGCGACGAGCCAAGCCATTTTGGAACAAAATAGCCTCGTTCTGGTCGTTAACCAGAACTTTCCTTACTTTTCCTACTTTCTAATCATAAGCAAACATTGAAAGCTTCCTCTGTATTCCCTCGTCGATGCCATCAAGGAAGGTTAGAAATTGGAAGTGCTGGTGGGCTCCTTTTTTCTAATCTTCTTTAATAATATCTCCTGTCTTTTAGCCAGCTCCTGATCCAACGAAATTACTAGTAAACTCAATTTGTTCCCTTTTCTTTTCATGCATAACCGTATCAAAAGCTTTGCTAAAATCATGCTAAATAATGTCGAAGTTATTTCTTGCATCCAAGGTTGCAATCCAGATTGTCCTTTATCGTATCCTTAACCACAGATTCCATGACCATATTCACCACTGAAGTCAAACCGGTCTGTACTTGCCCATCAACTCTTTCTTACCTCCTTTGTGGATTGCAGAGACTTTAGTGTTTCTCTAGTGCAAAGGGAAAGGGAAGATATTTATAACACTATCAGAAATATCACTTGAAGTTGTGAAGGAAATTCGTAAAGCATTCCAGCGAAGCTCAAGCAAGTCAGTTCACTAAAATTCATGCATTTATTGACAGTATTCCTAACTTTGTTATCTGAACAGTACTTTATATTTGCTTTCTAAAAGTTCGATTCCCGCCTCGGGCTTGGATCAAAGTACTGCAAAAACCTTGGGAGGTGCAATATGGCCATAGAAGCCGATGCGCCAACAACTACCAAACAAAAAAAAAAAAAAAAAAGCTTTCTAAAAACTCAGCTGATACACCCTGGTTTCCTTCACAGTTGATTCTCTGATAAGTCTAAATTCCTGTTGAACCGCTGCGTGCTCTTGATGTTTCATATCTGGACCCTGAACCAGATATCCCCACTGCATATCATTAGACGCTTGAATTTCTGCTGAGCTCTGGACTTTATTTTGTTGTAGAGTGTGATCTCGCTTATCCCGATCATGTCTATTAATGCACCAAATTTTAATTTCGGATCGACGGTTTCTGCATAAGGTACAGAGCAACGACTCATCAATCGTATTATGAGTACCTATAAGAGTAACCATTACATACATAGCACAGTGTATCTAGAATAGCTTTCGTGGGTTGCACAGTTCATATAATCAGTCTTTCTCACGCTGGATAAAAAAAGACCTAAGTTCGAATTCCTTTAGTGATGCGAGGAATTTTTATGCGCTTTTTTCACGTAACTGAGTCAGTCCATCACAGACGAGGGTAACATGGTTTTTTTGTTCAGCAGATAGATCAACCAGAGAACACACGCAATTTACAGACATAACCATAATGTATTATCATTAATTGTATAATACTTGATCATTTCAATGTTTATCGTACCGAGATTGTAAGTCCACTTATTTATTGCAAGAAGTGCTTTATTCAGTTTATTATGAGTCCATGATTGCTATAAAATCTGGACTACATATAGAAGTACAATTGCTATTTCTTGGGGGTCAAGGTTCTTGTGCTATTTGTTTTCTGTAAAGTACGTCAGTATACGACAATTTCTCTGGAATGAATCCTAAAAATAAGAGGCGCTCCGTCTTTACAATAGAACTCGGGGAGGAGGACAGATCATCTTGTTTTCTCATTGTTCTCCAGCACACTGGGGCAGTTGTACTCTTTGCAGTAATTTGAGCTAACATTTTTATTACAAAAAATAATGATAATAAATAAACTTAGCTTTCGTCATTAAACGTAGTAGTGAGATCCTCACTACTACGTTTAATGATGAAAGCTAAGTTTATTTGCTGTAGTGTGAAGTAACAAATCTCTTACATCCAGTACATGAAATCGCTTACCACTCATATATCATGGTAACATATATCATACTATTCATAATGGTTCTTTAGTTCGCTATGGAACCCTATCATCAGGCCACCACCACCACCACCACCACCACCACCATCATCATCATTATCACTATGGAATTTTATTATTAGGATTCCATCATTCCAGAGTTGAAGGAATACCAGTTAAGTTTATTGAATATTGTTTTTCAATGGAAAACGGTTCCACCTCATAGTCAGCGACCCCATTACGCTTAGATGCACTACTTTCCCAAAAATCGAAATAGATATTTTGTAGCAGCAGGTCCCAGCTGATCTAAAAGCTTCGATTCTCATAGAAGCCATATTATACGTGAGCGACTTGTTGTTTGTCATCTTAAAAATAAACCCACGTTATTTGGGTTTATTTTTAAGCTTTCGAGCAATTGTATCACAAGCAGTGTGGCCACCTAGGTCTCCTGATTTACAACTTCATTTTATGGGGATTATTAAAGCAGACAGCTTACAAGAGGAATCCACGAAACATTCAGCATCTCAAAGAAAGCATTGAAAATACAGTCAGGAATGTTTGACAAAAATCTTTGCTGTGTCGCTGCAACACGATCAAAAGAGTGAATTTATGTTTTGATAACAACTCAGGACACTTCCAGCACTGTTTATAAACTATTATTTGTTAATTATTCTGATAATAAATTATATTTTCTAATTATAATTTTGTAATAAATTGCAAAATTAAAATTGTAATAAAGTATAAAATTTATAGAGTTAGACGGGGCGGTCCCTGAAGATTCTGGCACCCTAGGTTGTCGTCTGTTTTGCCGGTCCCTTGGCTAGCCTTGGTTAAAACATCCATTATTTACCAAGTTCCACAAGTTACATTGACGACTCATTAACCGCCTTATTTGACCTAAACAGTTAACTTTCAACGGGCATTAACGTCTGAACCAGGAGGTACTGTAAATACTAAATAACATTACGACAGTAGTTTGATTTACTTCTCCCCCCCTCCAGTATAAATCAACGCGGAATCTACTATTAAATCAATATAAATCAAAGTGGACCGGATACTTTCGAATACATGAATCACTAGTGGGGAAACGCGACAAGAATTTAGGACAGAGTGACAAAATGGGCGGAGTAGCGCGACTTCAACTGTGCAATCTACTTCTTTATCATTGGTTATGATAAATGTTTATCATAACTATTCTTGGGTTTCGATGTGTAACGAACATTAATTTTCTTTATTTCTCAGCAGCAGCACTGATATTAGACATCGAAACACACAGCAAAATATGCCCATCATTTTTAATTCTGTTGTAGGGGTCGCTGTATATTCACTGGTGTCATGGTCGACGCTAGATAACCTCTCGTAGGACAACATCGGAAGGTTGTCATTAAGGGGTTATTAGCTGTTGTATATTACAGAATTTCCCTACTTCGACTTACCCTTATAAGTCACTATCTATCACCCAATCTGTGACAAATAGTCACCACATTTTTAACATCCCATCCAATGAGCAGTTGAATTCCGGAGCGAGAGATAACCCGCCATGATAAACCCATTAAACCCAACTTGTAATTAAGCCTAAACGCGCTGTGCATGTGACTGTTTTAAAAATGAGCTAAGATCCTAACGAGACAGGCGTCAGAGAGGTACTATTAGCGCCCTCTCTCCCTACTTTTAAGTACTAACATATCAGATAATGGTTATTTGTTGGGTTGGCTGGCTGTGCCCCAAATAGTGTGGGCAATCTTTAAACATAATTCTTTACTTAGTCCGGAGATATAAGAGATTAGAGAATGCACCTATGGTTGAAAGTGTTAACCATCGAATTATGGTAACTCTGTTAGATCAATTTCTTCTTTACTGACGTTTTAGAACTCTGTACACATACGTTATCAGATAATTAAATATTAACACTGACAAAACTTGAGTGAAATGTAGTTTCACAGTATAAATTAGAAACCACGGTTATGTTTTCTCTAGCTTAGAGCTATGATGTCATCTTTCCCCATCTTCTAGACTGCATCTAGAAGATATAGTTTCGGAACCAGTCCTTAACTGGTTTTCGAAAAATGAAAAAAAGTGATGCTGTCTGACATGCCACATTCAAATACAGGTGCGTGAACTGAACCACTACTAGCGTTTCACGTTGTTTAGGGAATTGTACATTATATATTAGAGTTCATTCTTTATCTAATTTATCTCTTTCAACACATGCTTGCCTACCAGCATCACTACTTTTGCAAATGTCATCGGATTTAATATTCACAGCACACATTTTATAGATTATTGATCGACTCCATAGTTTAATTCTCCTTGTAGAATCCGATTAGGTATTTTTCATCCCTGTTGAGATTTGTGTGCAGTCAACTGGTATTATTTCTGGATTCTCTAAACAAGCATTACAGGTAGGCATGGGGTTGGGGGACTGTAAAGCAGTGCTTCTTATCATCTAACTTTCGAATGAATAGATATAAATAAAAAAAACATACTTTTAGATAAAGAAAAATGCGTCTTTAATTCGATGTACTGTGTAATTTTTCTACTTAGTGCCACCTGACTCTACATTTCATTCAGCGCTCAAATAAAATGATTTCGACTACTTTAGTTTCTTCATCGTAGTCATATCTGTTGCTTCGGAAATCTCTACGCTTTGGAGAAAACAAGTCGCTTGGAGCCAAATGTGAGCTATAAGGAGGATTTGGAACAATTTTAAATCGCAGCGATGAAATCTTGCCAGCGTTGCACGGTTGGATTGAGGCTGTGTGTGCTGAGGCAGCATCTCTATACTGTCAGGCATTATTCGTTTGGGTCTTTATTTTGGGGTCAGTGTAATTTGTAAACGAACAACCGTACAGAAACGCTACTGCTCGTTTCTAGTTAGTACAGTAGCAGTAGCTCCTGCTACTCCATATAACTAACTAGTTCTCCATATATCTAACTAGAAACGGTTTTTATATGGAAAACTTAGTTGGAACTTGCTGCGTGACCTAGCACTAAGATTATAAACTAAGGGCATTATTTTTCAGTCCACCACCCTTGTAGGATTTCCATTGCCATACGCGACTGTTTTCTTTTCCTCCATCTATCTATTTTTTCTTTTCTGTTTTCTAGCTATCTGCCATTGTCTCTCCTCCTTTCTTCTGTTCTCCGTCTATCTTTCTACCCAACTTTTCTCTCTTTCTCTTTCGGCCTCTCCCCCTTTTCTACGTTTGTATAACCATGTTTTTTCTTTTATCCTTTATCTATGTCTCCCCTCTCTCTATTCCTTTCTACGTTTATCTGTCTACTCATATTTTTTCCATTCTTTCTCTCTTTTTTTGTTTCCTGTTTTTTTTATATGTTCATTCACTTCTTTCTCCTCCCTTCCACTTTTCACATCTATCCGTCTGTGTTTTTCCATCTTTTATTTCTCTCTCTGTTTCCATCTTTCTATTTCTCTCTCTGTCTGCCTCTTCTTGTAATGTATCTATTCGCCTACCGTCTGCCCATTCGTGTATATTCTCTTCTTCCCTCTTCACATCTATGTTTTTTTTTTATCCTTTATTTCTATATCTTTTCCTTCTCTGTTAATCTGACCGTTCGTCTCTCTCTCTCTCTCTTCATCTATCTATCTATCCATGTTTTTCTATTCATTATGGCTCTCTCTGTCTGTTAGTCTGTTCGTTCGTCCTCTCTCTCTCTCTCTCTCTCTCTCTCTCTCTCTCTCGGCATCTATCTATCCATGTTTTTCCATCCTTTGTCTGTTTCTCCTTTTCCCTAATGTTTCTCTCTTTCCTTCTCTCTCTTCATCTATCTATTCATGTCTTTCTACCATTTGTCCCTCCCTTTCTGTCTCTTTCTCCTTTTCCCTTATCTCTCTCTCTCTCTCTCTCTCTCTCTCTCTCTCTCTCTCTCTCTCTCTCTCTCTCTCTTTCTTTCCCCCCCCCTCTCTCTCTCTCTCTTCATCTATTTATTTATGTCTTTCTAGCCTTTATATCTCTCTCTTTCTGTCTGTTTCTCCTTTTCCATTGTTATTACATCTCTCTCTGAAATCTCCGAAGTGTAGATTTTTGTCATTAGCTTTTGCATTAAAGTCACCGCCCTCGTAATTTATCTACAACAAACGGATCACTAATAAATACACGTATGGCAGGACGAACCTGACATGTTCGCCATAAAACTGTCACACTAATATCAGAACATCCCTTTCTTATGGCCGGAGGTGTTGCAAATAAATTGTCGTCCGTATGTTGCTTCGATGACGTTAATATCTCTGAAAAACATGGGTTCCCTTAATTGACATCGTGTAATTATTGAGCTTGATTTCTTAATATGGTCTTGGCACTGTGTTCAGAAAAAAAAAAAAAAAACCTGCAACGTAATTATTAGATGTAGCGCTGCATATTTTTAGCAATACGGGGCAACGACCAG